>NC_136502.1:63244578-63479578 GCF_053919585.1 Euprymna scolopes
ATAACAGGGATCCCGAGGGGAAAAAAACTGCCTCACGTGCTCTTTATAACAAAGAACCAGAAAAAAAGAAGGCTGCCTCACGTGCTCTTTATAACAAAGAACCAGAAAAAAAGAAGGCTGACTCACGTGCTGACTCAAAAGCATGGTATAACAGGGATTCCGAGGGAAAAAAGCTGCCTCACGTGCTCTTTATAACAAAGAACCAGAAAAAAAGAAGGCTGCCTCACGTGCTGACTCAAAAGCACGGTATAACAGGGATCCCAAAGGGAAAAAAGCTGCCTCATGCACAAACTATTATAAAAAGACCTAAAACCCAGCAGGAAGCGACCTGCTACTAATGGAGGCGGCAATGAGCCGCCTCCTAAAAAAGACAATACTATCATGAATGTAAGTTTAAAAATAAGACTGTAAGTAAAAATACTAATTAACAAGAATAAAAAAGCATTGGAAATGCAAAAGGATATAGGGATGGTATGCCAAAAAGTATACAAACAAGATAGCTATGAATGGCTAGGCACATGGAAATAGAATTGCATCCAAAGTATAGCCCTATAGCTTTTTACAACCGTAATGATGGCACGGAATGAAGATTGGAGAAAAGCTATAGGGCTATACTTTGGATGCAATTCTATTTCCATGTGCCTAGCCATTCATAGCTATCTTGTTTGTATACTTTTTGGCATACCATCCCTATATCCTTTTGCATTTCCAATGCTTTTTTATTCTTTAATAATAACAAGTGGAATATTATCAGTGACACTAATATTTCCCATAATTTCAATTTTCATTCCAAAATGTCCAACAATATTGGCATTTCTTTTGAAAAATATAAAAGGAACAAATAATTGAGAAAAATCAGGCCATATATCCAACAGAAATAGCAAAAACATTAGTGCTGGCCTTCTCCCTTAAAATTCAACCACTACCTCAGCATGGTATGGGGTTGTAACTGCATCCCTGCAGGCGAACGATGGCATTTCTATGAATCATTTAAACTCAGAAATGTTTAATATTTTTTGTAAATATTGCATTATGTGATCCTTAGTACGTTTTATTAATAAATATATTTATGTTGTTGGTAATGTTGTTGATAATATAATTGAAAAAATTTAGGTATTTTCTTGAAAAAGATTTCTTATTCAATAGAAAAATGTTCAACAAAATGTTTAACCGGAAAATTATTTTACCGAAACTATTAATATTAAACTATAAAAAAGAAGATACTAGAATTAAAAAAAAAAATTATTTACACTCAATCAGATGTGCCTTATGCACTAATAAAAATGTAATTGGCATTTTGTTGCACCTTTTAAGATTTTAAATTTTCTTATTATAATAAACGATTATTATATTGATTATAACATTTTGACAGAAGAAATAAAATGAATTGCATATAAAATATTAGAAGATAAATTTTAAATCATCCAATTATATCAATAAATACTGTCAAATTTTGTAAATAAATTTTGTAAAAAATGATTATTTAGTAAGTTGATTTTAATTTTTTTTAATTAAAAAAAAACGATTGAAATATTTTAAATCAGTAAATTGTCAATATATTTTTTATATAAAAAAGAATTATTGGATTCTTTTTAATTTGCAAAAAAAAAAAACGATAAAAAAAATTCAAAATCAGAAAATAATTAATAAATTTTGGCATTCTAAAAATTTCTTTACATATTACAGACATAATTTATGTATAATTGATTATAATGAAGTAAAACATGTTTTCTTAGCAATATTAATGAAACAATCGTTTTTATGACAAAATTGAATAAATTCGCTGATTTTGGATTTTTTTTATTGTGTTTTTTTTTTTACAAATTAAAATTAATCTAATAAATGTATTATTATGACAACATTTCTTGATAATTTACTGATTTTAGATTTTTCTTATGACTTAAAATTGTTAATTTTACTTGTCCTCGCATGGATATTCTTCTTGTTCTTTATAACAGCCAACAAAAACGAATGCTTTGTGAGAAGCATGACCAAACATGTTTTTCACAAAGTGTTTTTTTTTACACAGTTTCTTATCCTGGATAAGTCATTCATTCGCTTGACGTGATCCGGTAATAAATTTGAGAGCAAATCAATTATGCCGTGCGTTTAATGATAATTTTTGCTCAATAATTCTATAGCATGGTTGTTGACTTATCAGTTAAACTAATCAGGATTTCGTATTATTTTGAGAGTCACAAAGATTTGCTTGCTTTATGACATATTACCCCCTTTTGGGGTCATTTAATGTCAAAGGCTAATAACCATTGTTAATAATTAATTGTACATGATTATTTTACTCATACTTGTAAGGGTAATTGTGGGTTCATGCCTTTCTCAATGGTCTTATTGCATAAATGATCACTGTAGATCCACTAGGGTTTGAACTAAGATATTTATTAGTATAAATAACAAACTAAAAAAAAGTGGTCAACGAACAAATAAATGTTACCAGAGGTAAGATAAGTTACTCTTCTACCTACCTGGATAATTGTTTTGTGGTTTAACTTATTTTGAAACGTTTATTTAATTCAAAACACAAGTAGTGCCGAGTGTGTAAGTTAGAACGACAACAAAATGACCGACATGTAGCTGTCATCTTAAAGTATTGATAATCGCTCAAAAATCAAAAATGAAACAAACAGTGGAATTGCAGATTGAGAAATGATAACTGTGTGTAAGAAGTGTACGGCCATAAAACTGGTTAAGAACTTCTGATTTGTCAGCCATTATTTCCTGATTTTGTTTCTTTCTGCTTGTAATTCCACTTTTAACTGTTGACTATCAACATTTCTAGTTTCCCTGGCTCTCAACATGTACGGTTGCTTTTAACTGCAATTGCCTTTTTACCTCTCCTGTTGTCAAACTCCACTTTTTATGCAGGTAGAACTCTTCATATGCAAATTATGAATGAACATCTCAACCCTGGTTATGCCCCTTACAGCTCTTGCAAATGACATGGTCAATTGAAAGAAGGACAAGAAAACATGGAAGGAACTGATAAGCATAGATTTAAGAGAAAGCGTAATAAATACTGGCACATAGTTAAAGTAGTTTGCCAAAAGATTAAATCAGATCATGACAATGATGATGATTTTATGATGTTCCAGAATGGCGATGCCCACAAATGCATAACAAATTAAAGTAACTTGCAAGGCTACTCAACGTTGCTCAAGGCCCTAATTTCTTTAAATTAAATTACTTACAAAAAGAATTTAAAAAAATAAATAATGTGAATATTGTAATATGAAATATTTAAGTTTATTTTGAGATAAAAACAGTAATTATGAAATGGCGATACTATTAACATAAATCAGAACAGACGACTGGTGTTTTGGATAGTTCTTTCTTCCTTACCTTCTCTCTCTCTCTCTCTCTCTCTCTCTCTCTCTCTCTCTCTCTCTCGCTTTCATCCCTTCCCTCTTTCTTTATGAACAAATGTGAGTCAACCGGCGAATTGCAAAAAATTCTCATTTATTAATTTTTTTTCTTGGTGTTATGGATGACAGAAGGAAGACTTCTAAGTATGAGGATAAAAGTTCCTCTATCTTTCTTTATAACTAAGCGAAAATATCGATTAGGATTAAATATTAAAATAAATTGGAAATACAGTTTTTTATTAATTTAGAACCCAGATCAATATTTGTCTTATATGAGTGATGAAATATATTTAATTATCTACCTTTTCTTAAGAAAGCTGTTAATCACGGGATACGGGAGTCTGTCTTTACATATGATATAACCAAAGGACAAATGTACTATAATGGGTTATAAAACGAGTGTATATATATGTAAGTTGTACATTATGAGTCGCTTTATCTTGTTAACGTGTCGTTTATTTAATTTGTCGTACGTCTTCCAATATGTTATCATTTAATATATAAATGTTTCTCTTTTTGATGTGTGTATAATAGTTATCTGTACGTGTCTACATACTTAACAGTTTATAGACAGAAGGACGGATAAATATCTTTTACATTTGTGTTGGACAAAGAAGTGCATACGTTGAATCACAACCATTTTTGTCTGTTCTGACGTGCTCTTGAAATGTGGTCATGTCTTTCATGAAAAACTCAAACAACCAAGTTGTTTCATATTTACATTTATTGTGGTTGCGAGTTGCTGGTTCAGAGGTGGCACATCGTTTTCTTCTCTACAATTACATATGTTTATTTACTCAGTCCAGTGCCAGTGCTCTCATGACTGCCGTCGTCTGTCTCTACTACACAACTACCAGTTACAAACTGACTAATCTAACTTTCTACTTTCTATGCGTAATCTAAAACTCACTTCCTTTTCTGACGTCACTCTTTACGTAGCATCAAAACATATCTTTTGTTTTTTCAAAATGTATTTTGTTTATCCATTTTCTTTGTCCTAAATTCCTAAAACTACCCGATACATTCCTTTGAACTATTAAATACAAATATTTAAACTGTAAATATTTATTGCGCTTTGATAAAATTCCTTCAGACATTCTACTTTTATAAATTATAATAATCGACTATTTTACTTTCCGGTGTTTTCCGGTATACTAACAAACAGAGATTCTTCGGCTTGAAAAATATTTTTCTTAGCGATTATTTGGAGAAAATCGTATTCCAAAATGCCAAAACTCATAGAAATCGATTTTATTTTGTTGAGGCTACTTTCACTAGAATCCTTGTTTTTTTTTTTTGTTTTTTTTTTTTTTGTTTTTTTTTAAAGCAGAAATCGATATATCCTCCATTCAACTATGGATTAAACAGCAAGATTGACTAGTGCAACTAATGCAGGAGGAAAATTGATATAGCACTAGTCTTTCTCTGATTATCTTGGCATTGTTTCTTATCGACTTCTCTTTGCCACTGTACCTAAATAATGCTAATTCAGGAGATTTGTAGTTGCAGTTGTTCTATGCAGATATCTTTATAAGGGGTGTCCATTGTCTCTAGACTTTGAAAGGAGACCTCGTATTATCAAAATCGATAGTTTGCCCTAAATCCAAATATTGTAACTGTTCCAATCTTAATCTGTGTTAGGGATTATCCAGACTAACTCCATCTTGGATGTTATTCTCACAATGGTTTATGAAACCATTAGCTTATTTTAGGTGGGTCTTGCTGAACTCTATAATATCTTTATATTAAACTCTGGAATTGACATGCAATTTCAAACAAATTTCATGCGTGTGGGTATATTGTTCTCATTCCGTCATGATCAGATAGAATTTTTTAGTAAAGTTATTTCATGCATAGTATTGCTTGTAGTGAGTATTGAACCTTCAACCTAAAACTATCACATAGAAGTGATTATTACTTAATTACTTTATCCATTGTGCCACACATTCATATAATTCAAAGAATACAAATTATCAATCCTCATTAAAAAATTCTGAAACTTAGTTTTATTTATATTTTTTCAAGATAAAACCAATGAAAGATCCGATATCCTCTCCTTGCCCACCCAAAAAGTCGAGGACTGTAAGTCGCCTAGCAAGAGTCAGTTTTCAACATCGAAAGTTGAGTGAATCATTTGAACAGCACTCGAGCAATACCCACACAGTTGATTATGCCATCATGGAAACGAGACAGGTCGGTACCAATACAGCTTTTATTTAAAAACAAATTGTAAATATGACTAGTTTTTAAAATAATTTTATCTAAGTCGTCTATCTGACAACGGGCAACTCTGAGTAAATACAGCTGGTTATTTACAAATTTAAAAGTTAATAAAACACTTGAAAGTATTTATGCAATTTAAATTTCAACATTTCCTAAGATGTCCAATCATTTCTATTGCAAAGGCGATTTTTTAAACAACATATTTCTTGAGTTAACTTTCCAAAAATGTAAATATTTTCTAACAAGAAATTAAAAAAAAAACAAAAAAAACTGTGATTGTGCAGAGAAAAATATACAATATGCCAAACTTTTTTTTTTTTTTAAGTAAAAGTGTTTGGGCTTTTAGCCTGGAAGCTACCAACGCGACTAATGTTATTTTTTTACCTATATGGCCTATTTTGTTTGTGTTTTAAAGTAGTTTGAAATCTATTTATTTTGTAGTAGTTAAACTTTACAGAATAAAAATATTTACATTTTTTTTTCTATAGAAAAGCGAAGAAAATTTTATTTTTAAAATACATTTTAGTTAGAAATGTTTTTACCTTCTATATATATATATATATATATATATATATATATATGTATATATATAAATATATATATATACATATATATACACACATATATATATATACACACACACATATATATATACACATATATACACACACATATATACACACACACATATATATACAAACACATATATATACACACATATATATATACCCATATATATACACACATATATATATACACACACATATATATACATACACATATATATACACATATGTATATACACACGATATATATATACACACATATATACACACATTATATATATATATGCACACACATACACATTATATATATATATATATATATATATATATATATATATATATATATATAACGTCTTGCTTTGTCCTCGTGGGAGGTAAATAAATGCTAAAGCTTATATATATATATATATATATATATATATATATATATATATATATATATATATATATATATATATATAAGCGTTTTAGCATTTATTTATCTCCCACGAGGACAAAGCAAGAAGTTTTACACTTTGAACAAAGTTTTTTTTAATTAAAATGTGCAATAACAAGACGAGTAAGTAAAACCGTTTTTATAATAAGCAAATAGTAAATAGCAAAGTTTGTTTTTATTTTTATATAAAAAGTTGAAAAATATTTGTAAATAAAATTATGTATCTTTACATTTTTTTGTTTGCTCATAGTACAAACATGTCAACTTTTTTATTCTATATTTTATTTACAAAGTTTTGTTATAAACACACATTTTTAAATTTTAAATGAAACTGTTATTCAATAAAACCATTTTTAAATGGTAAACTCCTATTTTACCATCGTTTGCAGGCAAGTACATTTCAAAGATTTTGTTTTTATGAAAAAATAAATTATTAAAAAATTGTAAATAAAATGTATTTTAAAAATGTTTTTCATTTGCTTTCCTGCGGAAAAAGCCCGTAAAATTTTATTTAATCTGTAAAGTTTAAAAGAAATATATTCGTATATTTTTTATTACTCTGTAAAGTGTACACAATGTAAAATAGTGTTTTTTAATTAAAATGTTTTTGCGTATTACCCCTGTTTTGACGGCTTATAATGGCAACGTTAAAACTATTTGTATTAAAAAAAGCAATTTTAATGGCAAGCTTATTTTGCTATACGCCTATTTTTAATTAACAACAAGCTTTTTATAAATAAAACCGTTGTTAAATAGTAAAACTTTTTTCGTTAATAAAAATCTGTGACCTAAAAGTTATAAAAGTATGATTCAACTCAGTTAGAACTTCCGGTTCAGTTGAATCGCAAAAAGAGGGTCACGTAAACATTGTATTCTTTCTAGCCTAATTGATATTCTACTAATAGACTACCTAGTACTTACCTTTCCCAATACAATTTATATAAAAAGAATTTAACCGTGGTCTCCTTGCATCCCCAAGAAATAACTTCTACGACGGTAAATGAACTTCAACAGATTGAGTTTTCACAGCTGTCTCTCCATGATAAAGGTGAAATTAAGAAAAGAAGCCGTTCAACGCCTGATATTCAAATATCTCAGCCAGGCATTAACAACAACAAAGTGTATATTCGTAGCTTTAACGGTACCAACGGAAAAGTTACCTTTGCGGCTGTGAACTAAAAAAGGTATTGTGCTGCTTTCCTTGTTTGTTGTTAGGGGGTGATGTAACATGGACAAAAGATAGTTTCAGAACTATTAGCAAAATGAAAGACAGAACTGAAAAGTATGAGAAGCACGTTGACAATGTAGTTTCCCTATCAATTTTGGGGGCCCTAAATATTAAAGAAAAACTTAGTGAGGCCTGCAGACTTTCAATCAATCATCATAACATGAATGTTAAGAAGAACCGTGAAATTTTATCTAAAATAATAGATTGTATTTTCTTTTGTGAGAACTTTGAAACTCCCTTACAAGGACATGATGAAAAGGATGATTCAGTAAATTAAAGTGTATTTAGAGGATTTTTAAATTTTGCATCTTAATTAGATCCAGATTTAAAGAATCACTTAGAAACCAGTAGTGTCTTCAAAGGGGTTTCCAAGACTATTCAGAATGACATACTTGACTGTCTTTTACAAATATACCGTGATGAAATAAGGGCAGAAATTAGCAAAGCTTCCTTTGTAGCTGTCATGGCTAACGATACAACAGATGTGTCTGAACATACACAAATGATCATTGTTTTACGGTACGTCTTGGATGACAAAATACTTGTACGCTTTTGGGGATTCTTTATTCCAGAAAACCAAACCGCTGATGAGATATCAAAATGTATTCTACAACAATTAGATATAATCCTTCAAGGGAATCGCCAAAAGCTGATAGCTCAGACATTTGATGATGCAAATGTCATGAAAGGCAAAAAAACTGGTGCTCAGGCAAAAATAAAAGCAGTTTATAGTAATGCGCATTTCACTCTATGTTATGCGCATCAAATTAATTTAATAATGAGGAATGCAGCAAGCATTACACGAAATACTAGAATATTTATCTCTAACATTTTGGCTATTCCGACTTTCTTTTCTAGATCACCACAGCGTCTGTCCATTTTTCATGAAGCATCTGGATGTAAGCATTCTACATCCATCCGCCACAAGGTGGAACTTTAAAATACACAGAGTTCATGAAAATGTTCAAGCATAAAAAAAAAACTGTCACTGAAATTCAGTCAACATCACATGTAGATGAGACCGTTGCAGAAGCGACAGGAATTCTGAAATATTTGAACGATGAAAATTTCATATTTTGGTTTGAGCTATTTCATAAAATTATGTCTCATGTTGAAATTATTTCTCAGAAAATTAGCATATATAAAGTCAATGAATACATAACAAATTTCAAAACTGCTATTTTAGAGATAAGAAACACCAAATACTGTGAAAATCCTTCACAAACACTCAAGGGCGAAGCTAAAGAACTGTGTGACTATATACCTGTTGATATAACGGACAGATATTCTTCAACTAAACATTTAATACTTGCTAAATTGTTTTACAAGATAAGCTTTGCTAGTTTTAAGAAAACAAACTACCTACAGAAGAGATATCCTTGACAACTGAAGCATATCCCATGATTGACAAAGAAAAGTTTGAAACTGAGATAGAAATATTTTATAGTAGGCCAGATATCCATGAATATTGCAAAGTAATTTATCTCCTGAAATTTATTTTGGAAAACAATTTAAACGATGTTCTTAGTGAAATCACAAAACTTATAAAAAATTATCTTGACAATTCCCATGACTACATAAGAGATAGAACGTTGTTTTTCAACTCTGAAAAGAATAAAAACTTTTCTAAGGAACCCATGGGTTGCGAAAGACTAAATGAACTTGCAGTGCTTTCAATTGATAAAAAAGTTCTTCAGCAGTCATTCAGAAGTTAAGGAGAAAATTATCAATCTTTTCTCACAAATTAAAGGAGAATGAAGTTTACTTTCAAATGAATGTAATAAATAAAATATTCCAAATATTTACATCTATTTAGGATTCCTTTAAGTTATTGTATTTTTATACGTGTGCATACGCATAAATTATGTATATTTTTTATGTGTGTAGTATTTTTACACAATATTAAAACAATAGGTATTTTCTTTAAAACAGCACCCCCACTAATCTTAGGCACGATCCGCCACTGGTGAGGGTCCACAATAACACCTTAACTTTAATCTTAATTCACGTTAGCTTTTATTGATTTTTTTTTAGTTGAATCATATTGTGTCAAATAAATTCACCTCATAAATTCACGTTCTTATTAAAGTGAAAGCAAAAAAAAAAAAAAGAGTCGAAGCTTTAGACAATTCTCGACACAAATTTGGCATAACTCCACTTGCACCTGACACTCTTTCGAAAATAGATAAATAGATAAATAATAAAAAATAAGAACGTTACTTGTTATCGTGTCAAAAGAAGGAAAAACTCCTGCTCACGTGATTATGTGTCTTTTTAAAAACATTTACATAACCCTTTTATTTTTATTTATATATCTGTTTAAACTTTTTCTGTCAGTGTACTAGAAGGAATTCAGTTGATTACAACCCTTTCTGTGTGTTCTGTGTGTTCTTTACATTACAATAGTACAACCCTGAATCCGACGGCACAATACTACACCGTTCAATACTGTAAAACTGAAACGAAGCTGTTCTACTTGAAAAGGGCGCCATTTTCTTCTTATTCGTATTTATATCAATTCTTTGCTTTAAAAAAACTAAAGTAATTACGTGTTTACTTTTTTAATATCTCTTTTTTCTGTTTCGGATTATTTTACTAAATTAAGTAAAGTTTCATTATTTTTCAAAACTGTTTTTCTTTCTTTGTTTTTCGATATTTCTTCAATATTATTTAGCAAGAGTGTTTATTAAAATAGGCAACAAACGACTACCCGAAAAAAATAAATATACAAGAAATAAATGTTACCATAGTCAATAAATTCATGTTTTTTGTTGTTTTGAGATAGTTTTTAATGCTCTTTACTTGAAATAATTTCAGCGAACCGAAATTAAAACGAAATTTGAGGCGATAACTACTTAAAACTATACATACCATAATCGAATATTCCTCAAGCACAAAATAACGGAAAACATTAAAATATGTTTATAAATATTCCTTACGTTGACGGAACTCTCTTAAATTGTTAACACAGAATGCTCAGGTGCCCCTCCTTCAAATTGAAAACGGGGCTCTCCATTTCAAAGTCGCTGCCATTTTGATTTTTTAAATCGGTTCGTGAATTAAAAAAAATTTTTTTTTTTTTTACAAACTACTTAAAGATACAAACCAATGAACTTTACTACCATAAAAGTAACTTTTATTGACTATGGTAACATTTATTTCTTGTATATTTATATTATTATATATAACATTTTCTCTTTGTAAAGAAACATCATTTTGTTGGTCACTCTTGGCTACAAATGGACACAAAGTTGATATAAAAAATATATTTTCGCGAAAATTATCTTTACTTTCATCATATTTTGCTTAGGGTAAAATTTTTGAGTATCAAAACCTATCTCTTTACAACCCCCTCCTTTTCATAACCTATCATACTTTCATCAATCACAGTCCATTTTCTGTAGGCTGTTTTTTAACCCAGTCAACGACGGGTACTTCTGCTAGTTAAATATAAATATTTTTGCCTTATAAAATCTAAATATATTTAATAAAGCAAAATATAAGTTTTACATATCAGTTGAGCACTTCAATTATATGTTTTTTCTAAGCTAACACAAAATCAAATAATAAGTTAGTATTAATATTATGGGATTAAAACGAAAATTTTTCTTTTGTTTTAATCATTCAAATGAAATCACAGGTTGACTACTATCTCTAGAATTCTTATTCGAATTTTGATCATTAAATTATTTTGATTTTAGAAAAATATCTAAAATTTGGAAATTAAATTCAAATTAAAGGAATGTTGCTTAGTTTCTGATGATTGGTAAAATTTCATGGAAATCGGAAATATTTGAATTTTTAAATTAAAGGGCTTACCCGTAAAAACGTTTTTAAAATACTCTCAAGAAACTAAAATTTGGAAAATATTTCTTAATTGTTGCCAAATATTTTTATAATTGTCTTCAAGTCAGATTATCTGAATTTTAACAAAAATGCTTCCAGCATTCCTTTTGTGACATTCGCTGTGAGTATATAATATATACGAACTCGGGAAGGACCGATCAGCGAATGCGCTAAGCTATGGTTCTCCCTTCTAGAATCCAAAGCACGCTGAGGTTAGATGGAATAATGTTTCCATTGTGATATTTTATATACATCAAATAACAAAGAGAAGAAAAAAACAAACAAACGGCGGATTATATTTTTATTCCAAAATCACGGGTGCATCACGCGCGATTCTTCTTTTATTATTAAATGTTGAAAAGTATGGAGAGGGAGATTCTCTTGGTTGTTTTTTTTTATATAAAAAAATGAAATCTCACATTACTCATTTATATATATATATGCCAATTCAATATATTGATGCTGAAATAATAATCAATCATTCGCACATTAAATCGGAACTTGATTCCTTTTCTCTCTTTTTTTTTCTTATATTTAGAAAAATGAAATGTCACATTACTCATTTATATGTATATGCCAATTCAATATATTGATGCTGAAATAATAATCAATCATTCGCACATTAAATCGGAACTTGATTCCCCTTTTTTTGTGTTCATAGTGCATCCGCACTTCGTGATATAGAAAAGAGGAAATATCTGCAAAACGTTCTAGATCTCTTCCGAGAATCATATTGGTTGCTTTCTCTCTTTTTTTTTTTTAATTTTTTTCACGTAATTAAAACCCCCGCTATGAAAAATTCTTTTTCATACTTGTCGTATCGCCTTCCGCGTTAAAAGAAAAATGCCTGTATTTACCTTAGGTTTTCCAGGTTCATATTCCTCTTTCTTTTTTCTTTTTTTTTATCTTGATGGGGTTAAATCAGTAATTCCTCTTTTTTCTAATTCCCACGTGGTGCGCTGCGTCTATCCCATTTTTCAATCTTCGCAACAACTGACTCTTTTTGTTTCTGTTTTTTTTTCTTTTGCCGCCTTAGTTATCTCCCTTGGTCCTCGCTCCTGCTGATATTCTTTCTCTACGTTCTCTACGTTCTCTCTCTCTCTTTTGTCAACGTGCCGTTTCGACGGGTTTGTTTGCCTTTTTCGTACGGGCCCGTCACACCATCCTCCATAACAGAAAAAAAAAATTATCAAAAATTTTTTTTTTAAATCCAGTCCCTGGATTGCGTCTAATTTATTTGTTCATCTCAGCATCTCTTTTTTTTTTTTTTTTGTTTATTTCTATTTCATATCACCTGACAACGTGAAAGCGTTTATTTCTATTTCATATCACCTGACAACGTGAAAGCGTTTATTTCTATTTTATATTACCTGACAACGTGAAAGCGTTTATTTCTATTTCATATCACCTGACAACGTGAAAGCGTTTATTTCTATTTCATATCACCTGACAACGTGAAAGCGTTTATTTCTATTTCATATCACCTGACAACGTGAAAGCGTTTATTTCTATTTCATATCACCTGACAACGTGAAAGCGTTTATTTCTATTTTATATTACCTGACAACGTGAAAGCGTTTATTTCTATTTCATATCACCTGACAACGTGAAAGCGTTTATTTCTATTTTATATTACCTGACAACGTGAAAGCGTTTATTTCTATTTCATATCACCTGACAACGTGAAAGCGTTTATTTCTATTTCATATCACCTGACAACGTGAAAGCGTTTATTTCTATTTCATATCACCTGACAACGTGAAAGCGTTTATTTCTATTTTATATTACCTGACAACGTGAAAGCGTTTATTTCTATTTCATATCACCTGACAACGTGAAAGCGTTTATTTCTATTTTATATTACCTGACAACGTGAAAGCGTTTATTTCTATTTCATATCACCTGACAACGTGAAAGCGTTTATTTCTATTTCATATCACCTGACAACGTGAAAGCGTTTATTTCTATTTCATATCACCTGACAACGTGAAAGCGTTTATTTCTATTTTATATTACCTGACAACGTGAAAGCGTTTATTTCTATTTCATATCACCTGACAACGTGAAAGCGTTTATTTCTATTTCATATCACCTGACAACGTGAAAGCGTTTATTTCTATTTCATATCACCTGACAACGTGAAAGCGTTTATTTCTATTTCATATCACCTGACAACGTGAAAGCGTTTATTTCTATTTTATATTACCTGACAACGTGAAAGCGTTTATTTCTATTTCATATCACCTGACAACGTGAAAGCGTTTATTTCTATTTTATATTACCTGACAACGTGAAAGCGTTTATTTCTATTTCATATCACCTGACAACGTGAAAGCGTTTATTTCTATTTCATATCACCTGACAACGTGAAAGCGTTTATTTCTATTTCATATCACCTGACAACGTGAAAGCGTTTATTTCTATTTCATATCACCTGACAACGTGAAAGCGTTTATTTCTATTTCATATCACCTGACAACGTGAAAGCGTTTATTTCTATTTCATATCACCTGACAACGTTAAAGCGTTTATTTCTATTTCATATCACCTGACAACGTGAAAGCGTTTATTTCTATTTTATATTACCTGACAACGTGAAAGCGTTTATTTCTATTTCATATCACCTGACAACGTGAAAGCGTTTATTTCTATTTTATATTACCTGACAACGTGAAAGCGTTTATTTCTATTTCATATCACCTGACAACGTGAAAGCGTTTATTTCTATTTCATATCACCTGACAACGTGAAAGCGTTTATTTCTATTTCATATCACCTGACAACGTGAAAGCGTTTATTTCTATTTTATATTACCTGACAACGTGAAAGCGTTTATTTCTATTTCATATCACCTGACAACGTGAAAGCGTTTATTTCTATTTCATATCACCTGACAACGTGAAAGCGTTTATTTCTATTTTATATTACCTGACAACGTGAACGCGTTTATTTCTATTTCATATCACCTGACAACGTGAAAGCGTTTATTTCTATTTCATATCACCTGACAACGTGAAAGCGTTTATTTCTATTTCATATCACCTGACAACGTGAAAGCGTTTATTTCTATTTCATATCACCTGACAACGTGAAAGCGTTTATTTCTATTTTATATTACCTGACAACGTGAAAGCGTGTCTGCTACTTTGTTCTCTGTTCCTTTGATATGTTTTATTTTCAAAGGATATTCCTGTAAAGTTAAAAACCAATTTTGCAGTCGCATTTTGCTCAAAAATGTGATTGGGTCATGGTCGACATATAGTTCAATTGGATCCTTCCCAGATGTGAGGTATATTTCAAAGTTATCGATTGCAAGAATAACCGCCAATGCTTCCTTCTCGATAACGGAATAGTTTTTTTTTATGTTTATTTAGCTTTTTTGAGAAGTAGCTAATCGGTCTCAAGTTTCCTTTATTGTCTAACTGTGATAATACAGCTCCTACCCCAATATCACTAGCGTCAGTATGCAGAGTGAAAGGTTTATCAAAATTCGGGGCTAATAGTACGTGCTCCTCACTAAGCATTTTCTTTATTTGCTCAAAAGCCTCTTGGCATTCTGCCGTCCATTTGAATCTGTTATTTTTCTTCAGGAGATCTGTTAGAGGCGTGGCAATACCTGAAAAGTTCTGACAGAATTTATGGTAATAGCCGGTCATACCTAGAAATCGTCGGGTTTCTTTTGCGGTTTAAGGTCTGGGATATTCCTTGATATTCAGTATTTTTATTTCACTCAGACTGATATTTCCGTATCCGACCTTGTGTCCTAAATACTTGACTTCAGCCTTTCCGAAATCACTCTTCTCTAGATTGATCATCAATCTCGCGTCATTCAGCCTCTTGAATACTCATTTGATGATGTCTAGGTGTTTCTCCCAATCATCACTGTATATCACGATGTCGTCGATATAGACGCTTACGTTCGGAATTCCTGACAGGCATCGATTCATTAATCAAGTAAAGGTGGCTTGGGAATTCCTCATCCCAAACGGCATTACATTATAGTGATATTTGCCTCCTGGCACTACAAATGCAGATCTCAATTTTGCTTCTGCTGTTAAAGGAACTGACCAGTACCCTTTAAGTAAGTCGCACTTGGTTATGTATTTAGCGTTGCCGATTTGATCAATGCAGTCGTCCATCCGAGGGATGGGGTATGAATCTGTTTTCGTAACCTCATTCAGCCTCCTATAGTCTGTACAGAATCTGACTGATCCATCCGGCTTATCCACTAGGACGCATGGGGACGCCCATTCGCTCTGACTTGGTTCGATGATGTGGTTCTCCAACATGTACTCAATCTCTTTCTGGATGGTTTTCTTCTTCGTCGGATTGACTCGGTAAGGATGTAGTCTTATCGGTTTCTCGCAAGTTAGTTCCACATTGTGTTCAATGATATTTGTTTGCCTGGGAACATTCGAAAATAATCCAGGTACTTCCTGTATAACTTCCTTTAACTCAGTTCTGTCCTTCTCCGCCAGGTGTTTGAGCTTGCTATCGATATTTTCCATAATTATGGAATTATTTAATTTCATTGGGATGTTCTTAATTTCAAAGCGATCATCTCCATCTTTTTCCCTTTCTTCTGTAGTAATTAATGACCTGCCCTATGGGACGTTCAGGGTCATTCTTACGTTCTGAATATTTTTTTAACCGGTTCAGGTGACATATCTGTACCCTGTTCCTCTTTCCGGATATATTCACTTTGTAATTTTGGTCGTCGACTTTCTCCAATATTATATGGGGTCCATTAAATCTTGCTTCAAATGGTGATTTAACCGAGGGTGCAAGAACCATAACTCTGTCGCCTCTTTTGAATTCTCTCCCCTTAGCCTTCCGATCATATAATTCTTTCATTCTGGTTTGATTTTTCAGCATATTATTTTCTGCGATATTTCGGCATCTTTCCAGAGTATTTTGCAACTTCGTAACATAATCCCTTATGGGTTCGGCCCATTTATTTGAATTTTCCCATTCTTCTCTAATGGTTTTTATCGGGTTTCTCATTTCCCTGCCATATACCAATTCGAAAGGGCTATACCCCAAGGATTCTTGTTTAGCGTCTCTTATGGCAAACAATACGAACGGCAACTCTTAGTCCCATTCATTTTTACTTTCTATACAGTGTGCTCGCAGCATGCTCTTAATGGTGGCATGGAATTTTTCCAGCGCTCCTTGCGATTGAGGATGATAAGCGCTCGATGTAACGTGCTGAATTCCCAACATTTCTGTCATTTTTTTTAATATTTTCGACGTGAAATTTGTTCCTTGATCAGACTGTATAGTCTCTGTTATCCTCATCTTTGTAAAGAAATTCAATAATTCCTCGATTATTTTTCTAGCAGAAATATTTTGCAATGGTATTGCTTCCGGAAATCTTGTGTTAGCGCACATTAATGTTAACAGATATTGATGTCCTGTCCTTGTCTTCGGCAAGGGTCCTATGCAATCTATTAGTATCCTGTCGAACGGTTTCCCGGTTATGGATATGGGTTTAAGTGGTGCTGGGGGAATTCCAGACTGTGGTTTCCCCGCCGTTTGACACGTTTTACAAGATTTACAGATTTCTTTTACACTTGTTTTTATTCCGGGCCAGTAAAAGTGCCTGGTTAATTTTTCGTAGGTCTTGTTCACACCTAGGTGCCCAGCTAGTGGAGCCTCGTGTGCTAACCTTAGCATTTCTCCCCTATAGTCACTTGGTAAAACAATTTGGCATCGCATATCCCTTCTACTTCCCGGTAACTATTGACCGTCGTATTTCCTTTTTAATATTCCTTCTTCTATAATGTATTGCTGTTTATACCGGTCACTTGTGGGCTTGTTTACTTGCTCAAATAGTTTTTTCACACTGGCATCCTTTATCTGAGCCTCTTTTAATTCCTCTCGTGATTTCCTTAACATTATGAGTCCTCTGTCACCGACTTGGTAGAATGGCGTTGCCTCTCTGCTTTCCTTATGTGCCGTCGTTTCTCATTCTCTGTTCGTTTTTTCTTTTCTGTTCCGCAGATTATATGCTCCCATACTTCGTCTGGTGTCATACAATTCAAACAAAACCAATCTCTCATATTCAGCAACTCCAACACAATCAAAATGATACCACTTGTTACACATAACATATCATCGGAGAAGAGCCGTCATTTATAATGGAGCAAGTTTGACAGAAAAAAAGGTCCATTCTCGTCCTTAAATTCTGCAGTAGTTGTGACAGAAGAATCACTAATTTCCAATTTGTTTTAGGAAATGGACTTGATTGGTCCTATCCTTTAATGCACAAGCTGAACGAACCTGGCCATCATTCCCTTGGGATGAATAACCTTACCAAGACCCCGAAAGCGTTTTGGTTTCTTTGGTGTTTTAATCAAAACAATCTTACGGATAATTTTTCTCGGCAATGATTTAATATATTTGAATCACCTAGAAAAGTACCAATCAAGAATCTGTTCTTGACAATCAGCCCAACAGGTGTGGGGTCGAACTGAGGTACACCGTCTGGGTATCACCTAGGAGGTCCACCCTCCCAGGCAAGACCTCACCCGGCTTTTGAGTGGGGTAAGTTTATTGCTTGCTGCCTGAGGTGCCCTGACTGGGGAATGCCGACCGGGATGCTTAGGCAATTTAGGGGAGCTTGTTTGACACCTTGCTTTCCTGACATTATTTCACATAATGATGTGGGCAGCATTTAAATATCTACTAGATAGATTATAAACCTGTCTGAATTTACTAGAGGAGAGACCTCTAGTAAAGAGATCAGCAGGGTTTTCCGAAGAAGGAACATATTTGAATTGAGCTGAAATTCCAAGATCTCTTTTGATTACTTCCAACAGTTTCCTGATGCTTTTATTTGGTTTTCAACAAAAAGATTTTCTTTAGTTCCTTTAATCTATCACACATAATCTGAATTGAGAGAATTAAAATCGTTACTGGATATTACTCGATATTGTCCGCATAAAAATTATTGCAGCAAGCAGATGATGCCATATCTAAAGATCTTTTTTAACTAAGGAATCAGCCACTCTTTGCATAATTTTCAATATTTCAAGATTTCTTATACAATGAGAGTATGATTAAAGAAATTGAAAGGTTTCTACTTAAAGATATTGATGGTAGGAATTGACCAATCAAATGGAGTCACGTTCTGCTAGCAACCAATCAGAAACCGGAATTGTCCCATAGAAATATTGAATCTTTTAGAATTCTTGCACATAAATTTCCGTATCCACATGAAAAGGATCTTTGCTCTTTAAATGCAAAATTTCAAGATCAGCTATCCACCAAAAATGCTTTTTCATCTCCATGACTTATACAGATAAGCTACCCATTGGAAGCTCTTCTGAAATTCAACATGGCTTTCAATTCAAAAGGTTATGGACTTAGCGGAAGACTTTACTTTGATGGATCGGAATCGAAGTTCAAATTGTGACAAGAGAATTTTTTGGGTTATTTCAAATTCAAAAGTTACATAAAATCATTCAGACATAACCTGAAAATCCAAACGATCCTGAATTTATTGAAAAGAACGCAACTGTTTTTGCGGAATTAATACAGTGCTTCGATGGCGGAAGTCGTTCTCTGATAATGCAAGAAGCCTTAGACGATGGCTGCAAAGCATTGAACATATTAAGAGAGCATTATTTATCGAAAGGAAAACCCAAAATTGTCTCTTTATATACAGAACTGACGTCTCTAAAACGCAGTCGAGACGATTACAGATTCTATTATAAAGACCGAAACAACAGGAAATTCATTAAAAATGTCTGGTGAAGTGATTAGTGACAGTCTGTTAATCTCCATGGTCCTTAAATGGTTACCGGGTGATTTTAAACTATTTACAATTATGAAAATTCAGAAAGACCCATGCCATTTAATGAATTCAAGGTAGCACTAAGAAGTTACAAGGAAACGGAAAAACTGATCAGAGAAAATAAGGAATCAACAATAATCATGAAATTTAAAAATGGCCACCAAAAACCAAGAAAATCAAATTATACATTTGCTCCGAATAAAAACTGCAACTTTTCAAAAAAGAATTTTTTTCCTGAGAAAAAGAGTAATATTTGCTAAAATTCTGAGCGACTCAATCACAAAAATTTCCAATGTACATATAAAAATTATACAGGAGACTCAATGAAAAATGTGGAGAGCTCCGTTAGTGAACATGCATTTTTATTTTCATGTACATTTGATACTTCAACAAACAGTAACAACTTTCTTGTCGATTGTGGGGCAACAGCGCATGTGATTACGAAGGAATCAGATATTATCAATTTTGATCCCAGCTTTAAATTTCAGAATCACTTTGTAGAGCTAGCTGACAGCAGTCGAGTAAATGATATACTTTTGAAGTGAGGCGATGCTAAAATCTCGCTAATCTTCTCTATAAATAAAACAGTAGATGTATGTATGTGTGTGTAAATATCTAACAGGTAAACTCTTAAACTACTAGTCACGTAGCACTGAAATTCTCAGGAAAAAATTATTCATGCACCAAGAGTGGTTTATAGTGAATAATATCTTTGCTTACATGCATGTATACTGCATACAGACATCGGCAAATTTACATGTAAAATGTTCATTCACTAACCATTAGCTGACATTTTCGTTTGTTATGTGCATGCGCGTACGTTCGGTTCATTCCTACAATTTTTTTTAATCAGACTGGAATGCTCGTTTTTTTTTTTTTTTTAATTATTTCAATTCTAACTGATGACACCAACTCATTTTTTATGCCTTTGTTTAAAAAAAAAAAATGAAATCATACGTAAATTTTATTTGTGGTTTGAAATTTGTAAATATGAAAACAAATCTATATATCTTTTTTACGATCTCATATTTACTTTATTTCATACATATTTTTAAGACGGGGGAGGGGAATGACACACGGAATATGGACCGTGCTGAAATGATAATGTTATTATTTACCCATATAAAAAAAAATACAATTCATAATGAAATCATGTACTTCGATAAACTGCTGAGTCATTTTCTGGATGCGACGTCATGTGTTGATGATGTAGGGGAGGGGAGCACGATTATGTTGCTTTAAAAGTACTCTGCAGGCTGCCAAGGATTACCAAACCTTTTTTTTTTAGGTGAGTTTGGAGTGTGGTGAATTAGTGCCTGTTCATTCTCCCAAGCATTACCACCACTTTTTCTGTTTATGGAGAGGGGGCCAGTAGATGATTTCACTGAAATGCTGCATCAGAACAGATACTACACTTTGATCTTATATATATATTTTATTGTCTGTAAAAAATGAAATTACAATTGATCTTAGCCAAAAGGCCAAGTAAGCGTAATATAGTTTTCTGCCAGGCATTACCTCCTCTTTAAAAAATACAAAATAACCGACACAGCATATATTTTAAGAGGTGGGGAGGGGAATATGGAGTAAGTCCCGGAAATGGCTGAAGCAGTTTATGATCTCAAAAATACTTTATTTCATATATTTTTAAAGGAAGTGGGGATACGGAGTCAGGCCCGGAAACGGCTGAAGTAGTTTACAATCTCAAAATGACTTTATTTCACATATATTTTTAACAGTGAGGGGGGATATGGTGTCAGTCTAGGAAATTGCTGAAACAGTTTACGAGGTACCTCCAACATGACCACAGTTTAAATGTAATTGTATGTAGCACAATGCAATTGTATGTAACACAATGTAATTGTATGTAACATGATGTAATTGTAATTTAATTTAATTTATCATCCTACTCTTTTACCATTTAAAAGAAGAAGCTTCAAATAAACTGTTAATATTTTTTAAAATTTTTTACAAAAATTTTAATATCTAAAAAAAATTTTTACAAAAAAAATGAAAATGCGAGATAAAAATCGTGTTTACATTATCGACGCTTTAAAACAACGTTTCTATGTAGCGACGCTTTTTAAGCCGTTGATACACCCATGTTTTAAAAATTTAGCAAAAATCAAATAATAATCATATTTTCCTGAAATTTTCGATATTTATTCATTATTAAATAAACTTACATATTAAAAATAGGTTTATTAAATATATTAGAGGAATTATTTTTAGGTGTTCTAACCCACCCCCATATTTTATGTTACAGAAACTGAAAAAAATAAATGTAGGTCGATAAAAATTTCAACATTTTTTAAAGCTGAAAAGATCAAATAATTAAAAAATAGTTATATATATATATATATATATATATATATATATATATATATATATATATATATATAAAATCCTGTTATTTTTTTCACTTGCCTTTTTTTTACATAGACATCACCACTTATCAAGGCCAAGAGGCCACTCGAGGATAAGGGTTAAAGGTTGTACAGTAGAAATTGGACAATATAGTAATCGTTAGTAATGGAAATTCAGTAAATTTGTTAACAAGTGGAACGGCTTATCAAGAACTTGTTTACATTAGACTTGAAGACAACCATATTGTAGTCAGCTGGAAAGCAGGAAAATGGAAGACAATTCCACAGGCGTGCAGTTCTAAGAAAGAAGCTTTGTTCATGGAATGTACGTTTAGGTTTAGACACAGATAAAGAGTGGGGAGAATTATTGATAGTGTTTTCAACTAGATGAGTGTTTCTTGTGAAAGTTTGGCGAGGGGGGACCATAGACTGAAGCTATCGAATACTTTCCATGAAAATAACGATACATCAGAGACGAACTCGCAACATCTCTTCTGTGAGATAGAGGTTGCAGGGAAGAGAAAAGGATATCTCCTATGAGGCTACGAAGTCTATTTTAAACTCTATTAAGGCAGGACAAGTCCTTTCTAGCAGCTCCTGCCCAGATGTGGCAACAGTATTCCATTCTTGGACGTACCTAGCTCTTATATAGATAGAGAATTGCATCAGAAGTGAGATATCTACTGGATCAATAGAAGGATCCAACCATTTTTCCAGCGGCCTTGGCAACAGATTTGATGTACCTGTTCCATTACAGATCAGGAGTAAAGGTCAAGCCCAGAAGCTTGTCAAAACATGAGGCCTCCTCAAGACGAGAGCCATTCATTTCAACTGATGCCAGATGGGGATCAGAACGTTGATGATGTAAAGAGAGAAGCTTGGTTTTAGATGCATTAAAAGTAACCAGCCACTCTTTTCCCCACTGTACCACATGTTAAAGATTAGAGGAGAGAGAATAGGGGAGACCTTGGACGTTTACTGACTTAGATGTGCTACCATAGATGGTAGTGTCATCAGCATAAATGTCTACCTTAAACTTGTAAATAAAATTGGGCATAAAATCAATATTATTATGTTAAAAAAATAAAATAAACAATTTTTCTTGATTTTTTTCTCGGTAATATAATTATTTGAATTACAACAAAAAAATAAAAACAGAATTCTAAAAATAATTATTTCTAAAAAGCTTTAAATCGTATTAAATTCAAATATTACACGATTTTAAGTTTAAACAGATTTTTTTTATATAACAGGTTTCCAATAATAAAAAAAATATAATCATATAATAGAATATACAACTCTTGAGGTAATAAAAATTGCAAAAGCAAAATCGACTAAAAAAATTCGTTTGGATTTGATTATTTAAAATGACAAAGGTGATAATCAAAATTTGCGCCTTTTTTTTTTCCAAAAAAGTGTAGCGGCCTGTGAGCAGTAATATCTTTAGATAGGTACGGGCAAAAATAGGGGGACATAATTTTGAAAGCCGATTTATCATATTTTTTTGTAGGTTTCCGAATACTTTTTGATTTGAAAGGTTAAAGACTAAACTTAATTTCCAAAAGAAAAAAAATATTTGTACATGTGAAAAAAATAAGTTATGAAAAATGTTTTCACGGCGAGCTAACCAATTCAGCAAAATTTTGAAGTTAAATAAATTAATTGTAAAAATCCTTTAAAAGATAAATATTCATTTTCTGGGTCTATTTCAAAGATAATTAGTAAAGAAAAGTCCTAAGATATTGAATTAAATAATAAAAAACAATTTCTTTGTACAAAACATAAATTAATTAGTCCAAAAATCGAGTGATACTGTCGTTCGCAAAATGCAACAAACGAAAGTTTTGTAAACACGGAATATATGGAAGCCCAAAATTTCAGCCAGTTAAAAAACTGTGAAAATGACGCCATGTAATTAAAAGGGGGGAGGGGATGCTAGTCCCCCCCCAGACGTGCATCCGTACATTCCTATCCTAAACGTTTGTATAATTTTATCATTCTTTAATTTAATTATTTTTCTATGTTCCTGTTTTCAAATTAATTGTTTTAATTATTGTTCAATATTATATAAAATATATGTTACGCCGAAAGTTTCACATTCTTGCGAGCAAGTACATTATTAAAATCTTGCATATAAAAATTATGCAAAACCTGTAATTTAAAAAAAAAGGTAGAAATATTTTTTACTATTATAATTTTTTTGTGTGAAAATATTAAATAAACAATGCCATATTCAATGATAATATCGGTAGTTCGAGAAATTAATTTTTCTTTGAGTTATATCGAATTTATTAATACAGACTTTATGAGCTTTTATCGCAATGTTCCTGTAAAAAATAAATAATTTTTTAAAAATTGTTATATTTTAGGATGCTTTATTTTCATAAACAAAAGCAAAAATAATTTTTAAAAATTGTTATATTTTACGATGCTTTATTTTCATAAAAAACGCAAAAATAATTTTTTAAAAATTGTTATATTTTAGGATGCTTTATTTTCATAAAAAAAAGCAAAAATAATTTTTAAAAATTGTTATATTTTAGGATGCTTTATTTTCATAAAAAAAAGCAAAACTCATTTTTTAAAAATTGTTATATTTTAGGATGCTTTATTTTCATAAAAAAATCAAAAATATTTTTTTTTAAATTGTTATATTTTAGGATGCTTTATTTTCATAAAAAACACAAAAATCATTTTTTACAAATTGTTATATTTTACGATGCTTTATTTTCATAAAAAAACAAAAATAATTTTTTAAAAATTGTTATATTTTATGATGCTTTATTTTCATAAAAAAAGCAAAAATAATTTTTTAAAATTGTTATATTTTAGGATGCTTTATTTTCATAAAAAAAGCAAAAATAATTTTTTAAAATTGTTATATTTTAGGATGCTTTATTTTCATAAAAAAGCAAAAATAATTTTTTTAAAATTGTTATATTTTAGGATGCTTTATTTTCATAAAAAAAAGCAAAAATATTTCTTAAAAATTGTTGTATTTTAGGATGCTTTATTTTCATACAAAAAAGCAAAAATATTTCTTAAAAATTGTTATATTTTAGGATGCTTTATTTTCATAAAAAAAGCAAAAATAATTTTTTTTAAATTGTTATATTTTAGGATGCTTTATTTTCATAAAAAAGCAACAATATTTTGTAAAAATTGTTATATTTTACGATGCTTTATTTTCATAAAAAAGCAAAAATATTTCTTAAAACTTGTTATATTTTAGGATGCTTTATTTTCATACAAAAAAGCAAAAATAATTTTTTAAAAATTGTTATATTTTAGGATGCTTTATTTTCATAAAAAAAGCAAAAATAATTTTTTAAAAATTGTTATATTTTAGGATGCTTTATTTTCATAAAAAATAAGCAAAAATATTTTTTTAAAATTGTTATATTTTAGGATGCTTTGTTTTCATAAAAAAAGCAAAAATAATTTTTTAAAAGTTTTTATATTTTAGGATGCTTTATTTTCATAAAAAAACGCAAAAATAATTCTTTAAAAATTGTTATATTTTAGGATGCTTTATTTTCATAAAAAAAGCAAAACTCATTTTTTAAAAATTGTTATATTTTAGGATGCTTTATTTTCATAAAAAAATCAAAAATAATTTTTTTTAAATTGTTATATTTTAGGATGCTTTATTTTCATAAAAAAGCAACAATATTTTGTAAAAATTGTTATATTTTAGGATACTTTATTTTCATGAAAAAGCAAAAATAATTTTTTAAAAGTTGTTATATTTTAGGATACTTTATTTTTCATAAAAAAAAGCAAAAATAATTTTTAAACATTGTTTTATTTTAGGTTGCTTTATTTTTATGAAAAAGAAAAAATAATTTTTTAAAAATTGTTATATATTAGGATGCTTTATTTTCATAAAAAAAAGCAAAAATAATTTTTTTAAAAATTGTTATATTTTAGGATGCTTTATTTTCATAAAAAAAAGCAAAAATAATTTTTAAACATTGTTATATTTTAGGTTGCTTTATTTTTATGAAAAAGAAAAAATAATTTTTTAAAAATTGTTATATATTAGGATGCTTTATTTGCATAAAAAAAAGCAAAAATAATTTTTTTAAAAATTGTTATATTTTAGGATGCTTTATTTTCATAAAAAAAAGCAAAAATAATTTTTAAAAATTGTTATATTTAAGGATGCTTTATTTTTATGAAAAAGCAAAAATAATTTTTTACAAATTGTTATATATTAGGATGCTTTATTTTCATAAAAAAAAGCAAAAATAATTTTTTAAAAATTGTTATATTTTAGGATGCTTTATTTTCATAAAAAACAAAAATAATTTTTTAAAAATTGTTATGTTTTAGGATGCTTTATTTTCATAAAAAAAAGCAAAAATAATTTTTAAAAATTGTTATATTTTAGGATGCTTTATTTTCATAAAAAAAGCAGAAATAATTTTTTTAAAATTGTTATATTTTAGGATGCTTTATTTTCATAAAAAAAGCAAAAATAATTTTTAAAAAATTGTAATATTTTAGGATGCTTTATTTTCATAAAAAAGCATAAATAATTTTTTAAAAATTGTTATATTTTAGGGTGCTTTATTTTCATAAAAAACAAAAATAATTTTATAACATTTTATATTTTAGGATGCTTTATTTTCATAAAAACAGCAAAAATAGTTTTTTAAAAATTGTTATATATATATATTTTCATAAAAAAATAATTTTTAAAATTTTTATATATATATATATATATATATATATATATATATATATATAGATATTCATAAAAAAAGCAAAAATAATTTTTTCAAAATAGTTATATTTTAGGATGCTTTATTTTCATAAAAAAAACAAAAAATAATTTTTAAAAATTGTTATATTTTAGGATGCTTTTTTTTCATAAAAAAAGCAAAAATAATTCTTTAAAAATTGTTATATTTTAGGATGCTTTATTTTCATAAAAAAAAGCAAAAATAATTTTTTAAAAATAGTTATATTTAAGGATGCTTTGTTTTCATAAAACAAGCAAAAATAATTTTTTTAAAATTGTTATATTTTAGGATGCTTTATTTTCATAAAAAAGCAAAAATATTTCTTAAAACTTGTTATATTTTAGGATGCTTTATTTTCATAAAAAAAGCAAAAATAATTTTTTAAAAATTGTTATATTTTAGGATGCTTTATTTTCATGAAAAAAGCAAAAATAATTTTTTTAAAATTTTTATATTTTAGGATGCTTTATTTTCATAAAAAATAAGCAAAAATAATTTTTTAAAAATTGTTATATTTTAGGATGCTTTGTTTTCATAAGAAAAAGCAAAAATAATTTTTGAAAAATAGTTATATTTTAGGATGCTATATTCTCATAAAAAAGGCAAAAATAGTTTTTTCAAAATTGTTACATATATATATTTTTTCATACAAAATGTTATATTTATGTTTTAATTATTGTTCAATATTATATAAAATATATGTTACGCCGAAAGTTTCACATTCTTGCGAGCAAGGACATTATTAAAATCTTGCATATAAAAATTATGCAAAACCTGTAATTTAAAAAAAAAGGTAGAAATATTTTTTACTATTATAATTTTTTTGTGTGAAAATATTAAATAAACAATGCCATATTCAATGATAATATCGGTAGTTCGAGAAATTAATTTTTCTTTGAGTTATATCGAATTTATTAATACAGACTTTATGAGCTTTTATCGCAATGTTCCTGTAAAAAATAAATAATTTTTTAAAAATTGTTATATTTTAGGATGCTTTATTTTCATAAACAAAAGCAAAAATAATTTTTAAAAATTGTTATATTTTAGGATGCTTTATTTTCATAAAAAAAAAGCAAAACTCATTTTTTAAAAATTGTTATATTTTATGATGCTTTATTTTCATGAAAAAAAGCAAAGCTCATTTTTATAAAATTGTTATATTTTACGATGCTTTATTTTTATAAAAATAAGCAAAAATAATTTTTTAAAAATTGTTATATTTTAGGATGCTTTATTTTCAGAAAAAAAGCAAAAATAATTTTTTTAAAATTGTTATATTTTACGATGCTTTATTTTCATAAAAAAAACAAAACTTATTTTTTAAAAATTGTTATATTTTAGGAGGCTTTATTTTCATAAAAAAAGCAAAAATAATTTTTTTTAAATTGTTATATTTTAGAATGCTTCGTTTTAATAAAAAAACAAAAATAATTTTTTAAAAATTGTTATATTTTACGATGCTTTATTTTCATAAAAAAGCAATAAAAATTTTTTAAAAATTGTTATATTTTAGGGTGCTTTATTTTCATAAAAAACAAAAATAATTTTATAACATTTTATATTTTAGGATGCTTTATTTTCATAAAAACAGCATAAATAATTTTTTAAAAATTGTTATATTTTAGGGTGCTTTATTTTCATAAAAAACAAAAATAATTTTATAACATTTTATATTTTAGGATGCTTTATTTTCATAAAAACAGCAAAAATAGTTTTTTAAAAATTGTTATATATATATATTTTCATAAAAAAATAATTTTTAAAATTTTTATATATATATATATATATATATATATATATATATATAGATATTCATAAAAAAAGCAAAAATAATTTTTTCAAAATAGTTATATTTTAGGATGCTTTATTTTCATAAAAAAAACAAAAAATTATTTTTAAAAATTGTTATATTTTAGGATGCTTTTTTTTCATAAAAAAAGCAAAAATAATTCTTTAAAAATTGTTATATTTTAGGATGCTTTATTTTCATAAAAAAAGCAGAAATAATTTTTTTAAAATTGTTATATTTTAGGATGCTTTATTTTCATAAAAAAAGCAAAAATAATTTTTAAAAAATTGTAATATTTTAGGATGCTTTATTTTCATAAAAAAGCATAAATAATTTTTTAAAAATTGTTATATTTTAGGGTGCTTTATTTTCATAAAAAACAAAAATAATTTTATAACATTTTATATTTTAGGATGCTTTATTTTCATAAAAACAGCAAAAATAGTTTTTTAAAAATTGTTATATATATATATTTTCATAAAAAAATAATTTTTAAAATTTTTATATATATATATATATATATATATATATATATATATATATATAGATATTCATAAAAAAAGCAAAAATAATTTTTTCAAAATAGTTATATTTTAGGATGCTTTATTTTCATAAAAAAAACAAAAAATAATTTTTAAAAATTGTTATATTTTAGGATGCTTTTTTTTCATAAAAAAAGCAAAAATAATTCTTTAAAAATTGTTATATTTTAGGATGCTTTATTTTCATAAAAAAAAGCAAAAATAATTTTTTAAAAATAGTTATATTTAAGGATGCTTTGTTTTCATAAAACAAGCAAAAATAATTTTTTTAAAATTGTTATATTTTAGGATGCTTTATTTTCATAAAAAAGCAAAAATATTTCTTAAAACTTGTTATATTTTAGGATGCTTTATTTTCATAAAGAAAGCAAAAATAATTTTTTAAAAATTGTTATATTTTAGGATGCTTTATTTTCATGAAAAAAGCAAAAATAATTTTTAAAAAATTGTAATATTTTAGGATGCTTTATTTTCATAAAAAATAAGCAAAAATAATTTTTTAAAAATTGTTATATTTTAGGATGCTTTGTTTTCATAAGAAAAAGCAAAAATAATTTTTGAAAAATAGTTATATTTTAGGATGCTATATTCTCATAAAAAAGGCAAAAATAGTTTTTTCAAAATTGTTACATATATATATTTTTTCATACAAAATGTTATATTTATGTTTTAATTATTGTTCAATATTATATAAAATATATGTTACGCCGAAAGTTTCACATTCTTGCGAGCAAGGACATTATTAAAATCTTGCATATAAAAATTATGCAAAACCTGTAATTTAAAAAAAAAGGTAGAAATATTTTTTACTATTATAATTTTTTTGTGTGAAAATATTAAATAAACAATGCCATATTCAATGATAATATCGGTAGTTCGAGAAATTAATTTTTCTTTGAGTTATATCGAATTTATTAATACAGACTTTATGAGCTTTTATCGCAATGTTCCTGTAAAAAATAAATAATTTTTTAAAAATTGTTATATTTTAGGATGCTTTATTTTCATAAACAAAAGCAAAAATAATTTTTAAAAATTGTTATATTTTAGGATGCTTTATTTTCATAAAAAAAAGCAAAACTCATTTTTTAAAAATTGTTATATTTTATGATGCTTTATTTTCATGAAAAAAAGCAAAGCTCATTTTTATAAAATTGTTATATTTTACGATGCTTTATTTTTATAAAAATAAGCAAAAATAATTTTTTAAAAATTGTTATATTTTAGGATGCTTTATTTTCAGAAAAAAAGCAAAAATAATTTTTTTAAAATTGTTATATTTTACGATGCTTTATTTTCATAAAAAAAACAAAACTTATTTTTTAAAAATTGTTATATTTTAGGAGGCTTTATTTTCATAAAAAAAGCAAAAATAATTTTTTTTAAATTGTTATATTTTAGAATGCTTCGTTTTAATAAAAAAACAAAAATAATTTTTTAAAAATTGTTATATTTTACGATGCTTTATTTTCATAAAAAAGCAATAATAATTTTTTAAAAATTGTTATATTTTATGATGCTTTATTTTCATAAAAAAAGCAAAAATAATTTTTTAAAATTGTTATATTTTAGGATGCTTTATTTTCATAAAAAAAGCAAAAATAATTTTTTAAAATTGTTATATTTTAGGATGCTTTATTTTCATAAAAAAGCAAAAATAATTTTTTTAAAATTGTTATATTTTAGGATGCTTTATTTTCATAAAAAAAAGCAAAAATATTTCTTAAAAATTGTTGTATTTTAGGATGCTTTATTTTCATACAAAAAAGCAAAAATATTTCTTAAAAATTGTTATATTTTAGGATGCTTTATTTTCATAAAAAAAGCAAAAATAATTTTTTTTAAATTGTTATATTTTAGGATGCTTTATTTTCATAAAAAAGCAACAATATTTTGTAAAAATTGTTATATTTTACGATGCTTTATTTTCATAAAAAAGCAAAAATAATTTTTTTTAAAATTGTTATATTTTATGATGCTTTATTTTCATAAAAAAGCAAAAATATTTCTTAAAACTTGTTATATTTTAGGATGCTTTATTTTCATACAAAAAAGCAAAAATAATTTTTTAAAAATTGTTATATTTTAGGATGCTTTATTTTCATAAAAAAAGCAAAAATAATTTTTTAAAAATTGTTATATTTTAGGATGCTTTATTTTCATAAAAAATAAGCAAAAATATTTTTTTAAAATTGTTATATTTTAGGATGCTTTGTTTTCATAAAAAAAGCAAAAATAATTTTTTAAAAGTTTTTATATTTTAGGATGCTTTATTTTCATAAAAAAACGCAAAAATAATTCTTTAAAAATTGTTATATTTTAGGATGCTTTATTTTCATAAAAAAAGCAAAACTCATTTTTTAAAAATTGTTATATTTTAGGATGCTTTATTTTCATAAAAAAATCAAAAATAATTTTTTTTAAATTGTTATATTTTAGGATGCTTTATTTTCATAAAAAAGCAACAATATTTTGTAAAAATTGTTATATTTTACGATGCTTTATTTTCATGAAAAAGCAAAAATATTTTTTTAAAAGTTGTTATATTTTAGGATACTTTATTTTCATAAAAAAAAGCAAAAATAATTTTTAAACATTGTTATATTTTAGGTTGCTTTATTTTTATGAAAAAGAAAAAATAATTTTTTAAAAATTGTTATATATTAGGATGCTTTATTTTCATAAAAAAAAGCAAAAATAATTTTTTTAAAAATTGTTATATTTTAGGATGCTTTATTTTCATAAAAAAAAGCAAAAATAATTTTTAAACATTGTTATATTTTAGGTTGCTTTATTTTTATGAAAAAGAAAAAATAATTTTTTAAAAATTGTTATATATTAGGATGCTTTATTTTCATAAAAAAAAGCAAAAATAATTTTTTTAAAAATTGTTATATTTTAGGATGCTTTATTTTCATAAAAAAAAGCAAAAATAATTTTTAAAAATTGTTATATTTAAGGAAGCTTTATTTTTATGAAAAAGCAAAAATAATTTTTTACAAATTGTTATATATTAGGATGCTTTATTTTCATAAAAAAAAGCAAAAATAATTTTTTAAAAATTGTTATATTTTAGGATGCTTTATTTTCATAAAAAACAAAAATAATTTTTTAAAAATTGTTATGTTTTAGGATGCTTTATTTTCATAAAAAAAGCAAAAATAATTTTTAAAAATTGTTATATTTTAGGATGCTTTATTTTCATAAAAAAAGCAGAAATAATTTTTTTAAAATTGTTATATTTTAGGATGCTTTATTTTCATAAAAAAAGCAAAAATAATTTTTAAAAAATTGTAATATTTTAGGATGCTTTATTTTCATAAAAAAGCATAAATAATTTTTTAAAAATTGTTATATTTTAGGGTGCTTTATTTTCATAAAAAAGCAAAAATAATTTTATAACATTTTATATTTTAGGATGCTTTATTTTCATAAAAACAGCAAAAATAGTTTTTTAAAAATTGTTATATATATATATTTTCATAAAAAAATAATTTTTAAAATTTTTATATATATATATATATATATATATATATATAGATATTCAAAAAAAAGCAAAAATAATTTTTTAAAAATAGTTATATTTTAGGATGCTTTATTTTCATAAAAAAAACAAAAATAATTCTTTAAAAATTGTTATATTTTAGGATGCTTTATTTTCATAAAAAAAAGCAAAAATAATTTTTTAAAAATAGTTATATTTAAGGATGCTTTGTTTTCATAAAACAAGCAAAAATAATTTTTTTAAAATTGTTATATTTTAGGATGCTTTATTTTCATAAAAAAGCAAAAATATTTCTTAAAACTTGTTATATTTTAGGATGCTTTATTTTCATAAAAAAAGCAAAAATAATTTTTTAAAAATTGTTATATTTTAGGATGCTTTATTTTCATGAAAAAAGCAAAAATAATTTTTTAAAAATTTTTATATTTTAGGATGCTTTATTTTCATAAAAAATAAGCAAAAATAATTTTTTAAAAATTGTTATATTTTAGGATGCTTTGTTTTCATAAGAAAAAGCAAAAATAATTTTTGAAAAATAGTTATATTTTAGGATGCTATATTCTCATAAAAAAGTCAAAAATAGTTTTTTCAAAATTGTTACATATATATATTTTTTCATACAAAATGTTATATTTATGTTTTAATTATTGTTCAATATTATATAAAATATATGTTACGCCGAAAGTTTCACATTCTTGCGAGCAAGGACATTATTAAAATCTTGCATATAAAAATTATGCAAAACCTGTAATTTAAAAAAAAAGGTAGAAATATTTTTTACTATTATAATTTTTTTGTGTGAAAATATTAAATAAACAATGCCATATTCAATGATAATATCGGTAGTTCGAGAAATTAATTTTTCTTTGAGTTATATCGAATTTATTAATACAGACTTTATGAGCTTTTATCGCAATGTTCCTGTAAAAAATAAATAATTTTTTAAAAATTGTTATATTTTAGGATGCTTTATTTTCATAAACAAAAGCAAAAATAATTTTTAAAAATTGTTATATTTTAGGATGCTTTATTTTCATAAAAAAAAGCAAAACTCATTTTTTAAAAATTGTTATATTTTATGATGCTTTATTTTCATGAAAAAAAGCAAAGCTAATTTTTATAAAATTGTTATATTTTACGATGCTTTATTTTTATAAAAATAAGCAAAAATAATTTTTTAAAAATTGTTATATTTTAGGATGCTTTATTTTCAGAAAAAAAGCAAAAATAATTTTTTTAAAATTGTTATATTTTACGATGCTTTATTTTCATAAAAAAAACAAAACTTATTTTTTAAAAATTGTTATATTTTAGGAGGCTTTATTTTCATAAAAAAAGCAAAAATAATTTTTTTTAAATTGTTATATTTTAGAATGCTTCGTTTTAATAAAAAAACAAAAATAATTTTTTAAAAATTGTTATATTTTACGATGCTTTATTTTCATAAAAAAGCAATAATAATTTTTTAAAAATTGTTATATTTTAGGATGCTTTATTTTCATAAAAAAAGCAAAAATAATTTTTTAAAAATTGTTATATTTTAAGATGCTTTATTTTCATAAAAAAAGCAAAAATAATTTTTTAAAAGTTGTTATATTTTAGGGTGCTTTATTTTCATAAAAAAAGCAAAAATAATTTTTTTAAAATTGTAATATTTTAGGATGCTTTATTTTCATAAAAAAGCAACAATATTTTTTAAAAATTGTTATATTTTAGGATGCTTTATTTTCATAAAAAAAGCAAAAATAATTTTTTAAAAATTGTTATATTTTATGATGCTTTATTTTCATAAAAAAAGCAGAAATAATTTTTTAAAAATTGTTATATTTTAGGATGCTTTATTTTCACAAAAAAGCAAAAATAATTTTTTAAAAATTGTTATATTTTAGGATGCTTTATTTTCATAAAAAAAGCAAAACTAATTTTTTTAAATTGTTATATATATATATATATTTTCATAACAAAAAGCAAAAATAATTTTTTAAAAATTGTTATATTTTATGATGCTTTATTTTCATGAAAAAAAGCAAAGCTCATTTTTATAAAATTGTTATATTTTACGATGCTTTATTTTTATAAAAATAAGCAAAAATAATTTTTTAAAAATTGTTATATTTTAGGATGCTTTATTTTCAGAAAAATAGCAAAAATAATATTTTTAAAATTGTTATATTTTATGATGCTTTATTTTCACAAAACAACAAAACTTATTTTTTAAAAATTGTTATATTTTAGGAGGCTTTATTTTCATAAAAAAAGCAAAAATAATTTTTTTAAAATTGTTATATTTTAGAATGCTTCGTTTTAATAAAAAAACAAAAATAATTTTTTTAAAATTGTAATATTTTGGAATGCTTTATTTTCATAAAAAAGCAACAATATTTTTTAAAAATTGTTATATTTTACGATGCTTTATTTTCATAAAAAAAGCAAAAATAATTTTTTAAAAGTTGTTATATTTTAGGATGCTTTATTTTCATAAAAAAAAGCAAAAATAATTTTTTAAAAATTGTTATATTTTACGATACTTTATTTTCATAAAAAAGCATAAATAATTTTTTAAAAATTGTTATATTTTACGATGCTTTATTTTCATAAAAAAAGCAAAACTCATTTTTTAAAAGTTGTTATATGTTAGGATGCTTTATTTTCATAAAAAAAGCAAAAATAATTGTTTTAAAATTGTTATATTTTATGATGCTTTATTTTCATAAAAAAAGCAAAAATAATTTTTTAACAACTGTTATATTTTAGGATGCTTTATTTTCATAAAAAAAGCAAAGATAATTTTTTAAAAATTGTTATATTTTAGGATGCTTTATTTTCATAAAAAAAAGCAAAAATAATTTTTTAAAAATTGTTATATTTTAGGATGCTTTGTTTTCATAAAAAAAGCAAAAATAATTTTTTAAAAATTGTGATATTTTTGGATGCTTTATTTTCATAAAAAAAGCAAAAATATTTTTTTAAAAATTGTTATATTTTAGGATGCTTTATTTTCATAAAAAAAAGCAAAAATAATTTTTTAAAAATTGTTATATTTTACGATGCTTTATTTTCATAAAAAAGCATGAATACTTTTTTAAAAATTGTTATATTTTACGATGCTTTATTTTCATAAAAAAGCAAAAATAATTTTTTAAAAATTGTTATATTTTAGGGTGCTTTATTTTCATACAAAAAGCAAAAATAATGTTTTTAAAATTGTAATATTTGTGTATGCTTTATTTTCATAAAAAAGCGACAATATTTTTTAAAAATTGTTATATTTTAGGATGCTTTATTTTCATAAAAAAGCGAAAATAATTTTTAAAAATTGTTATATTTTAGGATGCTTTTTTTTCATAAAAAAAAGCAAACATAATTTGTTTAAAATTGTTATATATATATATTTTCATAAAAAAATAATTTTTTAAAAATTGTTATATATATATATATTTTCATAAAAAATGTTATATATATATTTTCATAATAAAAGCAAAAACAATTTTTTAAAAATTGTTATATTTTAGCGTGCTTTTTTTTCATAAAAAAAGCAAAAACAATTTTTTAAAAACAATTTTTTTAAAATTTTTTAAAAGTTATATTTTAGGATGCTTTATTTTCATAAAAAAAGCAAAAATAATTTTTTTTAACATTGTTATATTTTAGGATGCTTTATTTTCATAAAAAAAAGCAAAAATAATTTTTTAAAAATTGTTATATTTTAGGATGCTTTATTTTCATAAAAAAGCATAAATACTTTTTGAAAAATTGTTATATTTTACGATGCTTTATTTTCATAAAAAAAGCAAAAATATTTTTTTAAAAATTGTTATATTTTAGGATGCTTTATTTTCATAAAAGAAAGCAAAAATAAATTTTTTTTAAATTGGTATATTTTAGGATGCTTTATTTTCATAAGAAAAAGCAAAAATAATTTTTTTTAAATTGTTATATTTTAGGATGCTTTATTTTCATAAAAAAAGCAAAACTCATTTTTTAAAAATTGTTATATTTTAGGATGCTTTTTATTCATAAAAAATAGCAAGAAAAATTTTTTAATAATTGTTATATTTTAGGTTTTTTTTTTTTGATAATTAAAAGCAAAAATAATTTTTTTAAAATTGTTATATTTTAGGATGCTTTATTTTCATTAAAAAAAAGCAAAAATAATTTTTTAAAAATTGTTATATTTTACGATATTTATTTTCATAAAAAAGCATAAATAATTTTTTAAAAATTGTTATATTTTACGATGCTTTATTTTCATAAAAAAAGCAAAACTCATTTTTTAAAAGTTGTTATATGTTAGGATGCTTTATTTTCATAAAAAAAGCAAAAATAATTGTTTTAAAATTGTTATATTTTAGGATGCTTTATTTTCATAAGAAAAAGCAAAAATAATTTTTTAACAACTGTTATATTTTAGGATGCTTTATTTTCATAAAAAAAGCAAAGATAATTTTTTAAAAATTGTTATATTTTAGGATGCTTTATTTTCATAAAAAAAGCAAAAATAATTTTTTAAAAATTGTTATATTTTAGGGTGCTTTATTTTCATACAAAAAGCAAAAATAATGTTTTTAAAATTGTAATATTTGTGGATGCTTTATTTTCATAAAAAAGCGACAATATTTTTTAAAAATTGTTATATTTTAGGATGCTTTATTTTCATAAAAAAAAGCAAACATAATTTTTTTAAAATTGTTATATATATATATTTTCATAAAAAAATAATTTTTTAAAAATTGTTATATATATATATATTTTCATAAAAAATGTTATATATATATTTTCATAATAAAAGCAAAAACAATTTTTTAAAAATTGTTATATTTTAGCGTGCTTTTTTTTCTAAAAAAAAAGCAAAAACAATTTTTTAAAAACAATTTTTTAAAAATTTTTTTAAAGTTATATTTTAGGATGCTTTATTTTCATAAAAAAAGCAAAAATAATTTTTTTTAACATTGTTATATTTTAGGATGCTTTATTTTCATAAAAAAAAGCAAAAATAATTTTTTAAAAATTTTTATATTTTAGGATGCTTTATTTTCATAAAAAAGCATAAATACTTTTTTAAAAATTGTTATATTTTACGATGCTTTATTTTCATAAAAAAAGCAAAAATAATTTTTTAAAAATTGTTATATTTTAGGATGCTTTATTTTCATAAGAAAAAGCAAAAATAATTTTTTCAAAATTGTTATATTTTAGGATGCTTTTTATTCATAAAAAATAGCAAGAAAATTTTTTTAATAATTGTTATATTTTAGGATGCTTTGTTTTCATAATAAAAAGCAAAAATAATTTTTTTAAAATTGTTATATTTTAGGATGCTTTATTTTCATTAAAAAAAAAACAAAAAAAATATTTAAAAATTGTTATATTTTAGGATGCTTTATTTTCAAAAAAAAAAAGCAAAAATAATTTTTTAAAAATTGTTATCTATATATATTTTCATAAAAAAATAATTTTTTCAAAATTGTGATGTATATATATATATTTTCATAAAAAATGTTATATATATATTTTTATAAAAACAAAGCAAAACTCATTTTTTAAAAATTGTTATATTTTAGGATGCTTTATTTTCATAAAAAAGCAAAAATAATTTTTTAAAAATTTTTATATTTTAGGATGCTTTATTTTCATAAAAAAAGCAAAAATAATTTTTTAAAAATTGTTATATTTTAGGATGCTTTATTTTCATAAAAAAAGCAAAAATATTTTTTTAAAAATTGTTATATTTTAGGGTGCTTTATTTTCACAAGAAAAGCAAAACTCATTTTTTAAAAATTGTTTTTATTTTAGGATGCTTTATTTTCATAAAAAAAGCAAAAATAATTTTTTAAAAATTGTTATATTTTACGATGCTTTATTTTCATAAAAAAAAGCAAAAATAATTTTTTAAAATTGTTATATTTTAGGATGCTTTATTTTTATAAAAAAAAGCAAAACTCGTTTTTTAAAAATTGTTATTTTTTAGGATGCTTTATTTTCATAAAAAAAGCAAAAATAATTTTTTTTAAAATTGTTATATTTTAGGATGCTTTATTTTCATAAAAAAAAGCAAAGATAATTTTTTAAAAATTGTTATATTTTAGGATGCTTTATTTTCATAAAAAAGCATAAATACTTTTTTAAAAATTGTTATATTATACGATGCTTTATTTTCATAAAAAAAGCAAAAATAATTTTTTAAAAATTGTTATATTTTAGGATGCTTTATTTTCATAAAAAAAAGCAAAAATAATTTTGTAACAATTGTTATATTTTAGGATGCTTTATTTTCATAAAAAAAGCAAAAATAATTTTTTTAAAATTGTAATATTTTAGGATGCTTTATTTTCATAAAAAAGCAACAATATTTTTTAAAAATTGTTATATTTTAGGATGCTTTATTTTCATAAAAAAGCAAAAATAATTTTTAAAAATTGTTACATTTTAGGATGCTTTATTTTCATAAAAGAAGCAAAAATAATTTTTAAAAATAGTTATATTTTACGATGCTTTATTTTCATAAAAAAAGCAGAAATAATTTTTTTAAAATTGTTATATTTTCGGATGCTTTATTTTCATAAAAAAAGCAAAAATAATTTTTTAAAAATTGTTATATTTTAGGATGCTTTATTTTCATAAAAAAAAGCAAAACTAATTTTTTAAAATTGTTATATATATATATATTTTCATAACAAAAAGCAAAAATAATTTTTTAAAAATTGTTATATTTTAGGATGCTTTATTTTCATAAAAAAGCAAAAATAATTTTTTAAAAATTGTTATATTTTACGATGCTTTATTTTCATAAAAAAGCAATAATAATTTTTTAAAAATTGTTATATTTTAGGATGCTTTATTTTCATAAAAAAGCAAAAATAATTTTTTAAAAATTGTTATATTTTACGATGCTTTATTTTCATAAAAAAGCAAAAATCATTTTTTAAAAATTGTTATATTTTAGGATGCTTTATTTTCATAAAAAAGCATAAATACTTTTTTTAAAATTGTTATATTTTACGATGCCTTATTTTCATAATAAAAGCAAAAATAATTTTTTTTTAATTGTTATATTTTACGATGCTTTATTTTCATAACAAAAGCAAAAATCATTTTTTAAAAATTGTTATTTTTTAGGATGCTTTATTTTCAGAAAAAAAGCAAAAATAATTTTTTTAAAATTGTTATATTTTAGGATGCTTTATTTTCATAAAAAAGCAAAAATAATTTTTTAAAAATTGTTATATTTTAGGATGCTTTATTTTCATAAAAAAAGCAAAAATAATTTTTTAAAAAGTGTTATATTTTAGGATGCTTTTTTTTCATAAAAAAAGCAAAAATAATTTTTTTAAATTGTTATATTTGAGGATGCTTTATTTTCATAAAAAAGCAAAAATCATTTTTTAAAAATTGTTATATTTTAGGATGCTTTATTTTCATAAAAAAGCAAAAATCATTTTTTAAAAATTGTTATATTTTACGATGCTTTATTTTCATAAAAAAGCAAAAATAATTTTTTAAAAATTGTTATATTTTACGATGCTTTATTTTCATAAAAAAGCAAAAATCATTTTTTAAAAATTGTTATATTTTAGGATGCTTTATTTTCATAAAAAAGCAAAAATAATTTTTTAAAAATTGTTATATTTTAGGATGCTTTATTTTCATAAAAAAGCAAAAATCATTTTTTAAAAATTGTTATATTTTAGGATGCTTTATTTTCATAAAAAAGCAAAAATCATTTTTTAAAAATTGTTATATTTTACGATGCTTTATTTTCATAAAAAAGCAAAAATCATTTTTTAAAAATTGTTATATTTTAGGATGCTTTATTTTCATAAAAAAGCAAAAATAATTTTTTAAAAATTGTTATATTTTACGATGCTTTATTTTCATAAAAAAGCAAAAATCATTTTTTAAAAATTGTTATATTTTAGGATGCTTTATTTTCATAAAAAAGGCAAAAATCATTTTTTAAAAATTGTTATATTTTACGATGCTTTATTTTCATAAAAAAGCAAAAATAATTTTTTAAAAATTGTTATATTTTACGATGCTTTATTTTCATAAAAAAGCAAAAATCATTTTTTAAAAATTGTTATATTTTAGGATGCTTTATTTTCATAAAAAAGGCAAAAATCATTTTTTAAAAATTGTTATATTTTACGATGCTTTATTTTCATAAAAAAGCAAAAATCATTTTTTAAAAATTGTTATATTTTAGGATGCTTTATTTTCATAAAAAAGCAAAAATAATTTTTTAAAAATTGTTATATTTTACGATGCCTTATTTTCATAATAAAAGCAAAAATAATTTTTTTTAAATTGTTATATTTTACGATGCTTTATTTTCATAACAAAAGCAAAAATCATTTTTGTTTTGCTACTGAAAACCAGATCTTTTGTAAAGATATTTTTTGGTAAAACAAAATAATACATTTTCACTAAGATTTAAATAGAAAAATAATAGGTTCAATACATTCTGTGATCATTATATTATAAATACTGAAACTTTCATTAAAATTAGTTAATTTCCTGATTTTTGGTTAATTTTTAAGTAAAGGGAAAGGACAAAATATTTATTCATTTTGAGCATCGGAATTCATTTTACACATACCTATTAGATACATGTATCAACAGAAAAGGTTAAAATGAATTTTCTCATCTGTGTAGTTAAATTAAAAATCTATTTGTTTTATAAAAGCTAAGTCTTATATTGTTTTTATACATTTTTTATAACACATTTTTTTATTCATAAATTTCTGCATAATTTCTATTCTCTCTCTCACCCTCTTTCTCTTCTCTCTCTCTCACCCTCTTTCTCTTCTCTCTCTCTCACCCTATTTCTCTTCTCTCTCTCTCACCCTCTTTCTCTTCTCTCTCTCACCCTCTTTCTCTTCTCTGTCTCTCTCTCACCCTCTTTCTCTTCTATTCTCTCTCTTACCCTCTTCTCTCTCTCTCACCCTCTTTCTCTTCTCTCTCTCTCTCTCTCTCTCTCTCTCACCCTATTTCTCTTCTCTCTCTCTCGCCCTCTTTCTCTTCTCTCTCTCTCACCCTCTTTCTCTTCTCCTCTCTCTCACCCTCTTTCTCTTCTCTCTATATTACCACTTATTAAGGCCAATAGGCCACTCGAGGATGAGAGTTAAAAAGTGCACAGTAGTCAAATTCGGGAAAGAGGATGGAACTGTTTTAACGGGAGGATGAGTTATTCAGCGCCTCCAACCTATTTTGTTATATATATATATATATATATATATATATATATATATATATATATATATATACATTTTGTAGAAAATATATATTACAACTTATCAAGGCCCATAGGCACTCCAGAGAACGGAGGCAGGATAGGACCATTTGCTGGAAGCACAATAGATTTGGGGAGAAGGCAAATTCCTGTATCCCACCGTGTAGTTACAAGAGTTCGGGAAAAGCTTAAACCAACAGAAGAATGCGGCATCAACTGTCGGTGCATCTCGTTCAGGCCGCCTATTGTATGTGGTGCACAAAAACTCATGTACGTCCTTTTTGGTGGACAGCGGGGCACAGGTGTCTCTCATTCCTGCGACTGCAGCCGACAAGAAATCCCCTCCCTGTAAATTCACACTACGAGCTGCGAATGGCTCGTTAATACACACATATGGGGAGAAGTGTATGGACCTTAATTTAGGCCTGCATAGAACATTTACCCACATTTTTATAGTGGCGGATGTAGACAGTGCTATTTTAGGTACCGGTTTTTTTACAGGCGTTCGGTTTGGTGGTGGATATAACTGGCCAGTGTCTGAAAGATCCAGAAACGCATCTCACAGCGTGTGGGGTAGTTAGGACTGGTACTCCATTGTGTCCAGCAGTGGCACATGCAAACCAGGATAACGATTTTCTGAGTCTCTTGAAGGAATACCCTTCAATTTCAGTGCCTTCTTTCCATAGGGACGTTTTGCCACACTCCACCACACACTATATTGAAACAAAGGGTCCGCCCGTTCATAGCAAAGCTAGGCGCTTAGTACCAGAAAAGGTAACAGCGGCCAAGGCTGAATTTCAGCAAATGATGAAGTTAGGCATAGTTCGCCCTTCAAAGAGCGAATGGGCTTCACCTCTTCATCTTGTCAACAAAGGTGTTAATACATGGCGGGCATGTGGGGACTACAGAGCACTGAATGCAGTCACTAAACCAGATAGATACCCAGTACCACATGTCCAGGACGTGACAGCAGTGGCTCAAAATAACCGTTTTTTTACAAAATTGGATTTAATTCGAGCATATCACCAAATACCGGTGGAGCCCGAACACATTCCTAAAACGGCTATCATCACCCCATTCGGGATGTTCGAGTTCATGCGAGTTCCTTTTGGGTTGCGGAATGCAGCACAAACATTCCAACGGTTCATAGACCAGGTGTTGTCAGATTTGCCATTCGTCTGTGCATATATTGACGATGTACTTATTGCTAGCCAAACTAGAAAGGAACACATCGGTCATGTGCGACAGGTCTTCAAACGTTTGAAGCAATATGGGATAGTCAAAATTAAAATGTGCTTTTGGTCAATCCGAAGTAATTTTTTTAGTACACCATATTTCAGAGGGGGGAATATCCCCATCACCAGAGATGGTCAAGTCCATTTAAAATTTCCCTATCCCTGCCACAATGAGGCAGCTGCGTCAATTCTTGGGGCTGATAAACTTTTATCGTAGGTTCTTACCTCACTGTGCACAAGTACTTTTACCATTGGCAAGTTTGTTGACAAATGTGGGGAAGTGTGACATTGTATTTTCAGAGCACGCGGTAGAAGCATTCAACAAGATCAAGGCTATGTTGCAGGAGACTGCAAAATTGTCTCACATCCAACCCAACCAGGAGCTGTGCCTAGCAGTGGATGCATCCGCAATTGGAATTGGAGCGGTCCTACAACAAAAATGTGATGCGGACTGGAAACCCATTTCCTTTTTCTCAAAAAAATTAACAGAGACTGAGAAACGCTATAGTACATTTTCCAGAGAGCTGTTAGCTGCATTCTCCGTGATACGCCATTTCCGGCAGCTCTTGGAAGGTCGGCAGTTCCATATCGTCATGGACCACAAACCCCTGTTAGGCGCTTTACAGTCTTCCTTGGACAAATATTCTCCCAGAGAGATTCACCAGATGGATTATATCCTTCAATTGACATCGGATATCCGGCACATCAAGGGAGCAGACAACATCCTAGCAGACACCTTATTGCGGGGAATTAATTCCTTCCTGTTGCAGCCGGCAATTGATGTCAACACCTTGTCTAAAGAACAACAGAAGGATGAACATTTACAAAATCTCCTGCAGAATAATCCAACTTCATTGAACCTAGTGACAATTACCAACCCTACCAGCCACACAAAAGTTGTGTGTGACACAAGCACAAACAAACTGCGACCATACGTTCCAGCATCGCTACGCAAAGACATATTTAAGGCAGTACATGGTCTATCGCATCCAGGGGCCAATGCCTCTGTAAGGCTACTAACAGACCGATATGTCTGGCCGCGAATAAAAGCTGATACAAGAGCGTGGGCGAAAACGTGTGTGGAGTGTCAAAAAGCCAAGGTCGGTCGTCATACGCGGGCTCCTCTAGGCACGTTTCCAGTTCCAGATGAGAGCTTTCAGCACATTCATATCGACATCACCGGACCATTTCCGACATGTGAAGGTCAGTGCTATCTGCTGACATGTATCGACAGATTCTCACGATGGTTTGAAGCTCTACCGATGCCAGACATGACGGCATACACAACTGCCAGGACATTCCTTGCTGGCTGGGTGGCCAGATTCGGTGTACCACAAAATGTTACATCAGACAGAGGTCGACAGTTTGAGTCAGACCTTTTTCATAAACTTGCAAAACTTTTGGGCACCAAGAGTATACACACCACGGCTTATCACCCCGTAGTCAAATTCGGGAAAGAGGATGGAACCGCTTAACAGGAGGATGAGTTATTCAGCGACTCCAACCTATTTTGTTATATATATATATATATATATATATATATATATATATATATATATATATTTTGTAAAAAATATATATTACTACTTATAAAGGCCTATAGGCCACTCGGGAATGAGAGTTGAAAAGTGCACAGAAATCAAATTCGGGAAAGAGTATGGAACCGCTTTAACGGGAGGATGAGTTATTCAGCGACTCCAACCTATATTGTAATATATGTATATATATTTTGTACAAAATATATATTACCACTTATCAAGGCCCATAGGCCACTCGAGGATAAGAGTTGAAAAGTGCACAGTAGTCAAATTCGGGAAAGAGGATGGAACCGCTTTAACGGGAGGATGAGTTATTCAGCGACTCCAACCTATTTTGTTATATATATATATATTTTGTAAAAACATATATTACCAATTATCAAGGCCCATAGGCCACTCGAGGATGAGAGTTTAAAAGTGCACAGTAGTAAAATTCAGGAAAGAGGATGGAACCGCTTTAACGGGAGGATGAGTTATTCAGCGACTCCAACCTATTTTGTTATATATATATATATATGTATATTTCATAAAACATATATATTACCACTTATCAAGGCAAATACCAACTCGAGGATGAGAGTTGAAAAGTGCACAGTAGTCAAATTCGGGAAAGAGGATGGAACTGCTTTAACGGGAGGATGAGTTATTCAGCGACTCCAACCTATTTTGTTATATATATATGTATATATTTTGTAGAAAAGATATATTACCACTTATCAAGGCCCATAAGCCACTCGAGGATAAGAGTTGAAAAGTGCACAGTAGTCAAATTAGGGAAAGAGGATGGAACCGCTTTAACGGGAGGATGAGTTCTTCAGCGACTCCAACCTATTTTGTTACATATATATATATATATATATATATATATTGTAAAAAATATATATTACAACTTATCAAGGCCCATAGGCAACTCGAGGATGAGAGTTGAAAAGTGCACATCCGTGAAAGAGGATGGAACCGCTTTAATGGGAGGATGAGTTATTGAGCGACTCCAACCTATTTTGTTATATATATATATATATATATTTTGTAAAAAATATATATTACCACTTATCAAGGCCCATAGGCCACTCGATGATAAGAGTTGAAAAGTGCACAGTAGTCAAATTCAGGAAAGAGGATGGAACTGCTTTAACAGGAGGATGAGTTATTCAGCGACTCTAACCTATTTTGTTATATATATATACATATATATTTTGTAAAAAATATATATTACCACTTATCAAGGCCCATAGGCCACTCGATGATAAGAGTTGAAAAGTGCACAGTAGTCAAATTCAGGAAAGAGGATGGAACTGCTTTAACAGGAGGATGAGTTATTCAGCGACTCTAACCTATTTTGTTATATATATATACATATATATTTTGTAAAAAATATACATTACCACTTATCAAGGCCCATAGGCCACTCGAGGATAAGAGTTGAAAAGTGCACAGTAGTCAAATTCGGGAAAGAGGATGGAATTGCTTTAACGGGTGGATGAGTTATTCAGCGATACCAACCTATTTTGTTATATATATATACATATATATTTTGTAAAAAATATATATTACCACTTATCAAGGCCCATAGGCCACTCGAGGATAAGAGTTGAAAAGTGCACAGTAGTCAAATTCGGGAAAGAGGATGGAACCGCTTTAACGGGAGGATGAGTTATTCAGCGATACCAACCTATTTTGTTATATATATATATATATACATTTTGTAAAAAATATATATTACCACTTATCAAGGCCCATAGGCCACTCGAGGATGAGAGTTGAAAAGTGCACAGTAGTCAAATTCGGGAAAGAGGATGGAATTGCTTTAACGGGTGGATGAGTTATTCAGCGACTCCAACCTATTTTGTTATATATATATATATATATATATATATTTTTTGTAAAAAATATATATTACCACTTATCAAGGCCCATAGGCAACTCGATAATAAGAGTTGAAAAGTGCACAGTAGTCAAATTCGGGAAAGAGGATGGAACCGCTTTAAAGGGAGGATGAGTTATTCAGCGATTCCAACCTATTCTGTTATATATATATATATATATATATATATTGTAGAAAATATATATTACCACTTATCAAGGCCCATAGGCCACTCGAGGATGAGAGTGGAAAAGTGCACAGTAGTCAAATTCGGGAAAGAGGATGGAACCGCTTTAACGGGAGGATGAGTTATTCAGCGACTCCAACCTATTTTGTTATATATATATATGTATATATTTTGAAAAACATATATATTACCACTTATCAAGGCCCATAGGCCACTCGAGGATAAGAGTTGAAAAGTGCACACTAGTCAAATTCGGGAAAGAAGATGGAACCGCTTTAACGATAGGATGAGTTATTCAGCGACTCCAACCTATTTTGTTATATATATGTATATATAAATATATATATATATTTTGTAAAAAATATATATTACCACTTATCAAGGCCCATAGGCAACTCGTGGATAAGAGTTGAAAAGTGCACAGTAGTCAAATTAAGGAAAGAGGATGGAACTGCTTTAACAGGAGGATGAGTTATTCAGCGACTCCAACCAATTTTGTTATGTATATATATATATGTATTCTTGATAAAATATATATATTACCACTTATCAAGGCCTATAGGCCACTCGAGGATGAGAGTTTAAAAGTGCGCAGTAGTCAAATTCGGGAAAGAGGATGGAACCGCTTTAACGGGAGGATGAGTTATTCAGCGATACCAACCTATTTTGTTATATATATATATATATATATTTTGTAAAAAATATATATTACCACTTATCAAGGCCCATAGGACACTTGAGGATGAGAGTTGAAAAGTGCACAGTAGTCAAATTCGGGAAAGAGGATGGAATTACTTTAATGGAAGGATGAGTTATTCAGCGACTCCAACCTATTTTGTTATATATATATATATATATATATATTTTGTAAAAAATATATATTACCACTTATCAAGGCCCATAGGACACTCGAGGATGAGAGTTGAAAAGTGCACAGTAGTCAAATTCGGGAAAGAGGATGGAATTACTTTAATGGAAGGATGAGTTATTCAGCGACTCCAACCTATTTTGTTATATATATATATATATATATATATTTTGTAAAAAATATATATTACCACTTTTCAAGGCCCATAGGCCACTCGAGGATGAGAGTTGAAAAGTGCACCGTAGTCAAATTCGGGAAAGAGGATGGAACCGCTTTAAAAGGAGGATGAGTTCTTCAACGACTCCAACCTATTCTGTTAGAGATACATATACATATATATTTTGTAGAAAATATATATTACCACTTATCAAGGCCCATAGGCCACTCGAGGATGAGAGTGTAAAAGTGCACAGTAGTCAAATTCGGGAAAGAGGATGGAACCGCTTTAACGGGAGGATGAGTTATTCAGCGACTCCAACCTATATTGTTATATATATATATATATATTTTGTAAAAAATATATATTACCACTTATCAAGGCCCATAGGCCACTCGAGGATAAGAGTTGAAAAGTGCACAGTAGTCAAATTCGGGAAAGAGGATGGAACCGCTTTAACGGGAGGATGAGTTATTCAGCGACTGCAACCTATTTTGTTATATATATATGTATATATTTTGTAAAACATATATATTACCACTTATCAAGGTCCATAGGCCACTTGAGGATAAGAGTTGAAAAGTGCACAGTAGTCAAATTCGGGAAAGAGGATGGAACCGCTTTAACGGGAGGATGAGTTATTCAGCAACTCCAACCTATTTTGTCATATATATATATATATATTTTGTAAAAAATATATATTACCACTTATCAAGGCCCATAGGCCACTCGAGGATAAGAGTTGAAAAGTGCACAGTAGTCAAATTCGGGAAAGAGGATGGAACCGCTTTAACAGGAAGATGAGTTATTCAGCGACTCCAACCTATTTTGTTATATATATATATATATATATTTTGTAAAAAATATATATTACCACTTATCAAGGCCCATAGGCCACTCGAGGATAAGAGTTGAAATGTGCACAGTAGTCAAATTCGGGAAAGAGGATGGAACCGCTTTAACAGGAAGATGAGTTATTCAGCGACTCCAACCTATTTTGTTATATATATATATATATATTTTGTAAAAAATATATATTACCACTTATCAAGGCCCATAGGCCACTCGAGGATAAGAGTTGAAATTTGCACAGTAGTCAAATTCGGGAAAGAGGATGGAACCGCTTTAACAGGAAGATGAGTTATTCAGCGACTCCAACCTATTTTGTTATATATATATATATATATTTTGTAAAAAATATATATTACCACTTATCAAGGCCCATAGGCCACTCGAGGATAAGAGTTGAAATGTGCACAGTAGTCAAATTCGGGAAAGAGGATGGAACCGCTTTAACAGGAGGATGAGTTATTCAGCGACTCCAACCTATTTTGTTATATATATATATATATATATATATATATTATGTAAAAAATATACATTACCACATCAAGGCCCAGAGGCCACTCGAGGATAAGAGTTGAAAAGTGGACAGTAGTCAAATTCGGGAAATTTGTTATATACCTATTGTTTTGTTACTTGGGCATTTCCACTTATCAATGCCCGGAGGCCACTCGAGGATAAGAGTTGAAAAGTGCACAGTAGTCAATTGGACAATAAGGCCCAGAGGCCACCCGAGGATAAGAGTTGAAATGTGCAGTAGTCAATTGGACAATATAGTAATCGTTAGTAATGGAAATTCGGGAAATTTGTTATATATATATTTATATTTTGTTACATGGGCATTACCACTTATCAAGGCCCAGAGGCCACTAGAGGATAAGGGTTGAAAAGTGCAGTAGTCAATTCGACACAATATAGTAATCGTTAGTAATGCAAATTCAGTAAATTTGTTATATATATATTAATATATTGTTACATACGCATTACCGCTGTTCAAGGCCCACAGGCCACTCGAGGATAAGGTTTGAAAAGTGCACAGTAGTAATCGTTAGTAAAGGCCACTACATATGTTATAAATTCCAAATTTACACAACCTGGCAAATACTGGTACACGCTAGCAAATTTAGATTTGCAATTACAGAATATGATTCTAATTTTTTCTTTGCTCTTTATTCTAACACTACACTAAGTTTACTGTTTTATTTTGCTACAGTTGAAATTGTGTAGAACAATAAGAAAATCATAGTGAACAATGCATTCAACAAAATTTCGCACACATTTCTAGATACTTATATCTAATAAGTTCAAAAGAAAGGACACACTTAGGGAGGTATTTTGGTGGTAAAGTCACTAAATAGAGATTAGCTGGTTTCCCGGCATAGCCCAGGATGTAATATAGATTGACTGAAATACATGTTCTAGCTGGTTTCTAGGCGTTGCCAGGGATGTAATATAGACACATTATGTTGTATATTACCTGTTCTCTTCTCCCTAAGGTAAAACAATTTCATATACATGCTGTAAATTACCTATTCTAGGGATAAAACATGAACAATACTAGTCCTAGGGTAGATAAAACAAATAATACATAGAGATGAAAGATTCCTCTCCCCTAAGAATAAAACATATGTTCAATATCTGCTTTTGTTTTTTCATTGTTTATTATACGGTCCCGAGCAACGCCGGGTAGCCCTGCTAGTATGTTATAAATTCCAAATTTACACAACCTGGCAAATACTGGTACACGCTAGCAAATTTAGATTTGCAATTACAGAATATGATTCTAATTTTTTCCTTTGCTCTATTTTCTAACACTACACTAAGTTTACTGTTTTATTTCGCTACAGTTGATATTGTGTAGAACAATAAGAAAATCATAGTGAACAATGCATTCAACAAAATTTCACACACATTTCTAGATACCTATATCTAATAAGTTCAAAAGAAAGGGCACACTTAGGGGGGTATTTTGGTGGTCAAGTCACTAAATAGAGATTAGCTGGTTTCCTGGCACAGCCCAGGATGTAATATAGATTGACTGAAATAAATGTTCTAGCTGGTTTCTAGGCGTTGCCAGGGATGTAATATAGACACATTATGTTGTATATTACCTGTTCTCTTCTCCCTAAGGTAAAACAATTTCATATACATGCTGTAAATTACCTATGCTAGGTATAAAACATGAACAATACCAGTCCTAGGGTAGATAAAACAAATAATAAGTAGAGATGAAAGATTCCTCGCCCCTAAGAATAAAACATATGTTCAATATCTGCTTTTGTTTTTTCATTGTTTATACGGTCCCGAGCAACGCCGGGTAGCCCTGCTAGTTTATATATATAAAAGCCAAACGTGTGTGTGTATGCTTGTATGTTTGTATGTAACGCTAAAACTTTTAAAAGACGGAACCAGACTTGACAAATTTGGTACCATATTCAACCTCCATCACCCGGATGAAAATTATCGAAATTTCACGTCAAACGGACCACTAGAAGTGGGTCAACTGATCAGTTTTCTTCAAGGGGGCCCCCAAAAAACCTGTCATTTCAACGTTAATATTACATATTTATTAAATGATCTAATGATATTTATACGTAAAAAAACGCTTAGCCATGTCACGTGACGTGACGTGAGCATCCAGTAATGACGACGTTTGTAAATAACAACTTTTTTTACCGATAGTTTTGCAATTATTCTTCTCCTTCATTATATATAATATTACACTTCATGACAATGTTTCCAACGTGATTAATTGGTTAAAAATAGTATTTATACGAGAGTTTCTACGAAAAATGTAAAGAAAAAATGTAAAGGAATAAAAAATTTCAGCTTAGAAATATTCATCGATAAAAAAACGATCGTTATATTTATGCTAGAAAATAAATAGCCATTTTCTTTATTACCACGTTACCTCCTACCTCTTAAACTGGAAGGGCGGGGAAGAGTCCGCTTCAATACCAACAAAAACAGTAATTTTCCATCCCTCTTTCTCTTCTCTCTCCCTCCATCCCTCTTCCTCTTCTCTCTCTCTCTCCATCCCTCTTTCTCTTCTCTCTTTCCATCCCTCTTTCTCTTCTCTCTCTCTCTCTCCATCCCTCTTTCTCTTCTCTCTCTCTCCATCCCTTATTCTCTTCTCTCTCTCACCCTCTTTCTCTTCTCTCTCTCACCTTCTTTCTCTTCTATCTCTCTCACCTCTTTCTCTTCTCTCTCTCTCTCACCCTCTTTCTCTTCTCTCTCACCCTCTTTCTCTTCTCTTCTCTCTCTCACCCTCTTTCTCTTCTTTCTCTCACCCTCTTTCTCTTCTCTCTCCCCCTCTTTCTCTTCTCTTCTCTCTCTCTCACCCTCTTTCTCTTCTCCCTCTCTCACCCTCTTTCTCTTCTCTCTCTCACCCTCTTTCTCTTCGCTCTCTCTCACCCTCTTTCTCTTCTCTCTCTCTCACACCCTCTTTCTCTTCTCTCTCTCTCTCACCCTCTTTCTCTTCTCTCTCTCACCCTCTTTCTCTTCTCTCTCTCACCCTATTTCTCTTCTCTCTCTCACCCTCTTTCTCTTCTCTTTCTCTCACCCTCTTTCTCTTCTCTCTCTCTCACACCCTCTTTCTCTTCTCTCTCTCACCCTCTTTCTCTTCTCTCTCACCCTCTTTCTCTTCTCTTCTCTCTCACTCTCTTTCTCTTCTCTCTCTCACCCTCTTTCTCTTCTCTCTCTAAGACCCAGAGACCACTCGAGGATAAGAGTTGAAAAGTGCACAGTAGTCAAATTCGGGAAATTTGTTATATACCTATTTTATTGTTACTTAGGAATTTCCACTTATCAAGGCCCAGAGGATAAGAGTTGAAAAGTGCACAGTAGTCAATTGGACAATAAGGCCACCCAAGGATAAGGGGTGAAAAGTGCAGTAGTCAATTGGACAATATAGTAATCGTTAGTAATTACCGCTTATCAAGGCCCAGACGCCACTCGAGGATAAGGATTGGAAATATTCAACAAATTCTTTCTCTACAGATTAGAAAATTTGTATATAGAGTATTCAGACATATGGAAATATATCTAGCATAATCTATCTATTATATCTATAAAAGTGAGAATGTGTGTATGTGTGTGTGTGAGGTAGCGAGAGAGAGAAAGAGAGAGAGAGAAAGAACAATTCTCAACCTATATATTCAACAAATTTTTAATCTACAGATTTGAAATTTGTTATAAAGGGTATTCAGACGTATGGAAATATATCTAGTATAATCTATCTATTATATCTATAAAAGTGAAATGTGTGTGTGTGAGAGAGAGAGAGAACAATTCTCAACCTATATACTCAACAAATTTTTTATCTACAGAGTTGAAAATTTGTATATAGGGTATTCAGACATATAGAAATATATCTAGCATAATCTATATATTATATCAATAAAAGTGAGAATGTGCGTGTGTGAGATAGAGAGAGAGAGAGAACAATTCTCAACCTATATACTCAACAAATTTTTTATCTACAGACTTGAAATTTGGTATATAGGGTATTCAGACATATAGAAATCTATCTATTATATATATAAAAGTGAAAATGTGTGTGTTTTGTGTGTGTGTGTGTGTCTGTGTGAGGGAGAGAGAGAGAGAGAGAGAGAGAGAGAGAGAGAACAATTCTCAACCTATATACTCAACAAATTTTTTATCTACAGATTTGAAATTTGGTATATAGGGTATTCAGACATATAGAAATATATCTACCATAATCTTTCTATTATATCTATAAAAGTGAGAATGTGTGTGTGTGTGTGAGAGAGAGAGAGAGACAGAGAGAGAGAGAGAAAACAATTCTCAACCTATATATTCCACAATTTTTTTATCTACAGATTTGAAAATTTGTATATAGGGTACTCAGACATATAGAAATATATCTAGCATAATCTATCTATTATATCTATACAAGTGAGAATGTGTAGGAGAGAGAGAACAATTCTCTACCTATATATTCAACAAATTTGTTACCTACAGATTTTAAAATTTGTATATAGGGTATTCAGACATATGGAAATATTATATCTATAAAAGTGAGAATGTGTGTGTGTGTGAGAGAGAGAAAGAGAAAAATTATCAACCTATATACTCAACAAATATTTTATCTACAGATTTGAAAATTTTCATATAGGGTATTCAGACATATGGAAATATATCTAGCATAATCTTTCTATTTTATCTATAAAAGTGAGAATGTGTGTGTGTGAGTGTGAGGTAGCGAGAGAGAGAGAAAGAGAGAGAGAGAGAGAGAGAGAGAGAACAATTCTCAACTTATATATTCAACAAATTTTTTATCTACACATTTGAAAATTTGTATATAGGGTATATCTAGCATAATCTATCTATTATATCTATAAAAGTCAGAATGTTTGCGTGTGTGTGTGTGTGTGTGAGGTAGTGAGAGAGAGAGAGAGAGAACAATTCTCAACCTATATATTCAACAAATTTTTTATCTACAGATTTGAACATTTGTATATAGGGTATTCAGACATATGGAAATATATCTAGCATAATCTATTATATCTATAAAAGTGAAAATGTGTGTGTGTGTGTGTGTGTGAGAGAGAGAGAGAGAGAGAGAGAGAGAGAGAGAGAGAGAGAGAGAGAACAATTCTCAACCTATATACTCAACAAATTTTTTATCTACAGATTTGAAATTTGTATATAGGGTAGTCAGACTTATAGAAACATGTCTAGCATAATCTATCTATTATATCTATAAACGTGAGAATGTGTGTGTGTGTGAGAGAGAGAGAGAGAACAATTCTCAACCTATATATTCAACACATTTTTATGTGCAGATTTGAAAATTTGTATATAGTGTATTCAGACATATAGAAATATATCTAGCATAATCTATCTATTATATCAATAAAAGTGAAAATGTGTGTGTGTGTGAGAGAGAGAGAGAGAACAATTCTCAACCTATATACTCAACAAATTTTTTATCTACAGAGTTGAAAATTTGTATATAGGGTATTCAGACATATGTAAATATATCTGGAATAATCTATCTATTATATCTATAAAAGTGAGAATGTATGTGTGTGAGAGAGAGAGATAGAGAACAATTCTCAACCTATATATTCAACAAATTTTTTATCTACAGATTTGAAAATTTGTATACAGGGTATTCAGACATATTTAAATATATCTGGCATAATCTATCTATTATATCTGTAAAAGTGAGAATGTGTGTGATAGAAAGAGAGAACAATTCTCAACCTATATATTCAACAAATTTTTTATCTACAGATTAGAAAATTTGTATATAGGGTATTCAGACATATGGAAATATATCTAGCATAATCTATTATATCTTTGAAAGTAAGAATGTGTGTGTGTGAGAGAGAGAACCCTTCTCAACCTATATACTCAACAAATTTTTTATCTACAGATTTGAATTTTGGTATATGGGGTAGTCAGACTTATAAAAATATATCTAGCATAATCTATCTATTATATCTATAAACGTGAGAATGTGTGTGTGTGAGAGAGAGAGAGAGAGGGAGAGAACCATTCTCAACCTATATATTCAACACATTTTTAATCTACAGATTTGAAAATTTGTATATAGGGTATTCAGACATATAGAAATATATCTAGCATAATCTATCAATTATATCTATAAAAGTGAGTATCTGTTTGTTTGTGTGTGTGTGTGTGTGAGAGAGAGAGAGAGAGAGGCCACTCGAGGATGAGAGTTGAAAAGTGCACAGTAGTCAAATTTGGGAAAGAGGATGGAACCGCTTTAACGGGAGGATGAGTTATTCAGCGACTCCAACCTATTTTGTTATATACATATATATATATTTTGTAAAAAATATATATTACCACTTATCAAGGCCCATAGGCCACTCGAAGATGAGAGTTGAAAAGTGCACAGTAGTCAAATTCGGGAAAGAGGATGGAACCGCTTTAACGGGAGGATGAGTAATTCAGCGACTCCAACCTATTTTGTTATATATATATATATATATATATATACATATATATATATATATTTTGTATAAAATATATATTACCACTTATCAAGGCCCATAGGCCACTCGAGGATGAGAGTTGAAAAGTGCAATGCTCTATATCTAAAGCTCTATATCTAAAGCTCTATATCTAAAGTTCTATATCTAAAGTTCTATATCTTAAGTTCTATATCTAAAGCTTTATATCTAAAGTTCTATATCTAAAGTTCTATATCTAAAGTTCTATATATAAAGTTCTATATATAAAGCTTTATATCTAAAGTTCTATATCTAATGCTCTATATCTGAAGCTTTATATCCAAAGTTCTATATCTAAAGTTCTATATATAAAGCTTTATATATAAAGATTTATATCTAAACTTCTATATCTAAAGCTCTATATCTAAGTTTCTATATCTAAAGCTTTATATCTAAACTTCTATATCTAAAGTTCTATATCTAAAGCCTTATATCTAAACTTCTATATCTAAAGTGCTATATCTAAAGCTCTATATCTAAAGTTCTATATCTAAAGCTCTATATCTAAAGCTTTATATCTAAAGCTTTATATCTAAAGCTCTATATCTAAGTTTCTATATCTAAAGCTTTATATCTAAAGTTCTATATCTAAAGTTCTATATCTAAAGTTCTATATCTAAAGCTTTATATCTAAAGCTCTATATCTAAAGCTTTCTATCTAAAGCTGTATATCTAAAGAACTATATCTAATTTTCTATATCTAAAGATTTATCTCTAAAGTTCTATATCTAATGTTGTATATCTAAAGTTCTATATCTAAAGTTCTATATCTAAGTTTCTATATCTAAAGCTTTATATCTAAAGTTCTATATCTAAAGCTCTATATCTAAAGCTTTATATCTAAAGTTTTATATCTAACGTTCTATATCTATAGTTCTATATCTACAGCTTTGTATCACAAACTTTATATCTAAAGCTCTAAATCTAACGTTCTATGTCTAAAGCTTTATATATAAAGCTTTATATCTAAAGCTTTATATCTAAAGTTCTATATAGTAAGTTCAATATCTAAAGCTCTATATCTAAGTTTCTATATCTAAAGTTCTATATCTAAAGTTCTATATCTAAAGCTCTATATCTAAAGTTCTATATCTAAAGTTCTATATCTAAAGTTCTATATCTAAAGTTCTATATCTAAAGCTTTATATCTAAAGCTCTATATCTAAAGCTCTATATCTAAAGCTCTAAATCAAAAGCTTTATATCTAAAGTTCTATATCTAAAGCTCTATATCTAAAGCTTTATATCTAAAGCCCTATATCTAAATTTCTATATCTAAAGTTCTATATCTAAAGCTCTATATATACAGCCGTATATCTGAAGTTCTATATCTAAAGCTCTATATCCAAAGCTTTATATCTAAAGCTCTATATCTAAAGTTCTATATCTAAAGTTATATATCTAAAGCTCTATATATAAAGCTCTATATCTAAAGTTCTATATCTAAAGCTCTATATCTAAAGTTCTATATCTAAAGCTTTATATCTAAAGCTTTATATCTAAAGTTCTATATCTTAAGCTTTATATCTAAAGTTCCATATCTAAAGTTATATATCTTAAGTTCTATATCGAAAGCTCTATAACTAAAGTTCTATATCTAAAGCTTTTTATCTAAAGTTCCATATCTAAAACTTTATATCTAAGGTCCTATATCTAAAGCTTTATAGCTAAAGCTTTATATCTAAAGCACTATATCTAAAGTTCTGTATCTAAAGTTCTATATCTAAAGGTCTATATATAAAGCTCTATATCTAAGTTTCTATATCTAAAGCTTTATAACTAAAGCTTTATATCTAAAGCTTTATATCTAAAGTTCTATATCTTAAGCTTTATATCTAAAGTTCCATATCTAAAGTTATATATCTTAAGTTCTATATCTAAAGTTCTATATCTAAAGCTTTATATCTAAAGTTATATATCTAAAGCTTTATATCTAAGGTTCTATATCTAAAGCTTTATAGCTAAAGTTCTATATCTAAAGCTTTATATCTAAAGCTCTATATCTAAAACTTTATATCTAAGGTTCTATATCTAAAGCTTTATATCTAAAGATCTATATCTAAAGTTCTATATCTAAAGTTATATATCTAAAGCTTTATATCTAAAGCTTTAGATCTAAAGTTCTATATCTAAAGCTTTATATCTAAAGTTCTATATATAAAGTTCTATATCTAAAGTTCTATATCTAAAGTTTTATAGCTACAGTTCTATATCTAAGGTTCTATATATAAAGCTCTATATCTAAAGTGCTATATCTAAACTTCTATATCTAAAGCTCTATATCTAAAGTTCTATATCTAAAGATTTATTTCTAAAGCTTAAGATCTAAAGTTCTATATCTAAAGCTCTATATCTTAAGTTCTATATCTAAAGCTCTATATCTAAAGTTCCATATCTAAAGCTTTATATCTACAGCTTTGTATCTAAAGTTCTATATCTAAAGCTCTATATCTAAATTTCTATATCTAAAGTTCTATATCTAAAGTTCTATATCTAAAGCTTAATATCTAAAGCTTTATATCTAAAGTTCTATATCTAAAGCTCTATATCTAAAGTTCTATATCTAAAGTTCTATATCTAAGCTCTATATCTAAAGTTCTATATCTAAAGTTCCATATCTAAAGTTCTATATCTAAAGTTCTATATCTAAAGCTCTATATCTAAAGTTCTATATCTAAAGTTCTATATCTAAAGTTCTATATCTAAAGCTCTATATCTAAATTTCTATATCTAAAGCTCTATATCTAAAGCTCTATATCTAAAGTTTTATATCTAAAGCTCTATATCTAAAGTTCTATATCTAAAGCTTTATATCTAAAGTTATATATCTGAAGTTCTATATCTGATGCTCTATATCTAAAGTTCTATGTCTAAAGTTCTATATCTAAAGTTCTAAATCGAAAGCTCTATATCTAAAGTTCTATATCTAAAGCTCTATATCTAAAGTTCTATATCTAAAGTTCTATATCTAAAGTTCTATATCTAAAGTTCTATATCTAAAGCTCTATATCTAAAGTTCTATATCTAAAGTACTATATCTAAAGTTCTATATCTAAAGTTCTATATCTATAGTTCTATATCTAAAGTTCTATATCTAAAGTTCTATATCTAAAGCTTTATATCTAAAGTTCTATATCTAAATTTCTATATCTAAAGCTTTATATCTAAAGCTTTAGATCTTAAGTTCTATATCTAGAGCTCTATATCTAAAGCTCTATATCTAAAGTTCTATATCTAAACCTTTATATCTAAAGCTTTATATCTAAAGTTCTATATGTAAAGCTCTATATCTAAAGCTCTATATCTAAAGTTCTATATCTAAAGCTTTATATCTAAAGTTCTATATCTAAAGCTCTATATATAAAGCTTTATATCTAAGGCTATATCAAAAGCTCTATATCTAAAGCTCTATATCGAAAGGTCTATATATAAAGCTCTAAGGCTAAGTTTCTATATCTAAAGCTTTATATCTAAAGCTTTATATCTAAAGTTCTATATCTTAAGCTTTATATCTAAAGTTCCATATCTAAAGTTATATATCTTAAGTTCTATATCTAAAGCTCTATAACTAAAGTTCTATATCTAAAGCTTTTTATCTAAAGTTCCATATCTAAAACTTTATATCTAAGGTCCTATATCTAAAGCTTTATAGCTAAAGCTTTATATCTAAAGCACTATATCTAAAGTTCTGTATCTAAAGTTCTATATCTAAAGGTCTATATATAAAGCTCTATATCTAAGTTTCTATATCTAAAGCTTTATAACTAAAGCTTTATATCTAAAGCTTTATATCTAAAGTTCTATATCTTAAGCTTTATATCTAAAGTTCCATATCTAAAGTTATATATCTTAAGTTCTATATCTAAAGTTCTATATCTTAAGCTTTTTATCTAAAGTTCTATATCTAAAGCTTTATATCTAAGGTTCTATATCTAAAGCTTTATAGCTAAAGTTCTATATCTAAAGCTTTATATCTAAAGCTCTATATCTAAAACTTTATATCTAAGGTTCTATATCTAAAGCTTTATATGTAAAGATCTGTATCTAAAGTTCTACATCTAAAGTTATATATCTAAAGCTTTATATCTAAAGCTTTCGATCTAAAGTTCTATATCTAAAGCTCTATATCTAAAGCTCTATATCTAAAGCTCTATATCTAAAGCTTTATATCTAAAGCGCTATATCTAAAGTTCTATATGTAAAGCTCTATATCTAAAGCTCTATATCTAAAGTTCTTTATCTAAAGCTTTATATCTAAAGCTTTATATCTAAAGTTCTATATCTAAAGCTTTATATCTAAAGATTTAGATCTAAAGTTCTATATCTAAAGCTCTATATCTAAAGCTCTACATCTAAAGCTTTATATCTAAAGTTCTATATCGAAAGTTCTATATCTAAAGCTTTATATCTACAGTTCTATATCTAAAGTTCTATATCTAAAGCTCTATATCTAAAGTTCTATATCTAAAGTTCTATATCTAAAGTTCTATATCTAAAGTTCCATATCTAAAGCTTTATATCTAAAGTTCTATATCTAAAGTTCTATATCTTAAGTTCTATATCTAAATCTTTATATCTAAAGCTTTATATCTACAATTCTATATCTAAAGTTCTACATCTAAAGCTCTATATCTAAAGCTTTATATCTAAAGCTTTATATCTTAAGCTCTATATCTAAAGTTCTATATAAAAAGCTCTATATCTAAAGTTCTATATCTAAAGTTCAATATCTAAAGCTTTATATCTAAAGTTCTACATCTAAAGTTCTATATCTTAAGCTCTATATCCAAAGTTTTTTATCTAAAGCTTTATATCTAAAGTTCAATATCTAAAGTTCTATATCTAAAGTTCTAAATCTTAAGTTCTATATCTAAAGTTCTATATCTAAAGCTTCATATCTAAAGTTCTATATCTAAAGCTCTATATCTACAGTTCTATATCTAAAGCTTTATATCTACAGTTCTATATCTAACGTACTATATCTAAAGTTCTATATCTAAAGCTCTATATCTAAAGTTCTATATCTAAAGTTCTATATCTAAAGTTCTATATCTAAAGCTTTATATCTACAGTTCTATATCTAAAGTACTATATCTAAAGTTCTATATCTAAAGTTCTATATCTAAAGTTCTATATCTAAAGTTCTATATCTAAAGCTTTATATCTTAAGCTTTAGATCTTAAGTTCTATATCTAAAGCTCTATATCTAAAGCTCTATATCTAAAGTTCTATATCTAAAGTTCTATACGTAAAGCTCTATATCTACAGCACTATATCTAAAGTTCTATATCAAAAGCTTTATATATAAAGCTTTATATCTAAAGTTCTATATCTAGAGTTCTATATCTAGAGTTCTATATCTAAAGTTTTATATCTAAAGCTTTAGGTATAAAGTTCTATATCTAAAGCTTTATATCTAACGTTCTATATCTAAAGTTCTATATCTAAAGCTTTATATCTAAAGCTCTATATCTAGAGATCTTTATCTAAAGCTTTACATCTAAAGTTCTATATCTAAGGTTCTATATCTAAAGATGTATATCTAAAGTTCTATATCACAATCTTTATATCTACAGTTCTATATCTAAAGTTCTATATCTAAAGCTTTATATCTAAAGTTCTATATCTTTAGTTCTATATCTAAAACTTTATATCTAAAGTTCTACATCTAAAGTTCTATATCTAAAGTTCTATATCTAAAGTTTTATAGCTAAAGTTCTATATCTAAGGTTCTATATATAAAGCTCTATATCTAAAGTTCTATATCTAAAGCTTTATCTCTAAAGCTTTAGATCTAAAGTTCTATATCTAAAGTTCTATATCTAAAGTTCTATATCTAAAGCTCTATATCTAAAGTTCCATATCTAAAGCTTTATATCTAAAGTTTTGTATCTAAAGTTCTATATCTTAAGCTCTATATCTAAAGTTCTATATCTAAAGTTCTATATCTAAAGTTCTATATCTAAAGCTTAATATCTAAAGCTTTATATCTTAAGTTCTATATGTAAAGCTCTATATCTAAAGTTCTATATCTAAAGTTCTATATCTAAAGTTCTATATCTAAAGCTTTATATCTAAAGCTTAATATCTTAAGTTCTATATCTAAAGTTCTATATCTAAAGCTCTATATTTAAACTTCTATATCGAAAGTTCTATATCTAAGCTCTATATCTAAAGTTCTATATCTAAAGTTCCATATCTAAAGTTCTATATCTAAAGTTCTATATCTAAAGCTCTATATCTAACGTTCTATATCTAAAGTTCTATATCTAAAGTTCTATATCTAAAGGTCTATATCTAAAGTTCTATATCTAAAGCTTTATATCTAAAGCTCTATATCTAAAGTTTTATATCTAAAGCTCTATATCTAAAGTTCTATATCTAAAGCTTTATATCTACAGTTCTATATCTAAAGTACTATATCTAAAGTTCTATATCTAAAGTTCTATATCTAAAGTTCTATATCTAAAGTTCTATATCTAAAGCTTTATATCTTAAGCTTTAGATCTTAAGTTCTATATCTAAAGCTCTATATCTAAAGCTCTATATCTAAAGTTCTATATCTAAAGTTCTATACGTAAAGCTCTATATCTACAGCACTATATCTAAAGTTCTATATCAAAAGCTTTATATATAAAGCTTTATATCTAAAGTTCTATATCTAGAGTTCTATATCTAGAGTTCTATATCTAAAGTTTTATATCTAAAGCTTTAGGTATAAAGTTCTATATCTAAAGCTTTATATCTAACGTTCTATATCTAAAGTTCTATATCTAAAGCTTTATATCTAAAGCTCTATATCTAGAGATCTTTATCTAAAGCTTTACATCTAAAGTTCTATATCTAAGGTTCTATATCTAAAGATGTATATCTAAAGTTCTATATCACAATCTTTATATCTACAGTTCTATATCTAAAGTTCTATATCTAAAGCTTTATATCTAAAGTTCTATATCTTTAGTTCTATATCTAAAACTTTATATCTAAAGTTCTACATCTAAAGTTCTATATCTAAAGTTCTATATCTAAAGTTTTATAGCTAAAGTTCTATATCTAAGGTTCTATATATAAAGCTCTATATCTAAAGTTCTATATCTAAAGCTTTATCTCTAAAGCTTTAGATCTAAAGTTCTATATCTAAAGTTCTATATCTAAAGTTCTATATCTAAAGCTCTATATCTAAAGTTCCATATCTAAAGCTTTATATCTAAAGTTTTGTATCTAAAGTTCTATATCTTAAGCTCTATATCTAAAGTTCTATATCTAAAGTTCTATATCTAAAGTTCTATATCTAAAGCTTAATATCTAAAGCTTTATATCTTAAGTTCTATATGTAAAGCTCTATATCTAAAGTTCTATATCTAAAGTTCTATATCTAAAGTTCTATATCTAAAGCTTTATATCTAAAGCTTAATATCTTAAGTTCTATATCTAAAGTTCTATATCTAAAGCTCTATATTTAAACTTCTATATCGAAAGTTCTATATCTAAGCTCTATATCTAAAGTTCTATATCTAAAGTTCCATATCTAAAGTTCTATATCTAAAGTTCTATATCTAAAGCTCTATATCTAACGTTCTATATCTAAAGTTCTATATCTAAAGTTCTATATCTAAAGGTCTATATCTAAAGTTCTATATCTAAAGCTTTATATCTAAAGCTCTATATCTAAAGTTTTATATCTAAAGCTCTATATCTAAAGTTCTATATCTAAAGCTTTATATCTAAAGTTATATATCTGAAGTTCTATATCTAAAGTTCTATATCTAAAGTTCTAAATCGAAAGTTCTATATCTAAAGTTCTATATCTAAAGCTCTATATCTAAAGTTCTATATCTAAAGCTCTATATCTAAAGTTCTATATCTAAAGCTTTATATCTAAAGTTCTATATCTAAAGTTCTATATCTAAAGCTCTATATCTAAAGTTCTATATCTAAAGTACTATATCTAAAGTTCTATATCTAAATTTCTATATCTAAAGTTCTATATCTAAAGTTCTATATCTAAAGCTTTATATCTAAAGTTCTATATCTAAAGTTCTATATCTAAAGTTCTATATCTAAAGCTCTATATCTAAAGCTCTATATCTAAAGCTTTATATCTAAAGTTCTATATCTAAAGTTCTATATCTAAAGCTCTATATCTAAAGTTCTATATCTAAAGTTCTATATCTAAAGTTCTATATCTAAAGATCTATATCTAAAGTTCTATATCTAAAGTTCTATATCTAAAGCTTTATATCTAAAGTTCTATATCTAAAGTTCTATATCTAAAGCTTTATATGTAAAGCTTTAGATCTAAAGTTCTATATCTAGAGCTCTATATCTAAAGCTCTATTTCTAAAGTTCTATATCTAAAGCTTTATATCTTAAGCTTTAGATCTAAAGTTCTATATTTAAAGCTCTACATCTAAAGCTCTATATCTTAAGTTCTATATCTAAAGCTTTATATCTAAAGTTCTATATCAAAAGCTTTATATCTAAAGCTCTATATCTAAAGTTCTATATCTAAACTTCTATATCTAAAGTTCTATATCTAAAGTTCTATATCTAAAGTTCTATATCTAAATTTCTATATCTAAAGCTTTATATCTAAAGTTCTATATCTAAAGTTCTATATCTAAAGCTCTATATCTAAAGCTCTATATCTAAAGTTCTATATCTAAAGTTCTATATCTAAAGTTCTATATCTAATGTTCTATATCTAAAGCTTTATATCTAAAGCTTTATATCTTAAGCTCTATATCTAAAGTTCTATATAAAAAGCTCTATATCTAAAGTTCTATATCTAAAGTTCAATATCTAAAGCTTTATATCTAAAGTTCTACATCTAAAGTTCTATATCTTAAGCTCTATATCCAAAGTTTTTTTATCTAAAGCTTTATATCTAAAGTTCAATATCTAAAGTTCTATATCTAAAGTTCTAAATCTTAAGTTCTATATCTAAAGTTCTATATCTAAAGCTTCATATCTAAAGTTCTATATCTAAAGCTCTATATCTACAGTTCTATATCTAAAGCTTTATATCTACAGTTCTATATCTAAAGTACTATATCTAAAGTTCTATATCTAAAGCTCTATATCTAAAGTTCTATATCTAAAGTTCTATATCTAAAGTTCTATATCTAAAGCTTTATATCTACAGTTCTATATCTAAAGTACTATATCTAAAGTTCTATATCTAAAGTTCTATATCTAAAGTTCTATATCTAAAGTTCTATATCTAAAGCTTTATATCTAAAGCTTTAGATCTTAAGTTCTATATCTAAAGCTCTATATCTAAAGCTCTATATCTAAAGTTCTATATCTAAAGTTCTATACGTAAAGCTCTATATCTACAGCACTATATCTAAAGTTCTATATCAAAAGCTTTATATATAAAGCTTTATATCTAAAGTTCTATATCTAGAGTTCTATATCTAGAGTTCTATATCTAAAGTTTTATATCTAAAGCTTTAGGTATAAAGTTCTATATCTAAAGCTTTATATCTAACGTTCTATATCTAAAGTTCTATATCTAAAGCTTTATATCTAAAGCTCTATATCTAGAGATCTTTATCTAAAGCTTTACATCTAAAGTTCTATATCTAAGGTTCTATATCTAAAGATGTATATCTAAAGTTCTATATCACAATCTTTATATCTACAGTTCTATATCTAAAGTTCTATATCTAAAGCTTTATATCTAAAGTTCTATATCTTTAGTTCTATATCTAAAACTTTATATCTAAAGTTCTACATCTAAAGTTCTATATCTTAAGTTCTATATCTAAAGTTTTATAGCTAAAGTTCTATATCTAAGGTTCTATATATAAAGCTCTATATCTAAAGTTCTATATCTAAAGCTTTATTTCTAAAGCTTTAGATCTAAAGTTCTATATCTAAAGTTCTATATCTAAAGTTCTATATCTAAAGCTCTATATCTAAAGTTCCATATCTAAAGCTTTATATCTAAAGTTTTGTATCTAAAGTTCTATATCTTAAGCTCTATATCTAAAGTTCTATATCTTAAGTTCTATATCTAAAGTTCTATATCTAAAGCTTAATATCTAAAGCATTATATCTTAAGTTCTATATGTAAAGCTCTATATCTAAAGTTCTATATCTAAAGTTCTATATCTAAAGTTCTATATCTAAAGCTTTATATCTAAAGCTTTATATCTTAAGTTCTATATCTAAAGTTCTATATCTAAAGCTCTATATTTAAACTTCTATATCGAAAGTTCTATATCTAAGCTCTATATCTAAAGTTCTATATCTAAAGTTCCATATCTAAAGTTCTATATCTAAAGTTCTATATCTAAAGCTCTATATCTAACGTTCTATATCTTAAGTTCTATATCTAAAGTTCTATATCTAAAGTTCTATATCTAAAGTTCTATATCCAAAGCTCTGTATCTAAAGTTCTATATCTAAAGTTCTATATCTAAAGTTTTATATCTAAAGTTTTCTATCTAAACTTCTATATCTAAAGGTTAATATCTAAAGCTTTATATCTAAAGTTCTATATCTAAAGTTCTATATCTAAAGTTCTATAACTAAAGCTTTATATGTAAAGTTCTATATCTACAGTTCTATATCTAAAGCTCTATATCTATAGCTTTATATTTAAAGCTCTATATCTAAAGTTCTTTATCTAAATTCTATATCTAAAATTCTATATCTAAAGCTCTATATATAAAGTTCTATATCTAAAGTTCTATATCTAAACTTCTATATCTAAAGCTCTATATATAAAGTTCTTTATCTAAAGTTCTATATCTAAAGGTCTATATCTAAAGTGCTTTATCTAAAGCTTTATATCTAAAGCTCTATATCTAAAGTTCTATATCTAAAGTTCTATATCTAAAGTTCTATATCTAAAGTTCTATATCTAAAGCTTTATATCTAAAGCTTTATATCTAAAGTTCTATATCTAAAGTTCTATATCTAAAGTTCTATATATAAAGCTTTATATCTAAAGCTTTATATCTAATGTTCTATATCTAAAGTTCTATATCTAAAGCTCTATATCTAAAGCTCTATATCTAAAGTTGTATATCTAAAGTTCTATATCTAAAGCTCTATATGTAAAGTTCTATATCTAAAGCTCTATATCTAAAGTTCTATATCTAAAGCTCTATATCTAAAGCTTTATATCTAAAGCTCTATATCTACAGTTCTATATCTAAAGCTCTATATCTAAAGTTCTATATCTAAAGTTCTATATCTAAAGCTTTATATCTAAAGCTCTATATCTAAAGTTCTATATCTTAAGCTCTATATCTAAAGTTCTATATCTAAAGCTCTATATCTAAAGCTTTATATCTAAAGCTCTATATATAAAGTTCTGTATCTAAAGTTCTATATCTAAAGGTCTATATCTAAGGTTCTATATCTAAAGCTCTATATCTAAAGCTCTATATCTAAAGTTCTATATCTAAAGTTCTATATCTAAAGTTCTATATCTAAAGTTCTATATCTAAAGCTTTATATCTAAAGCTTTATATCTAATGTTCTATATCTAAAGTTCTATATCTAAAGCTCTATATCTAAAGTTCTCTATCTTAAGCTCTATATCATAAGCTTTATATCTAAAGTTCTATATCTAAAGTTCTATATCTAAAGCTTTATATCTAAAGTTCTATATCAAAAGCTTTATATCTTAAGCTCTATATCTAAAGTTCTATATCTAAAATTCTATATCTAAAGTTCTATATCTAAAGCTTTATATCTAAAGCTCTATATCTAAAGTTCTATATCTAAAGTTCTATATCTAAAGTTCTATATCTAAAGTTCTATATCTAAAGCTTTATATCTAAAGCTTTATATCTAAAGTTCTATATCTAAAGTTCTATATCTAAAGGTCTATATCTAAAGTTCTATATCTTTAGCTCTATATCTAAAGGTCTATATCTAAAGCTTTATATCTAAAGCTCTATATCTAAAGTTCTATATCTAAAGTTCTATATCTAAAGCTTTATATCTAAAGCTCTATATCTAATGGTCTATATCTAAAGTTCTATATCTAAATTTCCATATCTAAAGCTCTATATCTAAAGCTTTATATCTAAAGCTTTATATCTAAAGTTCTATATCTAAAGCTCTATATCTAAAGTTCTATATCTAAAGCTCTATATCTAAAGCTTTATATCTAAAGCTCTTTATCTAAATTTCTATATCTAAAGCTCTATATCTAAAGCTTTATATCTAAAGCTCTTTATCTAAAGTTCTATATCTAAAGTTCTTTATCTAAATTCTATATCTAAAATTCTATATCTAAAGTTCTATATCTAAACTTCTATATCTACAGCTCTATATATAAAGTTCTTTATCTAAATTTCTATATCTAAAGGTCTATATCTAAAGTGCTTTATCTAAAGCTTTATATCTAAAGCTCTATATCTAAAGTTCTATATCTAAAGTTCTATTTCTAAAGCTTTATATCTAAAGTTCTATATCTAAAGTTCTATATCTAAAGCTCTATATCTATAGCTTTATATTTAAAGCTCTATATCTAAAGTTCTTTATCTAAATTCTATATCTAAAATTCTATATCTAAAGTTCTATATCTAAACTTCTATATCTACAGCTCTATATATAAAGTTCTTTATCTAAAGTTCTATATCTAAAGGTCTATATCTAAAGTGCTTTATCTAAAGCTTTATATCTAAAGCTCTATATCTAAAGTTCTATATCTAAAGTTCTATATCTAAAGTTCTATATCTAAAGCTCTATATCTAAAGTTCTATATCTAAAGTTCTATATCTAAAGTTCTATATCTAAAGTTCTATATCTAAAGCTTTATATCTAAAGCTTTATATCTAAAGTTCTATATCTAAAGCTCTATATCTAAAGCTCTATATCTAAAGCTTTATATCTAAAGCTCTATATCTAAAGTTTTATATCTAAGGTTCTATATCTAAATCTTTATATCTAAAGCTCTATATCTAATGTTCTATATCTAAAGTTCTATATCTAAAGCTTTATATCTAAAGCTCTATATCTAAAGTTCTTTATCTAAATTCTATATCTTAAGTTCTATATCTAAACTTCTATATCTAAAGCTGTATATCTAAAGCTCTATATCTAAAGCTCTATATCTAAAGTTCTATATCTAAAGGTCTATATCTAAGGTTCTATATCTAAAGCTTTATATCTAAAGCTCTATATCTAAAGTTCTATATCTAAAGTTCTATATCTAAAGTTCTATATCTAAAGTTCTATATCTAAAGCTTTATATCTAAAGCTTTATATCTAATGTTCTATATCTAAAGTTCTATATCTAAAGCTCTATATCTAAAGTTCTATATCTTAAGCTCTATATCATAAGCTTTATATCTAAAGTTCTATATCTAAAGATTTATATCTAAAGCTCTATATCTAAAGTTCTATATATAAAGTTCTATATCTAAAGCTTTTTATCTAAAGCTCTATATCTAATGTTCTATATCTAAAGTTCTATATCTAAAGTTCTATATCTAAAGCTCTGTATCTAAAGTTCTATATCTAAAGTGCTATATCTAAAGTTCTATATCTAAAGGTTTATATCTTAAGCTCTATATCTAAAGTTCTATATCTAATGCTCTATATCTAAATTGTATATCTAAAGTTCTATATCTAAAGCTCTATATGTAAAGTTCTATATCTAAAGCTCTATATCTAAAGTTCTATATCTAAAGCTCTATATCTAAAGCTTTATATCTAAAGCTCTATATCTACAGTTCTGTATCTAAAGCTCTATATCTAAAGTTCTATATCTAAAGTTCTATATCTAAAGCTTTATATCTAAAGCTCTATATCTAAAGTTCTATATCTTAAGCTCTATATCTAAAGTTCTATATCTAAAGCTCTATATCTAAAGCTCTATATCTAAAGTTCTATATCTAAAGCTCTATATCTAAAGTTCCATATCTAAAGCTTTTTATGTTACGCTCAATATCTAAAGCTTTATATCTAAAGATCTATATCTAAAGTTCTATATATAAAGTTCTATATCTAAAGCTGTATATCTAAAGCTTTATATCTTAAGCTCTATATCTAAAGTTCTATATCTAAAGTACTATATCTAAAGTTCTATATCTAAAGTTCTATATCTAAAGCCTCATATCTAATGTTCTATATCTAAAGTTCAATATCTAAAGCCCTATATTTAAAGTTCTATATCTAAAGTTCTATATCTAAAGCTCTGTATCTAAAGCTTTATATCTAAAGCTTCATATCTAAAGTTCTATATCTAAAGTTCTATATATAAAGGTCTATATCTAAAGTTCTATATCTAAAGCTCTATTTCTAAAGCTCTATATGTAAAGCTTTATATCTAAAGCTCTATATCTAAAGTTCTATATCTAAAGTTCTATATCTAAAGTTCTATATCTAAAGTTCTATATCTAAAGTTTTGTATCTAAAGTTCTATATCTAAAGCTTTATATCTTAAGCTCTATATCTAAAGTTCTACATCTAAAGCTCTATATCTAAAGCTCTATATCTAAAGCTTTATATCTAAAGTTCTATATCTAAAGCTCTATATCTTTAGTTCTATATCTAAAGCTTTATATCTAAAGCTTTATATCTAACGGTCTATATCTAAAGCTTTATATCAAAAGTTGTATATCTAAAGTTCTATATCTAAAGTTCTATATCTAAAGTTGTATATCTAAAGCTTTATATCTAAAGCTCTATATCTAAAGTTCCATATCTGAAGCTCTATATCTAAAGCTCTATATCTAAAGCTTTATATCTAAAGTTCTATATCCAAAGCTCTATATCTAAAGCTCTATATCTAAAGCTCTATATCTAAAGCTCTATATCTAAAGCTCTATATATAAAGCTTTATATCTAACGCTCTATATCTAAAGCTCTATATCTAAAGCTCTATATCTAAAGTTCTATATCTAAAGCTCTATATCTAAAGTTCTATATCTAAAGTTCTATATCTAAAGCTTTATATCTAAAGCTGTATATCTAAAGCTTTATATCTAAAATTCTATGTCTAAAGCTTTATATCTAAAGCTCTATATCTAAAGCTCTATATGTAAAGATTTATATCTAAAGCTCTATATCTTAAGTTCTATATCTAAAGCTCTATATCTAAAGTTTTATATCTAAAGTTTTATATCTAAAGTGCTATATCTAAAGCTTTATATCTAAAGCTCTATATCTAAAGCTCTATATCTAAAGTTCTATATCTAAAGCTCTATATCTAAAGCTCTATATCTAAAGCTTTATATCTTAAGCTCTATATCTAAAGTTCTATATCTAAAGCTCTATATCTAAAGCTCTATATATAAAGCTTTATATCTAAAGCTCTATATCTAAAGTTTTATATCTAAAGTTCTATATCTAAAGTTCTATATCTAAATCTTTATATCTAAAGCTCCATATCTAATGTTCCGTATCTAAAGCTCTATATCTAAAGCTCTATATCTAAAGCTTTAAATCTTAAGCTCTATATCTAAAGTTCTATTTCTAAAGCTCTATATCCAAAGCTCTATATCTAAATCTCTATATCTAAAGCTCTATATCTAAAGCTCTATATATAAAGCTTTATATCTTACGCTCTATATCTTACGCTCTATATCTAAAGCTCTATATCTTAAGTTCTATATCTAAAGCTCTATATCTAAAGCTCTATATCTAAAGTTCTATATCTAAAGTTCTATATCTAAAGCTCTATATCTAAAGCTTTATATCTAAAGCTCTATATCTAAAGTTCTATATCTAAGGCTTTATATCTAAAGCTCTATATCTAAACCTTTATATCTAAAGCTTTATATCTTAAATTCTATATCTAAAGCTTTTTAGCTAAAGCTTTTTATCTAAAGCTTTATATCTAAAGTTCTATATCTAAAGCTCTATATCTAAAGTTCTATATCTAAAGCTTTCTATCTAAAGTTCCATATCTAAAGCTTTATATCTAAAGCTTTATATCTTAAGGCCATTAAAAGACAACCAAGTAAGCATGGTCTTCGCACAGGACCCAGTCACCAAACATGTAAACATATATTAAATATAAGTTTATGAGAAACGCAATAAAAATAGGAATCCATTATTATAATTTACTTAGAATTAAAGACAAAAAATGTAGAACTGCTATATGTACAAAATCAGAAAAAAAATTGCACGACGAAAGACTGCACCCATTTTGTTTTTATAACATATGCATAACAAATTTGTAACATACTAAATGATTAAGAAATGCTTTTATGAACATTTTTAACATAATAAATACATAAGACATGCTTTTATGAACATTTCTAACATACTAAATACATAACAAATTTGTCACATATTCAATGAATAACTAATTTTTAACATATTAAATACTTAAGCAATGTTTTTATGAACATTTTTAACATACTAAATGCATAACAAATTTTTAACATAAAAAATGCTTAAGAAATGTTTTTATGAACATTTTTAACATACTAAATACAGAAAAAAATTTTAACATACAAAATGCATAACACATTTTTAACAGGAAATACTTAAGCAGTGTTTTTATGAACATTTTTTACATACTAAATGCATAATAAATTTTCAACATACTAAATGCATAACACATTTTTACATATTAAATACTTAAGCAGTGTTTTATGAACATTTTTAACATACTAAATACATAACAAATTTTCAACATACTAAATGCATAACACATTTTAACATATTAAATACTTAAGCAGTGTTTTTATGAAAATTTTTAACATACTTACTGCATAACAATTTTTAACATAAAAAATTCTTAAGAAATGTTTTTATAAACATTGTTAACATATTAAATGCATAACAAGTTTTTAACATACTAAACGCATAAAATCTTTTTAACATATTAAATGCATAACACAGTTTTAACATATTAAATACTTAAGCAGTGTTTTTATGAACATTTTTAACATACTAAATGCATAACAAATTTTTAACATAAAAATGCTTAAGAAATGTTTTATTAACATTTTTAACATACTAAATACATGACAACTTTTTAACATACTAAATGCATAACATATTTAACATATTAAATACTTAAGCAGTGTTTTTTGAACATTTTTAACATATTAAATGCATAACAAATTTTAAAAATAAAAAATGCTTAAGAAATATTTTATGAAAATGTTTAGCATACTAAATACATAAAAAAGTTTTAACATACAAAATGCATAACAAATTTTTAACATATAAAATACTTAAGCAGTGTTTTTATGAACATTTTAACATACTAAATGCATATAAAATTTTAAACTGATATAATGGACTGATCCAACACCCCTCAAATGAATGGACTGTTACGTCTATAAAAAGACAAGCAAACTCTCCTCACGTGGGAGACAGAATTTAGTACTAAGCTGTCAATGGACGCTTAGAAATGTGTGTACCTTTTTACCTAAATCAACCCTTTCTGTACAACCCCAGTAATGACTTGTTATTCATATAATCTACGATATAACAACTGGCGACGAAGAATTCGAACGAAACTCACTAAAAAACAAAGCGAAGGAAAAAGCACACAAGAAGATTAACGAGCAGAAAACAAAAGAAATCCAAAGAAGGAAGAAGAAAAAAAACTTCGACAGAGCCAACATTTAAAAAGTAAGTGTTTCAGTCGGTTACGGTCCTAAAAAAAAAAAGAGAAATTGACATTTTGAAGCGAACATTTTTTTTGAAAAGAACATTTAAAAAAAAAAAGAAGTGTCCATTTCAAGTTTTATTCGGCTGGAAGTGTTTTTTTTCTCTTCGGAAGGAAATTGTGCTTTTAATTCATTGAATTTATGGGAACTTTGAGTGAATCTTTTGTTTAATTGTGTGGTTTTGGAGCAATTAGCGGAATTCACTAGAACTATGCAATCGGCATTGTTTGCACAACAAAAGCAAATGGAATTACTTCAGCAACAACAATTGAAGCAAAGCGAAATACTACAGAGTATTTTAACGCAGCAGAAAGACTGTCGTTTCACTCCTGAAGGAATAGCAAATTCTTTATCCGAATTTGTATACGAGCCGACAAATGGGTTAACTTTTCCGGCATATTTTCGGAGATACGAAAATATTTTTGCTAAGAGATGTCAGTCTTGGACAGAGGAAGAGAAGATTATCCTTCTTCTTCAAAAACTTGGATCTCAGGAAAATACAAAGTATACGAATTTTATCCTGCCAAAGAAACCTGAAGAGATTTCTTTTAGTGAAACAATAAAAATATTGTCAAACATTTTCAGTGAACGAGATAGTCTATTCTATATACGTTATAAATGTTTAAATATCACGAAGCAGGAGGACGAAGATTTTATTACTTATGCAGGGAAAGTGAATGCTCATTGTGAATCCTTTAAATTAAAAGGCCTCAAAGAGGATATGTTTAAAAGTCTAATCTTTGTGCAAGGTTTAACAGCCTCTAAAGATAAGGATATTCGTTCAAGGATATTATCCATTATGAACCAAGACACAGAAATAACGTTACAAAAAGTTACGGAAGAGTGTCAGAAACTGTTAAATTTAAAGCAGGACAATACAAGCATCGAAGGAAAAAATTTTGAAGAAAAAAATATGGAAAAAAAAATGGAAAGGGTGATGAAATGTGCACACGAAAAATCCTGTAAGACATGTGGGGAAAAAAAACACTTTACTAAAGATTGTTACTTTAAATACAAAATATGTAACAAATGTAATAAAAAAGGCCATAAATCAACGGTATGCAGGAAAGGAAAATACCGAAAAGCAGAAATAAAGACCATTGGTTCTAAAAATGAGTCTAGGTGTGATAAAAGAAAATATATTGAAATTAAAATTAATGGCTGTAATGTGAACTGTCTTCTAGATACGGGAAGCGACATAAGTATAATTGACGAAGTAACTTGGAAGAAAATTGGGTTTCCAAAGTTACAAAATACAAAAAAAATTGCCAGAAGTGTGTCTGGAAATAAACTAAAATTTAAGGATGAATTTTTTACCAATGTGTCTCTAAAGGAGAATGCTGTGAAAACCAAGTTATATGTCGTACCGGGGAAAAATTCTAATTTGTACGGTATAGACTTAATGATTCTTTTTAATTTATGGGGAAAACCCATAAGCTCATTTTGCAATAAAGTAAGTCTGGCGGGTTTAGAAAATTCTAAACTACCAGGAAAGTTTATTGACGAATTAAAAAAAGACTTTAAAGAGGTATTCTCTGAAGGTTTGGGTTGCTGCACGAAAACGGAGGTGAAATTTGAACTAAAGGACGAAGCTAAACCAGTTTTCAAACCCAAAAGAAAGGTTCCATATTCAGCATTAGAAACTATAGAGAAAGAATTAAAGAGACTTCAAGATATTGGAGTAATAGAAAAAGTGGACTACTCTGAATGGGCTTCACCCACGGTTTACGTTAAGAAGAAAAATAATAAAATCAGGGTATGCGCGGACTTTTCGACAGGTCTAAATGATTGTCTCAAGGAGCATAACTACCCGCTTCCTACCCCAGAGGAAATTTTTTCGAAGTTAAGCGGAGGAAAAATTCTTACAAAAATTGATTTGTCTGAAGCGTATTGGCAAGTAAAAGTCCAGGAAGATTGTGCTAAGTACCTGACATTAAATACCCATAAGGGACTATTTTCACTAAAACTTTTGCCTTTTGGTTTAAAAGTAGCCCCAAATTTGTTCCAGCAAATTATGGATACAATGCTAGCAGGTTTGGATTTTGCTATGGCTTATCTAGATGACATCCTTATAAGAAGTAAAAATGTTGAAGAGCATAAGATCCACATTGGCAAAGTATTCGAGAGAATATCAAACTATGGATTGAAAGTGGCTCTCGGAAAATGTAATTTTGGGATGGACAAAATTGAATATTTGGGACAAGTGATTGATCGAAATGGTAGAAAACCTAATCCTAATAGAACTGAAGCAATCAAAAACATGCCTAGACCAGAAAATATAGTGCAGCTACAGTCATTTTTGGGACTAGCAAATTATTATAATTCTTATATCCCAAATATGCATGAACTAAGGGCACCTTTAAACGAATTATTGAAAAGAATAAAAAATGGCTCTGGACAAAAGAATGTGATGAAGCATTCCTAAGGATTAAAAAATGTCTGTTATCGGATTTAGCACTAGCTCACTACGATCCGAAAAAAGAATTAATTGTAGCAGCAGATGCGAGCGAATACGGTTTAGGTGCTGTGCTACTACACAGACTCAAAGATGGATCGACTAAACCAATTATTCATGCCTCAAGGGTTTTGCTACCCGCAGAAAAAAATTATAGTCAGATAGAAAAAGAAGGTCTGGCAATTGTATACGCCATGAGGAAATTTCATAGGTTCATCCATGGAAGATTTTTTATCTTGGAAACGGACCACAAACCTTTGTTATCGATTTTTGGTTCCACAAAAAGGAGTTCCTACTCATACGGCTAATAGGTTACAAAGATGGAGCATGATTCTGTTAAACTACAATTTTAAAATGAAACACCTAGCATCCAGCAAAATTGCACACGCAGATGGTTTGTCCAGGTTGATCCCAAATAAAACTGAATTACTTGAAGAAACTGTTATAGCTGCACTAAAAGAAGAAAATGAACTAACAGATATATTAATAAATACTGTTAGGAAACTTCCGGTAACACTTGAGGAAATAATATTGGAATTAATTTGTGAACAGCTCCTGCTGATTATTTGCTTTAACCCCTGTCAGCCCGTGGATTAGGGAAGCCATCCCCACTCCTCTGGGAGTCACGTGGGGGGCTTGATAAAACCCCTGCTCGCGCCCTTCGGGGCCTCTCTTTTTCACCGCTTTTTCATCTCATCCGGATCTGCGGATCACACCCTCGACGGTAGCTCTGCCAGTTTTCGAATTGCTTTTCAATCAGCGTGAGTGGCAGTCAACCCAGGACGGAATCTGCTAGCCCTGTTTGAATTGCAACCGAGATATCGCCAACGAAAAGGAGCCAGAACGAACGAAGCGAGGAAGCGCAGAGCATGACAATAATGTTACACGACTCATCTTCAGATAAGTCTAGCGGAATATGTTTTCGCAACTATTAATTACCTTCTCTTCTTCCATCCACTTAATTTTGGTCGTTCTGTAATATTCCATCATCTTGTATATATGTGCATATTCTTTCTCATTAAACTGTTAAATTGTTAACAACTGTGTTGTGTTCCTTCACACATTGCCTCGTCTTATTTCGAATTAAGGACTTATCGAAATGTGTCCTCATACTCATGTATGAGAGTCGAACTTTATTTCCAGGGATTTCTAATCCCAACATTTTGCGAAAACATAAGGAAATAGCGAGGTGTGTGAAGTGAAAATAAACAAAAAAAGAGAAAAAAAAAAAAAAAAAAAAGAATATATGCATTGTTACATTTATATAAAGCGATCCCAAATTTAAATTCCGGGTATCGTGGGTTTTAGTAAAAACAAAAAAGAGAGAAAGTCACCGAAAAAACGTATAAAAAATAAATTTTAAAAAAAAAATAGAAAAAAAAACTCTGAATTGTTAACAAACAAGGACACTGTTCATTTGCCTCTTAAAAAAGAAAAGAAAAGAACGAACTGTACTTCTAATTCAACAAATTGAACTTTATCACTCGGAACTCTCATTGATAATAACGTTGAAATACGTTTCCATATTTTCTTCTTTTCAGATTGGAAGGAACAATCCTTGTTATGTACTTGTTTTGGGGAATTTATTGTAAATGTTTCAATTGTTTTTTAAATGCGATTGTTTAAAAGATTTTTGTTAGGCACATGGTGACTTCTACAATTACCCTCTCTTTCAGTCTCTCATATACCCTATTAGTTCAAACGAATTAGTTCAAATAGTTTTCGATGATTTTTTAAAAAAGAAAATGGTCGACCTAGACGAGAGGATCCAAAATGGCCGACCAGGACTGAGATATGACACGTGCCGTTGTTTCCTTAATAAATTATTTCAGTTAGGAAGAAATATCTCATGTATTAATAAATGTTAAATAATAATGAAACCTTACCAAAACAAAGTAAAAAAAAAAAAAAAATATCTGACAATTCATCGGCTCTAGCTGAAATAATTTATTAAGGAAACAACGGCTCGAGCTTATACTAATAAATAGCAACTTACACACAATTCATCGGCTCTAGCTGAAATAATTTATTAAGGAAACAACGGCTCGAGCTTATACTAATAAATAGCAACTTACACACAAATAAATGTTAAATAATAATGAAACCTTACCAAAACAAAACGAAGTAAAAAAAAAAAAAAATATCTGACAATTCATCGGCTCTAACTGAAATAATTTATTAAGGAAACAACGGCACGTGTCATATCTCAGTCCTGGTCGGCCATTTTGGATCCTCTCGTCTAGGTCGACCAAGAAAATTAATCGGAAATTAAAACACATTTAAGGGTTGAATTTTAAATGAAAAGATAATAAAACTGTTCTCCTAATAATTATATTGAAAAAAAATATATATTTCCGTATCGAAGTAAAAACACATTAAAAAAAAAAGGGGAGTGAGAAAGAAATAACCGAAAGTTATCTGTTGACAACTGCATAAGCACGCGCCGACCAAAAATACAGATATATATATATCCGTGCTGGAAGAAATTATTGAAATAAATAAAATTTACTTCGTTTATTGCAAACACTGAAATAACCTTTAAAACGAAACGGTAGAATACGCCAACTGTGGTGCTCCCTCGTTCTGGGATTTATATAAGAACTTAATTGCCCTCGTGGGGAGACAAGCAATATCAAATCTTTCTGATCTTCAAGAATCTCGTTCGTCTCAACTGAGAGCGTATAGACAGGGGGAATAACTCCGTATATCGCCATATATTACGTGAAATAATAATACGTGAAATTTAAAATAAATAAATAAATAAAACCACAATCATGGAGTTTTCAAAAGTTAAAGGTGTCAGTAATTTGCTTGTTTCTCGGAGCTACTTTAAGAGAAAAATCAATCTTGACTTGAACGATTTAAAATCCTTAGAGGACCTTACGGAGGTCCGTTTTCAGAGAGACGAAAAGAGTATTGGGGCAAATTTAGCAGAAATTGCAAATTTAAACCAAAAAATCTACGAAGGATGCTATAAGGCAGAATTGAACCTTGAAACGAGCGGTTTTCTGGAAGATGAAACGCAAGAACGAGCATATTACAACGATGTGAATAATCAGCTAGATTCCATGAGAATGCAGATATCTTCGTCAAGCATAGCAGTTAATAAAGATGCAGCCGGATCTCTAAACGTTAACAACCAGACGCTCGCGTCGCTGCCTCGGTTAACTTGTGCCAAATTCAGCGGTAAAAAACCGGACAAGTTCGAATTCAAAAACTTTCTTTCCCAATTCTACAACTGTGTTAACTCTGTCTCCTCAGAGAAGACGAAGTTGTCTCTATTAAAAAGCTACCTAACGGGATATGCTGGTCAGCTAATTTCGCATCTTACTTTGGAGGACAGTAACTATGGAGTCGCGATAGACTTGCTTACTGAAGAATTTCTGGATGTACCTTATATCGTGGACGAAATTTTTTAGCAACTACTGGACGCATCTCCCAAGTATGACCCAAATTTTACAAATGTGAAGCAGTTTTTATCCGAAATGAGGGCTGACTTGTCGGAACTCCGATCATCGTACAACTAGCAGTATCAGAATTTTTGTAGGAATTTTTGACACCCCTAACACGAAACTGCGAATACAATATAAAAATCTCGTAATTTCTCTGTTAAAAGTGGGTTATTTATTTTCTTTATGGATTATACTTCCAAAATAAACTATTACAGTTGTTTTAAAAGTAATAAAAATATTTTTATTTTTTTTTTAAAACAGTAATGAATTTTCCGAACTCAATATTTTTCAATTTTTAAACTCAATATTTTTAAATTTTTAAATTTTAAAAATCTATCAAAATTTTTCTATTGATTCTATTTTTACGATATTTTCAGGGTCAATGTGAAATTTTATGTTCTTTCCAATAAACCGAATATAATATTTTAGACAAACGTTTTTTTTAAATTCACGCCCCCCCATTTTCACGCCCCCCCATTTTCACGCCCCCCCCCATTTTGAAATGTCTATTAAAAAGTAAATAATTAATTTATGTTTAATAGGTTTATATATCACAAATTGAAGAGAAAAGGTCAATAAATAATATATTCAAATTTAAAACAAAAAAAAAAAATCAGTTTTTTAGAAATTTACCTGTAAAGTCCGAAGTTTAAAACCTTATTTTATAAGAACACATTTTTTCTTTTTGTCTTTTTTTTTTTTTTTTTAATGAAACCTTGGTCCTTGCTCCTTTAATTGAAAAAAAAATTAGGGCTTGAATTACATTTTTCGAGGAGTTATAAGCTTAGAAAGATAGGGGGTCGAATAATTTACGCCTCTCATTTTGAAATGTCTATTAAAAAGTAAATAATTAATTTATGTTTAATAGGTTTATATATCACAAATTGAAGAGAAAAGGTCAATAAATAATATATTCAAATTTAAAACAAAAAAAAAAAATCAGTTTTTTAGAAATTTACCTGTAAAGTCCGAAGTTTAAAACCTTTTTAAAAAAAAAAAAACACATTGTTTTGTTTTTTTGTTTTTTTAAATAAAACCTTGGTCCTTACTCCTTTAATTGAAAAAAAAAATTAGGGCTTGAATTACATTTTTCGAGGAGTTATAAGCTTGGAAAGATGGGGTGGAATTATTCACTATTTTCACGAAATTTCTGACACTGCTATCGTACAACCTGAATTTTTTCGAAGAAAATACACCAGGATTTAAACTTGTGAGCCACATAGTTTTTTCAAAGTTACCAGGCGTTCTTCAGAGGGAGTTGGTCCACAAAGTGGGCACTAATTACCCGACACTTATCGATATATACGATAATTATAATGAAGCCATCAAAACATTGATAAAGACGGGAATGAAAAAAACTTATAGTCATTTCCCTTCAAATAGGGATAGTTCTAAGCCACGTTCCTGGCATACAACAAAAAAAGACTCCCACAAGGAAGAAAAAAATACTTCCGCATTAGAAAACTTTGCCACAACGGCAAACAGACTTCACACATTTTGTAAACTGTGTTCTACGGAGGGTCACAACATTAGTCGTTGCAGGGAATATCCAGATGTCCAGACGAAGAAAGATAGATGCAGAGAATTAAACCTGTGTATCACATGTACTGGGTCCAGTCATAAAAGCAAGGATTGCCCAGGAAAACGTAACAAACTACCCTTTAGATGTACGCTATGCAATTCTAGAGGGCACGTGAGTCCTCTTTGCCAGGAGGCAGGGAGTAAAGAGAAGCCATCTTCATCCACGAACATATGTGCCAGCAGACACTCACTGAATCAACCCTTCATATTGCCCATAATATCTATTTCCGTGTCCAGAGGGAAAAGAAAACATAAATTCAACTGTTGGTTTGATACGGGTAGCCAGAGATCATACTTTTCAAAACAAATAGTTGAAAAATTAAAATATTCACAAGATTCTTTGCCACCTGTGGAATATGTAGTCAATACATTCTTGGGCACGAAAAGAAAGAAGTTGGATGAAGTCATGGTGGGGGTCCATCTGGACAAGGATCGCATTCTGCCCTTACCAGTTCTTGTGGACGACGACTTCAACATAAACGTAAAAATCGAGAATTTTAAAAAGGTAAAAGATAACCTGAAAGCCTTAAAATACAAATCAGCCTTCCTGGACGATGGTGACGACAACGTGCGTGTGCAGGGGCTTATAGGAGTGGATATTATCCAGTTCATGAAGGAGGCCCGACTGATTGAATGCATGCGAGGTAGAGCATGGTCTTTTGCTACAGGAATATCACCTTTGGGTAACACCCGACATTTCCTCAACCAAGAACAAATAACCTCAGAGAGAACAAAAAGAAAAGTCGCAGAGAACAATTACTTCTCAGTGGTAACTGCTTATTCGTCATGTCCTGAAGCTCGTGTAGATTTTGTCTTGAACCCCCCCAAAAGTTACCCGATCAATTGGCCTAGTAGCAGTCTGGACTGTTTGAGTTCCCAAAACAAGGATATAGTTCAATCGGCGGTGCTACACACCACTATTTCAGATTCAATGGTGGAACCGGTTATACCTTATGAGCGTTTCTCAAAGTTATCAAAGCTAATAAAGGCTACAGCATTTGTCTTTAAATTCAGAGACTTACTGAAACATAATGTTCCAACATCAGATCCAGATCACTGTGCAAGGATACATCTCTTTCATACAATGCAGCAGCAAATCTTCCAGAAGGAATTTGCTTACCTCAATGACCCCAAGGACAACCCTCCAGAGCTTGTTAAGGATCTCAACCTGTTCTTGGATGCAGAAGGAATAATAAGATCGGATGGGAGGATAGCCCAAACATCAGTTTATGAGTATGAATTGATTCATCCGATTTTGTTAGGCAAACATCACCCCTTAACTGAACTAGTGATTAGTGATTGCCATGAGAAATGCAAGCATTTGGGCATAGGGGCGACTTTAACAAAATTAAGGCTGTCTGGATTTTGGGTGCCCCAAGCTAGGCAGGCAGTGAAAAAGGTGCTGTCAAAATGCTTCACATGTAAAAAATTCAACAACCTGGCGTTCAAATACCCTAAACTTACTAATCTGCCAAAACACAGGGTTAATTTCATAAAGCCGTTTCAACAAACGGGCATAGATTACACTGGTCATTTGTGGGTCAAACAAGATGAGAAGTGCAAAAAAATGTACATATTGATCTTCACTTGCCTAAATGTAAGAGCGATTCACATAGAGCTGGTGGAAGACATGTCTACGGCCGCATTCGTTCAAGCTTTGATCAGGTTTACCAACATACATGGCGTACCGGCCTACATCTATAGTGACAATGCCAGATCATTTAATGCTGCACTTGGAGGGGATGTGGTGGAACATCATGTACAATCTTCGGCGTTCGGGAAAGAATTCAGCAGATACAAGATCAAGCACATTAAGATACCACTGTACTCACCCTGGGTAGGAAGCACATGGGAGCGTTTGATACGTGTGGTGAAGGCATGTCTATACAAAACCATTGGTCGAGCCCAAATCAAATACTTTGATCTTCGGACATCCCTATCGGATATACAAAATGCTGTAAACTCAAGACCCCTTACTTACAGATGCTCATCGGACAATGATCTCCAGATAATAACACCCAATTGTTTCCTTCGTCCAAATGTCAGCAATGGACTTGTTGTAAGAGCTAAGGCTCCAGAAATAGTAGGAACTGATCCACCAGCAAGGACTGATCTCCTAAATGCCTTGGAAGAGCGTGAAACAATTTTAGAAAAATTCCGAGAACTATGGTATGAAGAGTACTTACTCGGCCTCCGAGAAAGCTGTAAAGATCTACATGAAATAAATTTCTCAAATAGGATCAAATTAAACGATGTGATCCTTATAAAGAATCCAGCAAAACCGAGACCTTATTGGCAACTTGGAAGGGTAATAGAACTTTTCCCAGGAGATGATAATAAGATTCGATCAGTTCGGGTGAAGAGAGGAGATGGATTGATACAAAATCATTCTATAAAACATCTGTATCCATTGGAATTATCGCTTACTCATGACTACCATCCTGATCTGCCTGAAAAGGAGAAAATAAATATTTCCAGCTCAACTACGGAAGAGTCGGTCATGGACGATAGCCCCAATGCGACAATAAAATGCAAGCAGATGACACTGCGACCAAAAGGTACAACTACACGAAAAAATAGATTAAATAACCCTGATAGTAATTGTCTGTATCTTTGAGATGAGTTGTTTTCATTGATTGAGATTGTCGGACTGACTTCCTCATCTTGGTTGTTATTGTCACAACGTTTCGGCCGTTTTGCCCTCCGGCCTTCGTCAGGTGAACGGTTTGTTAGGAGTCTCGAACCCAACCCTTTATTATTATTACGGGGGTACCGTGTTCGGACTCCAGCTAGGCTTTGGGACATAGTTGCTGATTCTCTGTTTTTCAATGTTACTTTTTTCACTGCCTTCGTTCAGGATTGAACTCAGCACCTTTGGGTAACTGTAAACTTTGATACAACGTCTAGGACCACTCGGCCATATGTCACTAGGACAATTCTTAGTTGGTTTTTGTTAATGTTAAACCTATGTTGTTATTCAAGGTTTTCTCTCTCTATCAGAGGTGTCCAAATTGCATTCAGCTCTATGCTTGGTTTGCTCAGTAGGTTGTTATGTCCGAGCATGTGAGCTGTTTCTTTAAGTTTTCTCACTTTCCAGTGGGTCTCTCTGTTTATTATTTTTACTTCATCCCATAGGGGGCGATGATCCCCCCTCTCCATCCAGACATGGTTGGCTATACCCGATTTTTCCGTCTCCCCTTTAGTTACCGCTTTTCGGTGTTCTTCCACCCTTACTTTAAGGGGGCGGCATGTTTCACCCTTGTAAACCTTTCTGCAACTGCATGGGATGGAGTATATGCAGTTTTTGGTCATGTTCTCCTCCATGCGGGGCTTCACTCGTACCAGGTGTCGTCTGAGTGTTGACTCGCTTTTGAATACCGTCCTGATGTTGTAGGGGGCACATATTCTCTGAATCTTTTCGGAGATGCCTCGTATGTATGGTAGGCAGACCGTAGCTACCATCTGCGATAAGGCCAAGCCTCCTAAATCAAACATCTCTCGGGAAGATAGGCCTGCCATTTTTTCAGAGTATTCCGACATGTCCATCACCACAGTAGCATTGCCTTTGTCTGCTGGCAGAATTATTATACTGCTGTCACCCTGTAGGTTTCTTATAGCCAGCCTATCTTCCCGAGAGATGTTTGATTTAGGAGGCTTGGCCTTATCGCAGATGGTAGCTACGGTAAAATAAAGAAGGACCCAACTTTGAAAACCGAAAGAAAGCTGTTACAAATCCTTACGAAAAACAAGGAACACATCGCTCCGATGAGATATAGACAGCTGGTCCAGCATTACAGTAAGCTACCACATATGTACGGTCTCCCCAAGATACACAAAGACGGTATTCCACTCAGACCCATAGTGAGCTGCCGAGGCTCAGCATGCCACCCACTGAGCAGGTACCTTGTGGATATAATAAACCCATTAGCAGGCAAGTCAGCAACACATGTAAAGAATTCTGCCCACTTCACGGAACTGATCAAGGGAGCACCCATCAGTACAAACCAAATGGTAAGCCTAGATGTGGTTAGCCTGTTCACTAAAGTCCCAACTAGTGAGGCACTAGCAGTAATTCAAGACAAACTAGCTGCGGACCTCTCCATAGAAGAGCGCACATGTGTACCATTGCCAAACTTAATGGAAATGCTGACATTCTGCATAGAAACAACCTACTTCAGAATGGGTACTGACCTATATCGACAAGAGGAGGGACTAGCTATGGGCTCGCCATTATCACCAGTGATGGCGAACATATACATGGAATACTTCGAAGACATGGCCTTAGGTTCAGCTCCCTTAAAGCCCACCATGTGGCTAAGATACGTTGATGACACCTTCATACTCTGGCCCCATCAGGAAGACATCCAGGCTCTCCTAGATCATGTGAACTGAATAAGACCATCGATACAGTTCACAATGGAGAAAGAAAAAGATAACCAACTGGCCTTCCTTGATATACTCATATCACGCACAGAGCATGGGTTTAAGACATCCGTATATCGCAAGCCTACCTTCACCGGACAATACCTAAACTTCAACTCCCATCACCCATACAGTATCAAACATGGAATCGCACGCTGCTTACAACATCGAGCAGAGACAATAAGTAGCGACACCATTACATACCACCAAGAAATGGTCAGGTTGAAGAATACCCTCCGTCGTAACAACTACCCCGATAGCATACTATCCACCAGACGTGTTAATAGTATAAGAGAGGAGAATGAAACCCAAAACCCTCCAACGGTCTGCCTACCATACATACGAGGCATCTCCGAAAAGATTCAGAGAATATGTGCCCCCTACAACATCAGGACGGTATTCAAAAGCGAGTCAACACTCAGACGACACCTGGTACGAGTGAAGCCCCGCATGGAGGAGAACATGACCAAAAACTGCATATACTCCATCCCATGCAGTTGCAGAAAGGTTTACAAGGGTGAAACATGCCGCCCCCTTAAAGTAAGGGTGGAAGAACACCGAAAAGCGGTAACTAAAGGGGAGACGGAAAAATCGGGTATAGCCAACCATGTCTGGATGGAGAGGGGGGATCATCGCCCCCTATGGGATGAAGTAAAAATAATAAACAGAGAGACCCACTGGAAAGTGAGAAAACTTAAAGAAACAGCTCACATGCTCGGACATAACAACCTACTGAGCAAACCAAGCATAGAGCTGAATGCAATTTGGACACCTCTGATAGAGAGAGAAAACCTTGAATAACAACATAGGTTTAACATTAACAAAAACCAACTAAGAATTGTCCTAGTGACATATGGCCGAGTGGTCCTAGACGTTGTATCAAAGTTTACAGTTACCCAAAGGTGCTGAGTTCAATCCTGAACGAAGGCAGTGAAAAAAGTAACATTGAAAAACAGAGAATCAGCAACTATGTCCCAAAGCCTAGCTGGAGTCCGAACACGGTACCCCCGTAATAATAATAAAGGGTTGGGTTCGAGACTCCTAACAAACCGTTCACCTGACGAAGGCCGGAGGGCAAAACGGCCGAAACGTTGTGACAATAACAACCAAGATGAGGAAGTCAGTCCGACAATCTCAATCAATAACCCTGATGATACTATTAGTATAAGGTCGGTTTAATTGCAGTTAATTTTTAAATATATTTTCAAAAAAAAATAAAAATAGATAAATAAAAAAGGTAACTGGAGATTAGTTGGAAATGTTATCATACATTTTTACCTCCCTTGAATTACATATTTATTATGTACACTACATAAATGTAACACAGGCATCAGACTGTAAACCTTAACATTTTGGACATTACCTTTAAGCTGTCTGTAAATTAATTCACTGATTGTCTGGACATTTTCGAGTGTTCCGGATTGTATATTGGACATTTTACATGCATGTTTTTTCTTACATGATTGAACATATCAAATCACATATTCCTTTGTAAACATTTCTTTTAAGATGTGCTAAAGTCACTTATCAATTTGTATTGGAACTTTACAGAAATATTGTTGATTTTTAATTTTCTGCTTTTCTAATTGTACGTTCATTTCCATTTTCTGTATTCATGATGTTAGCTAAGATTATAAATGTTAATACAATTGTTCTTATTAAATTAAGTGGATCAAATTCAAAACTTAAACAAAAAAAACTAAAAGAACTGACATTCAATTATTTGAACTTTCAAGCACCTTAATATAATGCTATGACAATTTCATAGCATTATTCTCCTAAGTCGGGAATGTATTGGAATTAATTTGTGAACAGCTCCTGCTGATTATTTGCTTTAACCCCTGTCAGCCCGTGGATTAGGGAAGCCATCCCCACTCCTCTGGGAGTCACGTGGGGGGCTTGATAAAACCCCTGCTCGCGCCCTTCGGGGCCTCTCTTTTTCACCGCTTTTTCATCTCATCCGGATCTGCGGATCACACCCTCGACGGTAGCTCTGCCAGTTTTCGAATTGCTTTTCAATCAGCGTGAGTGGCAGTCAACCCAGGACGGAATCTGCTAGCCCTGTTTGAATTGCAACCGAGATATCGCCAACGAAAAGGAGCCAGAACGAACGAAGCGAGGAAGCGCAGAGCATGACAATAATGTTACACGACTCATCTTCAGATAAGTCTAGCGGAATATGTTTTCGCAACTATTAATTACCTTCTCTTCTTCCATCCACTTAATTTTGGTCGTTCTGTAATATTCCATCATCTTGTATATATGTGCATATTCTTTCTCATTAAACTGTTAAATTGTTAACAACTGTGTTGTGTTCCTTCACACATTGCCTCGTCTTATTTCGAATTAAGGACTTATCGAAATGTGTCCTCATACTCATGTGTGAGAGTCGAACTTTAATTCCAGGGATTTCTAATCCCATCAATAAAGAAAGCAGCAAGAACAGATGAATACATTAACAAGATAAAAAAAACTAGTGGGACAAAAAGAAAAGAAGAGGAAAGGATTAACAGTTTTTCCATTTTCAAAGTGCGATGAAACTCTAATGTACGCAGATAGAGTGGTAATACCTCAAGTATTACAGAAGAGAATTTTAAAAGAATTCCACATGGGACATCCTGGAATCTCCAGAATGAAAGCACTAATGAGAGCATATACGTACTGGCCTGGAATGGATCAGGACATAGAAAAAATGATAAAATTATGTAAGGGTTGCCAACTAGCAGCAAAAGCGCCGCCCACTAAGACGCAACCTTGGCCTAAAACAGATATACCATGGACGCGGATCCATATAGATTACGCAGGACCTCTAAAAGGATATTATTACCTGGTAATAGTAGATAGCATGTCGAAATGGCCAGAAATTTTTAAATTCAAACATCCTACAGCGGCAAAACAATAAAGGCGTTGGACGAGGTATTTGGGCGTTTTGGCGTACCAAAAACAATTGTTAGTGATAATGGCACCATGTTCAAAGGTCAAGAATTTAAGATCTACTGTGAATCACTGGCCATAGAGCATATCACAACACCAACTTTTAGCCCTCGATCTAACGGACAAGCTGAAAGATTTGTTGATACTTTTATTAAACGAGCGTTAAAAAAGAACGATAACATCGACACTGAAGAAAAAAGTCTTCAGAAATTTTTAGCAGTGTACAGGATAACGCCTAATCCGAATACAAATGCAAATTTATCCCCAGCGGAAATAATGTTTGCCAGAAAAGTTCGCTCTGTGTTCGACCGGTTAATTCCGAGTAAAAAAGTTAAAAAAAAGTGTAAAAGATAATGTACGATACAAGATATATAAGGACGGGGATAAAGTTTTTTTCAACAATTATCGGGCAGGGAAGAGTTTTTGGGAAGAAGGCATAATCTCAAAAAGAATTGGAAGAATGGTCTACATTATAAAAGGTCAGACATTTTCCCACAAAAAACATATAAACCAACTCAGACCCCGATATATTGAAATAGTTAAAAACAATGAAGTACCAATGGAAGTACTGTATGACATTTTTCACATAGAGCCTCCAAAAAAGGAAGCACCAGTAACTGAAAATACAAGTCACTCTCCAAAATCAAAAAATTCGCAAACGCAAATTTTAAGGAGAAGTGAAAGAAAAAGAAAAAGAACTGAATTTTTTGGACAAAGTCAAAAAAGAAAAAAATGGTGAAGCGAAATTCTAGGGAAGAATTTAGCTTGGGAGGAAGGTGATATAATGGACTGATCCAACACTCCTCAAATGAATGGACTGTTACGTCTATAAAAAGACAAGCAAACTCTCCTCACGTGGGAGACAGAATTTAGTACTAAGCTGTCAATGGACGCTTAGAAATGTGTGTACCTTTTTACCTAAATAAACCCTTTCTGTACAACCCCAGTAATGACTTGTTATTCATATAATCTACGATATAACATAAACATACTAAACTAACACATTTTTAACATATTAAATACTTAAGCAGCGTTTTTATGAACATTTTTAACATACTAAATGCATAAAAAAATTTTGACATAGTAAATAGATAACAAATTTTTTATATACTAAATGCATAACAAATTTTTAACATACTAAATGCATAACACATTTTAACATATTAAATACTTAAGCAGTGTTTTTATGAAATTTTTTAACATACTAAATGCATAGAAAATTTTTAACATAAAAATTCTTAAGAAATGTTTTTATGAACATTTTTAACGTACTAAATACTTAAGAAATCTTTTAATGAACATTTTTAATATTACTAAACACATAATAAATTTGAAACATACAAGATGCATTACACATTTTTAAGATACTAAATACTAAAGAAATGTTTTTATAAATATTTTTAACATACTAAATATATCAGAAATGTTTTTATGAACATTTTTAATATACAAGATACATAAACAATTTTAAACATACTAAATGCTAAAATTTTTTTTAAACTACTAAATGCTTCAGAAATGTTTTAATGAACATTTTTAACATACAAAATACATAACAAAATTTAGCATACAAAATGCACCCGAAATGTTTTTATGAAAATTTTTAGCATACTGAATACATAAGAAATATTTTTATGAACATTTTTCACATACTAAATACATAAGAAATTTTTAAAATACTAAATGCATGACAAATATTTAACATACAAAATGCATAACACATTTTTAACATATTAAATACTTAAGCAATGTGTTTATGAACATTTTTAACATACTAAATGCAAAACAAATTTTTAATATACTAAATGCATAACACTTTTTTAACTTATTATATACTTAAGCAGTGTTTTTATGAACATTTTTGACATACTAAATGCATAACAAATTTTTAACATAAAAAATACTTAAGAAATGTTTTTATGAACATTTTAAACATAATAAATACATAACTAACTTTTACCATACTAAATGCATTAGAAATTTGTAACATACTAAATGCATAGGAAATTTTTAACATAAAAAATGCTTAAGAAATGTATTTATGAACATTTTAAACATAATAAATACATAACTAACTTTTACCATACTAAGTGCATTAGAAATTTGTAACATACTAAATGCATTAGAAATTTGTAACATACTAAATGCATTAGAAATTTGTAACATACTAAATGCATAGCACATTTGTAACATATTAAATACTTAAGTAATGTTTTTATGAACATTTTTGACATACTTAATGCATAACCAATTTTTCACATATTAAATACCTAAGCATTATCTTTATGCATATTTTTAACATATTAAATGCATAACAAATTTTTAACATAAAAAATGCTTCAGAAATGTTTTTATGAACATTTTTAGCATACTAAATACATAAAAACTTTTAACATACAAAATGCATAACAAATTGTTAACATATTAAATTAAACATTTTTGGCATAGTAAATGCATAACAAATTTTTAACATACTAAATACATAACAAATTTTTAATATACTAAATGCATAACACATATGTCATATTAAATACTTAAGCAGTGTTTTTATGAACATTTTAACATACTAAATGCATAACAAATTTTTAACATAAAAAATGCATAACAAATTGTTAACATAAAAATGCTTAAGAAATATTTTAATGAACATTTTTAATATTACTAAATACATAACAAATTTGAAACATACACGATGCATAACACATTTTTAAGATACTAAATACTAAAGAAATGTTTTTATAAATATTTTTAAAATACTAAATATATAAGAAATGTATTTATGAACATCTTTTAAATAAACAATACATAAACTATTTTAAACATACTAAATGCTAAAAAAATTTTTAAACTACTAAATACTTCAGAAATGTTTTGTGAACATTTTAAACGTACTAAATACATAACAAATTTATTATATACAAAAAGCACCCGAAATATTTTTATGAAAATTTTTAGCATACTGAATACATAAGAAATGTTTTTATGAACATTTTAACATACTAAATACATAACAAATTTTTAACATACTAAATGCATAACAAATGTTTAACATAAAAAAGGCACAAGAAATGTTTTTATGAACATTTTTAACATACTAAATACATAACAAATTTTTAACATACTATATACATAACAAGTGTTTAACATACTAAATGCATAACAAATTTTTAACATACTAAATGCATAACACATTTTAACATATTAAATACTTAAGCAGTGTTTTTATGAACATTTTTAACATACTAAATACATAACAAAATTTTAACATAAAAAATTCTTAAGAAATGTTTTTATGAACATTTTTAACATACTAAATGCATAACAAAATTTTAAGATAAAAAATTCTTAAGAAATGTTTTTATGAACATTTTTATTATCACTAAATACATAACAAATTTGAAACATACAAGATGTAGTGTTATCATAGAACTACTTTCATACGCGTAACAAGTAAATCAGGTCGTATGAATATTGATGTCAACCGCCTAATACATACATATTCGACAATATGGCGTAGACCTCTACACACGTACATTCAACCTCTCTTCTTCCCAAAACTAAAAAAACAAAGTAAGGACAAAAAATTAATAGCCTACAATGGAACACTGATAAAGTGCTATGGCAATATCAGTATACCATGCAACTACCAAACCTCTGATTGGCACAAAAGCACCTTCTATATAGTAGATGTAAATGGACCAGCAATTCTAGGACTACCATAACTGGAAATACTGAAAATGGTCACTCTTCACTGCACGGTAAAGGAAAAAAATATAGTCAAACCAATCAACAAAGGCGAAGACTTCGTACAGATCTATCCAGATTAATTCTACAAAATAGGCTCTATGCCTGGACATGTCAATTTAACAACGAGAAAAAATGTACAACCTCACATTGACCCACCAAGAAAAACCCCAATTGCCCTAAAGGACAACATAAAACAGGAATTAGACAAAATGGTCAGCAACAAGATCATTAGAAAAGTCACAGAGCCAACAGACTGGGTTTCCAGCCAAGCTTATTCACACAAGAAAGATGGAAGCCTAAGAATCTGTCTAAACCCAAGACGCCTTAACATTGCACTAAAAAGACCACACCATGCAACCCCTACAGTGGAGGAGCTAACACACCACTTTGCAGGTGCCAAGCTGTTCTCTAAACTTGATGCCAAAGCTGGTTATTGGTCCACACGTTTGGATCAGGAATCTCAGCTGCTAACGACATTCCAATCCCTTTTTGGCAGATACTGTTTCCAGAGATTACCATTTGGGTTAAGTGTATCCCAGGACATTTTTCAAATGAAAATGGACCAGATACTTGAACAAGTTGACGGAGCAATTGGAATTACAGACGACATTGTTGTCTATAGTAAAACGGACAAAGAGCATGATAAATCTTGTACAGGCTCATGCAAGTAGCTGCAAAAAATGGTCTTGTGTTTAATTCAGCAAAATGCAAAATAAAATCAAAAAATATATCTTTCTTTGGAATGATATATAGTGAAAATGGTGTTAGCCCAGACCCAGAAAAACTTAAAGACTTACAAGACATGCCATATCCAACATGCAAAAAAGAACTACGAGAATTCTTAGGCCTTTTCACATATTTATCACCATTCATTCCAAATTTGGCTGACAAGACACATACATTAAGAGGCTTGTTGAAGAAAGACGTACCTTTTCTCTGGGAAGAGCATCACAAGGTATGCTTTGAAACACTTAAAACAATAATCACCAAAGACTCCACATTAACGTACTTCGACACGAATGAAGTACCAATACTGCAAACTGATGCGAGTTTAAAAGGACTTGGAGCAGCATTAATGCAAAACAAAAAACCTATTGCATATGCATCAAAGTCTCTAACTGACGCCGAGCAACGGTATGCATGCATAGAAAGGGAACTTCTAGCAATTGTATTTGGTGTCCACAGATATCATGTCTACCTATATGGACGGAAGTTCAAGGTACACACCAGTCATAAACCCTTGGTTATGATACTACAGAAACCACTGACCTGTGTACCTCCTAGGCTACAACAAATGATGACCAAATTACAGGGATACCAGATACAAATAGAATACATACCAGGCAAAGAAATGACTGTAGCTGATACACTAAGTCGCCTCCCCAGTACTCAAAACACTGACATGATCAACTTAGATATTCGAGTTGACTTGGTGAGATTCAGGAGCGAACGCCTGAATGAAATACGGAAACAAAGGCTGATCCAATACTCAACCAATTACATGAAACCATAACAACAGGATGGCCAGACTCAATTAAGGAAGTACCACCGACAATTCAGTCATACTGGTCATACAGAGATGAGTTATCTGTCAGTGATGGCATAATCATGAAAGGCTCAAATATTATTATCCCTGAAAACCAGTAGAAACCTATCCTGGACCAACTACATTACAGCCATCAACGTATCGAAAAGACACGTCTGCAAGCTAGAGATATTGTATACTGGAAGCAAATTAACACTGATATTGAGAACATGATCAAAAAGTGTTCAATATGCCAGGAAAATCTCCCAGCACAACCAAAGGAAACTTTACAACCACATGACATCTCTAGCAGAGCATGGGAAGTTGTTGGCACTGACTTGTTTCACTGTAACGACCAGGAATACCTCATAATTGCCGATTATTATATTAAATTCCCAATCATACGGAAAATGAATGGCATGGCCACAAGCAACATGGTCATATCAACAATGAAGCAGATATTTTCAGAACATGGTATTCTCACCAGAGTTATTAGTGATAACGGACCACAGTACTCCAGTGAAGCATTTAAAGAATTTGCTCAACAATGGCAATTCGATCATATCACATCATCTCCAAGGTTTCCTAAATCAAATGGTTTTATTGAACGACAGATTCAAACCATTAAAAGAACAATAGTCAAAGCAAAGCAAGCAAGAAGAGATGTTAACCTTGCAATGCTGTGTTTAAGAACAACGCCTATCAGCCACAAACTTCCAAGCCCAGCTGAACTTCTAAACAGTCGCATCATGAAATCGAACCTGATTGCAAAAATCACAAATCACAGATTTCCCAACCGTGACCATATCCACGAAGAACTAAAGCACAGGCAGGATATACAAAAAACCTATCACGACAAAACAGCCCATGACTTACCAGCACTTGTCCCTGGACAACACGTACGTATGTGGGATAACCAAACTGGAAAATGGAAACCAGCAACAATTCTCAGCAAATGTACAGAACCTAGATCGTACATCCTCAAATTGCCAGATGAATCGTCAAAAAGACGTAACAGAGTCCATATCAGAGCAGATGGAAAAGCAACCCATAAACATGCTCACTTCACTGACCAAACCCAATCTCAATCTGGACTCCCTAACACAAGCATCTCAAACCAAATAAACACTAAGAAACACACACCAAACATAACAAGACATGGCCATGAAATCCATAGGCCAAACAAATTTAAACAATAAATATCTGAACAATGTGAACTACTTTTCTTCCTTCTGGTAAGGAGGATGTAGTGTTATCATAGAACTACTTTCATACGCGTAACAAGTAAATCATGGCGTATGAATATTGATGTCAACCGCCTAATAAATACGTATTCGACAACATGGCGTAGACCTCTACACACGTACATTACCTCTCTCTTCTGATGTAAATATGTTAATAAAGTTCTATATTAAATAAAACCACAACTTGGTTATCAATTACTTATAACAAAAAAACCTAAACTAACGACACAAGATGCATTACACATTTTTAGCATACTAAATACTTAAGAAATGTTTTTATGAACATTTTTAACATACTAAATACTTAAGAAATGTTTTTATGAACATTTTTAACATACTAAATACTTAAGAAATGTTTTTATGAACATTTTTAACATATAAAGTACATAAAAAATGTTAAACATACTAAATGCATAACAAATTTTTAAACTACTAAATGCTTCAAAAACGTTTTAATGAACATTTTAAATATACTAAATACATAACAAATTTTTAACATACAAAATGCACCCGAAATGTTTTTATGAAAATTTTTAGCATACAAAATACATAAGAAATGTTTTAATGAACATTTTTCTCATATTAAATACATAAGAAATGTTTTTATGAACATTTGTAACATACTAAATAAGTAAGAAATTTTTTATGAAAATTTTAACAATACTAAATGCTTAAGAAACGTTTTCATTAACATTTATAACATACTAAATGCATAACAAATTTTTAATATACTAAATGCTTAAGAAATGTTTTAATGAACATTTTCAACATACTAAATGCATTAGAAATATTTTTGTGAACATTCATAACATACTAATTGCATGAGAAATGTTTTTATGAACATTTTTAACATACTGCGTGCCTGAGAAATATTTTTATGAACATTTTTAACATACTAAATATGTGAAAAAAATTGTAACATACTTAATATATAACAGATTTTTAACATACTAAATGCATAATGAAGTTTTTATTATCATTTATAACATACTAAATACATCAGAAATTGTATTATGAACATTTATAACATACTATATGCATAAGAAATGGTTTTATGAAAATTTTTAACATACTATATACTTAAGCAATGTATATATGAACATATTTATCATACTAAATACATAAGAAATTTTTAACATACAAAAGGCATAGCTAGTGTTTTTATGAAAATGTTTTACATACTAAATACATAAACAATTTTTAACACACTAGATGCATGAGAAATGTTTTTATGAATATTTTTAACATACTAAAGGCTTAAGAAATGTTTTTATGAAAATTTACATACTAAATACCTAGGAAATTTTTTAATGACAATTTTTAACATACTAAATGCATAAGAAATGTTTTATGAACATTTGTAATATACTTAATACATAATAAATGTTTTTATGAACATTTTTAATATACTAAAGGCTTAAGAAAAATTTTTATGAAAATTTTTAACATTTTAATGCATGAGAAATGTTTTTATATACATTTTAAAGTACTAAATGCCTAAGAAATGTTTATGAACGTTTTACCATACTAAATTGATACACAATTTCTTAACATACTAAATGCATAAGATATGTTGCTATGCAATTTTTAACACACTAAATGCATCAGAAATTTTTTTATGAACATCTTAACATACAAAATGCATAAGAAATGTTTTTATGAACGTTTTTAACATATTAAATGTATAACAAATGTTTTTAGGAACATTTTTAATATACTAAATGCATAACAAATTTTTAACATACAAAATACATAAGAAATGTTTTAATGAACATTTTTGACATATTAAATGCTTCAGAAATGTTTTTATGAACATTTTTAACATACTAGATACATATCAAATTTTTTATATACTACAGGCATGAGAAATATTTTATGAACATTTTAGCCACACTAAATACATAACAACATTTTAACATACTAAATGCATCGGAAATGTTTTTATGAACATTTTTAACATACTAAATTTATAAGAAATATTTTTATGAATATTTTTAACATACTAAATGCATATCACATTTCTAACATATTAAATGCATAAGAAATGAACATTTTTGACAGACTAAATACATGACAAATTTCTAACATACTAAATGTATGATAAATGTATTAATTAACATTTTTAATATACTAAATCCATAAGAAATGTATTTATGAGAATATTTAACATACTAAATGCTTGATAAATGTTTTTATGAACATTTTTAACATACTAAATACATACGAGATTTTTAGCATACTAAATGGATAAGAAATGTTTTTATGAACATTTTTAACATACTACATGCATTAAAAATCTTTAACGTACTAAATACATAAGAAATATATTTATAAACATTTTTAACATACTAAATATGTAACAAGTTTTTTATATACAAAATGAATGAGAAATGTTTTATGAATATATTTAAAATACCAAATGCATAAGAAGTGTTTTTATGAAATTTTTAAACACGCCGAAAGCATAACGAATTCTTAAATACTAAATACATAACAAACTTTTAACATACTGAATATATAGGAAAGTTTTTTATTAACATGTCTAACATACTTAATACATAAGAAATTGTTTTATGAACATTTTTAAAATACTATATGCATAAACAATGCTTTTATGAACATTTTTAACATATTAAATACTTAAGAAATATATATATGAACATCGTTAACATACATACATAACAAACTTTTAAAATAATAAAAGCATAGGAAGTTTTTTATGAACATTTTTAACATACCAAATACATAACAAAAGTTTTACATACTAAATGCATCAGAAATTTTTATGAACATTTTTAACGTACTAAATACATAAAAATGTTTTATGAACATTTTTAACATTCTAAAGACACAAAAAATGTTTTTATGAAGAGTTTTACATACTAAACATATAACAATCTTTTAACGTACTATATGCATGAGGAATTTTTTATGAACATTTAAAACATATTAAATTCATAAGAAATCTTTTTATGAATATTTTTACATACTACATGCCCAAGCGGTGTATTTATGAACATTTTTCACATACTAAATACATAACAAGTTATTAACATATTAAATGCAGGAGAAATGTGTTTATGAATATTTTTAACATACAAAATACATAGGAAATGTGTTTATGAATATTTGTAACATACAAAATACATAGGAAATGTGTTTATGAATATTTTTAACATACAAAATACATAGGAAATGTTTTATGAATATTTTTAACATACTAAATAAATAAGAAATGTTTTTATGACTATTTTTAACATACTAAGTACATAAAAACTTTTTAACATACTAAATGCATAAGAATTTTTTATGAATCTTTTGAACATACAAAATACATAACTAAATGCATAAGAAATGTTTTATCAATATTTTAACATAAATTCTTCAGAACAGTTTTTATGAACATTTGTAACATGTTAAATGCCTCAGAAATGTTTTTATGAACATTTAAAACATACTACATTCATAAGAAATGTTTTTATGAACATTTTTAATTTACTAAATGCTTAAGAAATGTATTTATGAACATTTTTAATTTTTAAATGCTTAAGAAATGTATTTATGAACATTTTTAATTTACTAAATGCTTAAGAAATGTTTTTATGAACATTTTTAATTTTTAAATGCTTAAGAAATGTATTTATGAACATTTTTAATTTACTAAATGCTTAAGAAATGTATTTATGAACATTTTTAATTTACTAAATGCTTAAGAAATGTATTTATGAACATTTTTAATTTTTAAATGCTTAAGAAATGTATTTATGAACATTTTTAATTTACTAAATGCTTAAGAAATGTATTTATGAACATTTTTAATTTACTAAATGCTTAAGAAATGTATTTATGAACATTTTAAATTTACTAAATGCTTAAGAAATGTATTTATGAACATTTTAAATTTACTAAATGCTTAAGAAATGTATTTATGAACATTTTTAATTTACTAAATGCTTAAGAAATGTATTTATGAACATTTTTAATTTTTAAATGCTTAAGAAATGTATTTATGAACATTTTTAATTTACTAAATGCTTAAGAAATGTTTTTATGAACATTTTTAATTTTTAAATGCTTAAGAAATGTATTTATGAACATTTTTAATTTACTAAATGCTTAAGAAATGTATTTATGAACATTTTTAATTTACTAAATGCTTAAGAAATGTATTTATGAACATTTTTAATTCACTAAATGCTTAAGAAATGTATTTATGAACATTTTTAATTCACTAAATGCTTAAGAAATGTATTTATGAACATTTTTAATTCACTAAATGCTTAAGAAATGTATTTATGAACATTTTTAATTCACTAAATGCTTAATAAATGTATTTATGAACATTTTAAATTTACTAAATGCTTAAGAAATGTATTTATGAACATTTTTAATTTACTAAATGCTTAAGAAATGTATTTATGAAAATTTTTAATTTACTAAATGCAGAGCAAACGTGTTTATGAGCATATGTAACACACCAATACATGAGAAATATTTTTATGAACATTTTCAACATACCAAATTTTTAAGAATGTTTTTATCAATATTTTTAACGTGCTAAATGCATAGGCGATGTCTTTATGAACATTTTAAACGTAATAAATGCACAAGAAATGTTTTTATGAACATTTTTAACATACTAGATATATAACAAATTTTTAACATACTACATGCATGAGAAATGTTTTATGAACATTCTTGACATACAAAATACATAACAAAATTTTAACATACTACATGCATCAGAAAATTTTTATGAACATTTATAACATACTAAAAGTCATAAAAATGTTTTTATATATATATTTTAATATACTAAATACATATCAAATGTTTAGCATACTAAATGCATAAGAAATATTTTTATGAATATTTGTAACATACTAAATGCATAAGAAATGTTTTTGGTACATTGTTGACAAACAAAATACGTGACAAAATTTTAACATACTAAATGTATAAGAAATGTATTTATTAACACTTTTTATATACTAAATTCATAAGAAATGTTTTTATGACAATATTTAACATACTAAATGCTTGAGAAATGTTTTTATGAACATTTTTAACATACTACATATATAAAAAAAATTGAACATGCTAAATGCATAAGAAATGTATTTATGAACATTTTTAATATAAGAAATTTTTTATGAACATTTTTAACATACTAAATATGTAACAAAATTTTAACATACTAAATACACAAAAATTACTAACATACTAAATGCATCAGAAATGTTTTTATGAACATTTCTAATATACTAAATACATAAGAAATTGTATTATGACCATTTTTTATCATACTATATGCATAAACAATGCTTTTATGAACATTTTTAACATACTAAATACTTAAGAAATATATATATGAACATATTTAACATACTAAATGCATGAGAAATGTTTTTATTTACATTTTCACTATACTAAAGGCTTAAGAAATGTTTTTATTTACATTTTCAGTATACTAAAGGCTTAAGAAATGTTTTTATTTACATTTTCACTATACTAAAGGCTTAAGACATTTTTTTATGAACATTTATAACATACTAAATACATAGGAAATGTTTTTAAGAACATTTTAACATACTAAATGTATAAGAAAGGTTTTTATGGAGATTTTTAACATACTAAATCTATAAGTAATGTTTTTATGAACGTTTTTAATATACTAAAGCTTACGAAATGTGTCCATGAAAACTTTTAACACATTAATGCATGACAAATGTTGTTATATACATTTTTAAAGTACTAGATGCATAAGAAATTTATTTATGAACGTTTTAACCATAGTAAATACATAAAAACATTTTAAACGTACTAAATGCCTAAGATATGTTTTTATGAACGTTTTAACACACTAAATGCATCAGAAATGTTTTTATGAAAACTTTAACATACTAAAGGCATGAGAAATTATTTTATGAACATTTTTAACATATTAGAAATGTTTTTACAAACATTTTTATTACACTAAATACGTAACAAGTTTATAGCATACTAAATGCATAAGCAATGTTTTTAGGGACAAATTAACATCTAAATGCATCAGAAATGTTTTTATGAATATTTTCACTATACTATATGCTTAAGAAATGTTTTTATGAACCTTTTTAACATACTAAATGCATAGCAAATGTGTTTATGAACAGTTTTAACACATTAAATACATAAGAAATGTCTGTATGAAAATTTTGAACATACTAAATGCTTAAGAAATGTTTTAACATTTTCAACATACTAAATGCATAGGACATGTTTTTATGGACATTTTTAATGTAATAAATGCAAAAGAAATGTTTTTAAGAACATTTTTACATACTAAATGCATAACAACTTTTTAACATACTAAATGCATGAGAAATGTTTTTATGAACACTTTTAACATACGTACTACATAAGAAATATTTGTATGAACATTTTTAACATACGAAATTCTTAAGAAATGTTTTTAGGAACATTTTATACAGACTAAATGCATGAGAAATTTTTTATGAATATTTTTAACATACTATATACACACCAACTTTTAAGCATACTAAATGCATGAGAAATGTTTTTATGAACATTTGTTACATACTAAATGCATAAGAAATGTTTTATGAACATTTTTAACATACTACACACATGAGAAATGTTTTTATGAACATTTTCAACACACTAAACATATAACAAACTTTTAACGTACTATATGCATGAGAAATGCTTTTATGAAAATTTAAAACATACTAAATGCATAAGAAATATTTTTATGAATATTTTTACATATTAAATGCACAATGAATGTATTTATGAACATTTTTAACATACTAAATACATAGGAAATGTTTTTACGAACATTTGTAACATACTAAATAGATAAGAAATGTTTTTATGAATATTTTTAACTTACAAAATACATAACACATTTTTAACATACTAAATGCATAAGAAATATTTTGAACATTTTTAACATACTAATTACATAAGAAATATCTTTATGAATAGTTTTAACATACTAAATGCATAAGAAATTTTTTATGAACATTTTTTACATACTAAATACATAACAGATCTTTAACATACTAAATGTATAACAAATGTTTTTATGAACATTTTTAACATACTAAATGCATAAGACATGTTTTTATCAACGTTTTTAACATACTAAATTCTTAAGAAAAGTTTTAATGAACATTTGTAGCATACTAAATGCCTAAGAAGTGTTTTTATTAGAATTTTAAACATACTAAATTATTAAGAAATTTGTTATGAACTTTTTTAACATATTAAATGGATAGGAATTTTTTTATGAACATACTAAATACATAAAAACTTTTTAACATACTAAATGCATGCGAAATGCTTTTATGAACATTTTTAACATACTAAATGCATAAGACATATTTTTATGAAGATTTATGACGACTAAATACATCAGAAATGTTTTTATGAACATTTTTATTATACTACATTCTGAAGAAATGTATTTATGAATATTTAATACAGACGGGATACATCACAAATTTTTAACATACTAAAAGCATCAGAAGTGTTTTTATAAATATTTTTAAGATACCAAATACATAACAAATTTTATACATACTAAATGTATGAGAAATATTTTTATGAACATTTTTAACATATAAAATGCATAAGAAATGTTTTCATGAACAATTGTAACATACAAAATGCTTAAGAAATGTTTTTATCAAGATTTTTAACTCACTAAATGCATAAAGAAATGTGTTTATGAACATTTTTAACATACTAAATTCATAACAAAGTTTTAACATACTTAAATCATATATTTTTATGAACGTTTTTAACATACTAAATGCATAAGAAGTGTTTTATGATCATTTGTAACGTACTAAATGCATAACAGATGTTTTTATTAACATGTTTTACATAGTAAATGCATAATAAATATTTCTATGAACATTTTTAACATACTAAAGTCATAAGAAATATTTTATGAACATTGTTAACATACTGCCTCCTTAAAAATGTATTTATGAACATTTTCAACATTATAAATACATAACACATTTTTTAACATACTTAATGCATGAGAAGACTTTATTGAACATCTTTAACATACTCAATACATAAATTATTTACATACTAAATGCATGAGAAATGTTTTTATGAACGTTTTTACCATACTAAATACATAACAAACATTGTAACATACTAACTGCATCAAAAATGTTTTTATGAATATTTTTAACATACAAATGCATGATAAATTTTGTACAAACGTTTTTAACATACTTAATGCTTAAGAAATTTTTTATTTACATTTTTAAAAAAATAAATGCTTAAAAATGTTTTATGAACATTTTTAACATACTAAATGCAGAAGAATTTTTTTTATTAACATTTTTAACATACTAAATGCATAACAATTTTTAACATACTAAATGCATAACAATTTTTAACATACTAAATGCAGAAGAATTGTTTTTATAAATATTTTTAGCATACAAAATGCATTACAATTTTAAACATACTAAATGCATGAGAAATTGTTTTGAACACTTAAAATATGTAATGCATAGGAAATGTGTTATGAACATTTATTACATACTAAATGCATGAGAAATGTTTTTATGAATATTTTTGACATACTAAATACATAACAACTTTTAAACCTACTTAATGCTTAAGAAATGTTTTATGAACATTTTTAACATACTAAAGACACAAGAAAATTTTTTATGAAGATTTGTACATATTAAACATATAACAAATTTTAACGTACTATATGTATGAGAAATGTTTTTATGAACATTTAAAACATACTAAATTTATAAGAAATCTTTTTATGAATATTTTTACATACTACCTGCGCAAGAAGTGTATTTATGAATATTTTAATCATACTAAATACATAACAAGGTATTAACATATTAAATGCATGAGAAATGTGTTTATGAATATTTTTAACATACTAAGTACATAACAAATTTTTAACATACTAAATGCATAAGAATTTTTTTATGAATATTTTTAACATACTAAATACATAACAAATGTTTTTAACTAATGCATAAGAAATATTTTATCAACATTTTTACATACTAAATTTTTAGGAAAAGTTTGAACATTTGTAACATGTTAAATGCCTAAGAAATATTTTTATGGACATTTTAAACATACTAAATTCATAAGAAATATTTTATGAACATTTTTAACATACTAAATGCTTAAGAAATGTATTTATGAACATTTTTACATACTAAATACATAACAACTTTTTAACATACTAAATGCATGAGAAATGCTTTTATGAACATTTTAACATACAAAATGCATGAGAAATGTGTTTATAAATATTTTTTACATACTTAATGCTTAAGAAATGTTTTTATGAAAATTTTTAACATACTAAATACATAAAAAGTTGTCTTTATGAACATTTTTAGCATATTAAATGCATAAAAAATGTTTTATGAACATTTTTAAGATATTAAATACTTAAGAAATGTATTTATGAATATTTCAACATACTTGATACAGAACAAATTGTTAACACACTAAATATATAACAAATGTTTAACATACAAAATGCATAAGATATATTTTTATGAACATTTTTTTACATACTAAATGCATAAGAAATAGTTTTATGAACATTTCTAACTTACTATAGGCATAAGAAATGTTATCACTAGAATTAAATTGCTAGAAAGGTTATCATTAGAATGAAATTGCTTGAAAGTTATCACTAGAATTAAATTGCTAGAAATGTTATCACTATAATGAAATTGCTGGAAATGTTATCACTGGAATGAAATTGCTAGAAAGGTTATCATTAGAATGAAATTGCTTGAAAGTTATCATTAGAATGAAATTGCTTGAAAGTTATCACTAGAATTAAATTGCTAGAAATGTTATCACTAGAATAAAATTGCTAGAAGTTTATCACTAGAATGAAATTGCTAGAAAGGTTATGACTAGAATGAAATTTCTAGAAAGGTAATCACTAGAATTAAATTGCTATAAAGGTTATCGCTAGAATTAAATTGATAGAAATGTTATCACTAGAATGAAATTGCTAGAAATGTTATCACTAGAATGAAATTGCTAGAAATGTTATCACTAGAATGAAATTGCTAGAGGTTTATCACTAGAATGAAATTGCTAGAAAGGTTATCACTTGAATGAAATTGATCCAAAATAGCACTATAGAAAAATAGCCCCCGTCGGGAGATTCGCTAATCCTATGTGATATAACAGTTAGTACATTAGCTGCAGATCTCGCAGAACTGAAAACCATATTGCATGTCATTGAGCAAGTTATTTTTTTACTGAGGTAGTTGAACACTTCTCAGTTTATCATAGATTCCAATACCTTAATCATGAATCACAAAAGACTGATTGTTCTGTACTGAGAGGGAGATGACTGAACTCTGGAATTTTTAATTACAGATGAAGACGGATGAAGTTTTCCACGGAAGAATTTCTCCTTAAGGCAACGTTTAAACAACTTTGTAATTATGAGACGTAGTTCCAATTGTAGCTTTTTGCGCACAATGACTAGAATACCGTTAACATTGTGAGCAGATTTATTGCATAATTTACAACATTTTTCCTTTTCTGTAACAAAATGCTTAAGAGGATCAGCTCCCTTTTTATTTGGAGATGTCCCAGTAAAGGAATCTGTCCACCATATTGGAACGGACCTCCGATTAAGTAAAAGGCAATTTGGTAAGCAGATTTCTCATATATATATATATATATATATATAATGTTTGCCCCAAACCTCTAGCCTTGATGGAGGGTAGACAAAAACTTGCTGTTATCCGAGAAGCAAATTGATTCCAAATATTTCTCGTATTTTATATCTCCCCTCTTTTGGAAATAGGGTTCGATTATGAATATCTCCAGTATCAAATAATCCTTATACACTGTGAAATTTACTTTATGTATAAAAACCACAGAGGGAAGATATAAAATATGAGAACTATTTGGAATTAACTCTCATCTTGCTGTTATTTCAGATCATTTGAAACCATAGCAGCAAGTTTTTGTCTCCCTTTCATCAAGGCCAGAGTTTTTTTGGGAAAATATCAGATATTTTGTAATTCTTATGCAAAACTAAGAAAACAAATGACTATGATTGAAACATTGGTAAATGTACAGTATCTTTTCACCCACGAAAAATCCTTTAAAATGACCACTTTTACAGGTTTTCGAGGGCGCTGAAAATGAAATAACAGTAAGAATCCCAGGAAACGAGTAGTTTCCAAGATCTGAAAAATTATAAAGTGTGGGATCACTTTTCTACATTAATTTAACGTAAAATCAACATCCACTTTATAACCAAGGTGGCCATAAAGTGAATACTCATTTTACCTTAAATTAATGTAGAAAAAGGATCCCCCACCCCTTGAAAAAGTAATGCGCGACCTTAAGGGCAAATATCACATAGCTCACTGCACCATTAAGACCAATAACTTCCCAACGAGCCTTCATTTGATAAATTCTGTTCAAGATTTCGAACTTATGAAATTGCCCCCCAAAAGTAGTATATCTATATATCGATATATCTATAATAATAACCAAATTGAATATTGTAATGGTCATATCTTTTGTTCTATGGGCCAAAACTGCATGAAAATTTGCAGACATTTTGAAGATTGCAATACTATTCTACGGTTAAACTTTTATGACAATTGGTTAAAAAGAACCTATATTTTCCAACGAATAAAATATGCCCTAATTTGCATACATTTATATAGTTTTGCTGCTTTGGGATGAATTTTGGTTGAGATTTTTTTGCTTGATTGTCTCCCATGTGGCCTTGCAAGGCTACTAATATATATATATAAATAAAACGCTATATGTCTGTCTCCATATTTTAAAATTCTAACTCCCCCGAAACTAAAAGTCACAGAGCTAGGGGCCTCAAATGATGTTATTCCTTACAGACCTTTCTTTTATGGGTCTTTAGCGGTTAAACTACTTTGAAGGGATCAAAAATGGGTAAAAATTGAACAAATTGTTATGTGTTTTGTATCATCCCATAAGTTCTTTTATGGGTCTTTAGCGGTTAAAATAGTTTGAAGGAATAAAAAATGGGAACAAATTGAAAAAATTGTTATGTGTTTTGTATCATCCCATAAGTTCTTTTATGGGTCTTTAGCGGTTAATATAGTTGTAAGGGATAAAAAATGGGAACAAATTAAAAAAATTGTTTTGTGTTTTGTATCATCGCATAAGTTCTTTCATGGGTCTTTAGCGGTTAAAATAGTTGAAAGGTATACAAAATGGGAACAAATTGAAAAAATTGTTTTGTGTTTTGTATCATCGCATAAGTTTTTTATGGGTCTTTAGCTGTATATATAGTTTGAAGGGGAAAAAATGGGTAAAAATTGAAAACATTGTTATGTGTTTTGTATCATCCCATAAGTTCTTTTATGGGTCTTTAGCGGTTAAAATAGTTGAAAGGGATACAAAATGGGTAAAAATTGAAAAAATTGTTACGTGTTTTGTATCATCCCATAAGTTCTTTTATGGGTCTTTAGCGGTTAAAATAGTTTTAAGGGATAAAAAATGGGAACAAATTGAAAAAATTGTTATGTGTTTTGTATCATCCCATAAGTTCTTTTATGGGTCTTTAGCGGTTAAAATAGGTTTAAGGGATAAAAAATGGGTAAAAATTGAAAAGATTCTTATGTGTTTTGTATCATTCCATAAGTTCTTTTATGGGTCTTTAGCGGTTAAAATAGGTTTAAGGGATAAAAAATGGGTAAAAATTGAAAAGATTCTTATGTGTTTTGTATCATTCCATAAGTTCTTTTATGGGTCTTTAGCGGTTAAAATAGGTTTAAGGGATCAACAATAGGTAAACATTGAACAATTGTTATGTGTTTTGTATCATCCCATAAGTTCTTTTATGGGTCTTTAGCGGTTAAAATAGTGTGAAGGGATACAAAACGGGTAAAAATTAAAAAAAATTGTTATGTGTTTTGTATCATCCCATTTGTTCTTTTATGGGTCTTTAGCGGTTAAAATAGTGCTAAGGGAAAAAACTGGGGACAAATTGAAAAAATTGTTACGTGTATTGTATCATCCCATAAGTTCTTTTATGGGTCGTTAGCGGTTAAAATAGTTTCAAGTGATAAAAAATGTGGAAAAATTGAACAAATTGTTATGTGTATTGTATCATCCTATAAGTTCTTTTATGGGTCTTTAGCGGTTAAAATAGTGTTAATGGATCAAAAATGGGAAGAAATTGAAAAAATTGTTATGTGTTTTGTATCATCCCATAAGTTCTTTTATGGGTATTTAGCGGTTAATATAGTTGTAAGGGATACAAAATGGGAAAAAATTGAAAAAATTGTTATGTGTTTTGTATCATCGCATAAGTTCTTTTACGGGTCTTTAGCGGTTAAAATAGTTTGGAGGTATAAAATATGGGCAAAAATTGAAAAAATTGTTATGTGTTTTGTATCATCCCATAAGTTCTTTTACGGGTCTTTAGCGGTTAAAATAGTTGAAAGGGATACAAAATGGGTAAAAATTGAAAAAATTGTTATGTGTTTTGTATCATCGCATAAGTTGTTTTATGGGTCTTTAGCGGTTAAAATAGTTTGAAGGGATAAAAAATGGGTAAAAATTGAAAATATTGTTATGTGTTTTGTATAATCCCATAAGTTTTTTATGGGTCTTTAGCGGTTAAAATAGTTTCAAGTGATAAAAATTGGGTAAAAATTGAAAAATTGTGATTTTTTTTGTATCCTCCCATAAGTTCTTTTACGGGGCTTTAGCGGTTAAAATTGTTGAAAGGGATACAAAATCGGTAAAAATTGAAAAAATTGTTATGTGTTTTGTATCATCGCATAAGTTGTTTTATGGATCTTTAGCGGTTAAAATAGTTTCAAGGGATAAAAATTGGGTAAAAATTGAAAAAATTGTTATGTGTTTTGTATCATCGCATAAGTTTTTTATGCGTCTTTAGCGGTTAAATAGTTCGAAGGGATAAACAATTGGTAAAAATTGAAAAAATTGTTACGTGTTTTCTATCATCCCATAAGTTTTTTTATGGGTCTTTAGCGGTTAAAATAGTTTGAAGAGATAAAAAATGGGTAAAAATTGAAAAAATGCTTATGTGTTTTGTATCATCCCATAAGTTCTTTTATGGGTCTATAGTTGTTAAAATAGTTTGAAGGGATCTAAAACGGGTAAAAATTGAAAAAATTGTTATGTGTTTTGTATCATTCCATAAGTTCTTTTATGGGTCGTTAGCGGTTATAATAGTTTGAAGGGATCAAAAATGGGTACCAATTGAAAAAATTGTTATGTGTTTTGTATCATCCCATAAGTTCTTTTATGGGTCTTTTGCAATTAAAATAGTTTGACGGGATAAAAAATGGGGGAAAAGTTAAAAAATTGTTATGTTTTTTGTATCATTCCATTAGTTCGTTTTTGGGTCTTTAGCGGTTAAAATAGTGTTAACGGATAAAAAATGGGAAAAAATTGAAAAACTTTTTGTGTGTTTTGCATCATCCCATAAGTTCTTTTATTCGTCTTTAGCGGTTAAAATAGTAAGAAGGGGAAAAAATGGGTAAAAATTGAAAAAATTGTTATGTGTTTTGTATCATCCCATAAGTTCTTTTATTGGTCTTTAGCGGTTAAAATGGTTTTCAGGGATAAAAAATCGATACAAATTGAAAAAATTATGTGTTTTGTATCATCCCATCAGTTCTTTTATGGGTCTTTTGCGGTTAAAATAGTGCTAAGAGATCAAAAATAGGAAAAAAGTGAAAAAATTGTTATGTGTTTTGTATCATCGCATAAATTCTTTTATTGGTCTTTAGCGGTTAATATAGTTGTAAGGGATACAAAATTGGAAAAAATTGAAAAAAATGTTATGTGTTTTGTATCATCCCATAAGTTCTTTTATGGGTCGTTAGCGGTTAAAATAATTTTAAGGGATACAAAAATGGGTACAAATTGAAAAAATTATGTGGTTCGTACGATCCCATAAGTTCTTTTATGGGTCTTTAGCGGTTAAACTAGTTTTAAGGGATCAAAAATGGGTAAAAATTGAAAAAATTGTTATGTATTTTGTATCATCCCATAAGTTCTTTTATGGGTCTTTAGCGGTTAAAATAGTGTTAACGGATAAAAAATGGGGAAAAGTTGAACAAATTGTTACGTGTATTGTATCATCCCATAAGTTCTTTTATGGGTCTTTAGCGGTTAAAATAGTGTTAATGGATCAAAAATGGGTAAAAATCGAAAAAATTGTTATGTGTTTTGTATCATCCCATAAGTTCTTTTATTGGTCTTTAGCGGTTAAAATAGTTTGAAGGGATACAAAATAGGAACAAATTGAAAACATAGTTATGTGTTTTGTATCATCGCATAAGTTCTTTTATGGGTCTTTAGCGGTTAATATAGTTGTAAGGGATACAAAATGGGAACAAATTGAAAAAATTGTTATGTGTTTTGTATCATCGCATAAGTTCTTTTATGGGTCTTTAGCGGTTAAAATAGTTGTAAGGGATAAAATATGGGCAAAAATTGAAAAAATTGTTATGTGTTTTGTATCATCCCATAATTTCTGTTATGGGTCTTTAGAGGCTTTAATAGTTTAAAGGGATCAAAAATGGGTAAAAATTGAAAAAATTTGTGTGTTTTTTGTATCATCCTATAAGTTCTTTTATGGGTCTTTAGCGGTTAAAATAGTTTTAAGGGATCAAAAATGGGTAAAAATTGAAAAAATTGTTATGTGTTTTGTATCATTCCATAAGTTCTTTTATGGGTCTTTAGCGGTTAAAATAGGTTTAAGGGATAAAAAATGGGTAAAAATTGAAAAAATTGTTATGTGTTTTGTATCATTCCATAAGTTCTTTTATGGGTCTTTAGCGGTTAAAATAGGTTTAAGGGATAAAAAATGGGTAAAAATTGAAAAGATTCTTATGTGTTTTGTATCATCCCATAAGTTCTTTTATGGGTCTTTAGCGGTTAAAATAGGTTTAAGGGATAAAAAATGGGTAAAAATTGAAAAAATTGTTATGTGTTTTGTATCATTCCATAAGTTCTTTTATGGGTCTTTAGCGGTTAAAATAGGTTTAAGGGATAAAAAATGGGTAAAAATTGAAAAAATTGTTATGTGTTTTGTATCATCCCATAAGTTCTTTTATGGGTCTTTAGCGGTTAAAATAGGTTTAAGGGATAAAAAATGGGTAAAAATTGAAAAAATTGTTATGTGTTTTGTATCATTCCATAAGTTCTTTTATGGGTCTTTAGCGGTTAAAATAGGTTTAAGGGATAAAAAATGGGTAAAAATTGAAAAAATTGTTATGTGTTTTGTATCATCCCATAAGTTCTTTTATGGGTCTTTAGCGGTTAAAATAGGTTTAAGGGATAAAAAATGGGTAAAAATTGAAAAAATTGTTATGTGTTTTGTATCATTCCATAAGTTCTTTTATGGGTCTTTAGCGGTAAAAATAGGTTTAAGGGATAAAAAATGGGTAAAAATTGAAAAAATTGTTATGTGTTTTGTATCATTCCATAAGTTCTTTTATGGGTCTTTAGCGGTTAAAATAGGTTTAAGGGATAAAAAATGGGTAAAAATTGAAAAAATTGTTATGTGTTTTGTATCATCCCATAAGTTCTTTTATGGGTCTTTAGCGGTTAAAATAGGTTTAAGGGATAAAAAATGGGTAAAAATTGAAAAAATTGTTATGTGTTTTGTATCATCCCATAAGTTCTTTTATGGGTCTTTAGCGGTTAAAATAGGTTTAAGGGATAAAAAATGGGTAAAAATTGAAAAAATTGTTATGTGTTTTGTATCATCCCATAAGTTCTTTTATGGGTCTTTAGCGGTTAAAATAGGTTTAAGGGATAAAAAATGGGTAAAAATTGAAAAAATTGTTATGTGTTTTGTATCATCCCATAAGTTCTTTTATGGGTCTTTAGCGGTTAAAATAGGTTTAAGGGATAAAAAATGGGTAAAAATTGAAAAAATTGTTATGTGTTTTGTATCATCCCATAAGTTCTTTTATGGGTCTTTAGCGGTTAAAATAGGTTTAAGGGATAAAAAATGGGTAAAAATTGAAAAAATTGTTATGTGTTTTGTATCATCCCATAAGTTCTTTTATGGGTCTTTAGCGGTTAAAATAGGTTTAAGGGATAAAAAATGGGTAAAAATTGAAAAAATTGTTATGTGTTTTGTATCATCCCATAAGTTCTTTTATGGGTCTTTAGCGGTTAAAATAGGTTTAAGGGATAAAAAATGGGTAAAAATTGAAAAAATTGTTATGTGTTTTGTATCATCCCATAAGTTCTTTTATGGGTCTTTAGCGGTTAAAATAGGTTTAAGGGATAAAAAATGGGTAAAAATTGAAAAAATTGTTATGTGTTTTGTATCATCCCATAAGTTCTTTTATGGGTCTTTAGCGGTTAAAATAGGTTTAAGGGATAAAAAATGGGTAAAAATTGAAAAAATTGTTATGTGTTTTGTATCATCCCATAAGTTCTTTTATGGGTCTTTAGCGGTTAAAATAGGTTTAAGGGATAAAAAATGGGTAAAAATTGAAAAAATTGTTATGTGTTTTGTATCATCCCATAAGTTCTTTTATGGGTCTTTAGCGGTTAAAATAGGTTTAAGGGATAAAAAATGGGTAAAAATTGAAAAAATTGTTATGTGTTTTGTATCATCCCATAAGTTCTTTTATGGGTCTTTAGCGGTTAAAATAGGTTTAAGGGATAAAAAATGGGTAAAAATTGAAAAAATTGTTATGTGTTTTGTATCATTCCATAAGTTCTTTTATGGGTCTTTAGCGGTTAAAATAGGTTTAAGGGATAAAAAATGGGTAAAAATTGAAAAAATTGTTATGTGTTTTGTATCATTCCATAAGTTCTTTTATGGGTCTTTAGCGGTAAAAATAGGTTTAAGGGATAAAAAATGGGTAAAAATTGAAAAAATTGTTATGTGTTTTGTATCATTCCATAAGTTCTTTTATGGGTCTTTAGCGGTTAAAATAGGTTTAAGGGATAAAAAATGGGTAAAAATTGAAAAAATTGTTATGTGTTTTGTATCATCCCATAAGTTCTTTTATGGGTCTTTAGCGGTTAAAATAGGTTTAAGGGATAAAAAATGGGTAAAAATTGAAAAAATTGTTATGTGTTTTGTATCATCCCATAAGTTCTTTTATGGGTCTTTAGCGGTTAAAATAGGTTTAAGGGATAAAAAATGGGTAAAAATTGAAAAAATTGTTATGTGTTTTGTATCATCCCATAAGTTCTGTCCGAATTTATAAAAAAAGAAAAGAAGTGACTAAATGTTACATTTGATTAATTATCATCAATATTCCATGATTATCTAGGAGTTCCTTCCATCTATTTACAAGCTTATTAATTCTTCACTGTAACATCCTTTTGGCTTTGATTTGAAGATATCAGTTTCAACATCTTTCTGCATTTCAACAGCTGTTCTTTCCAAATGATTTTTAAGCTACGAAACAAATGCTAGTCTGAAGGAACAAGGTCAGGAGAATAGAGTGGATGAGGAATTTTTTCCCAACCAAGTTCTTCTATCTTTTGCGAAGTGATTCTTGCAGTGTGGGGTCGTGCAGTGTCGTGATGGAACATCACCAGTTTTCGATTCACTAAAGCAGGTCTTCCTCCCTCCCAGAGCTTGGTTCAAATGCTCTAATTTCTGACAGCAGATTTGAACATTAATTGTTGCAGTAGGTGGTAACAATTCAAAGCGGATTATTCCTTGGCAATCCCACCATATTGAAAGAAGAATCTTATTCCCATAAAGTTCTCTTTTCAGCTGTAACTGAACTATATCCGATTTACTAATCTATTGTCTATGACGCGTAACATTTCGATTAAAAGATCACAAGTCAAAAAAGGTGAAACAAGTTGGCGAAAATGGAAAGAAGAGCAGATGTTGACTCGGGATTTGAGATTTAAGTTTTCAGACAATCATGAGGCACCATTTTCCAAGTTTAGCAACTTTTTCAAGTTGTTGAAGATGACGATGAACAGTTGTATGGTTTGAACTCAGTTTTATTACCAATCCCTCAACTGATAAAGCAGGATTTTCTTCAAGAGCTGCTTTTATCATCAAACTCATCTTGACGTCCGGTTCGATCTTCATCTCCACTCTCACTTTTGAATTTCGCATCTTCTGCAAGTTCTTTCATTCGCACATTCTTTTCAATAAACTGAGTGGATATTTCTAACCGTTTCGGCTGCTGAGTTTCCTTTCTTGAACTCATGAAGCATTATATGCTTCAAATGATTCTTAGGCATTTCCAAGTATGTAGGGTTGTGATAAAGCAAATTTAAATTTTATTGTTCTGTAAAAGAAATGGGATCAGTTAAAATGCATCTAAGCATAAATATGTAAAAAATTACACAATATACCGAATATTTTTTAGCTTCACTCAATTTAAAAATAAAGGTAAAACTTCAGACAAAACTTATACGATGACTTGATACATTCATCTTTGTTTATTTTTAGTTTTTTTATCAGTTCGCATGCGTATCACGTTGATGTGGTAACGTCACCAACTTTGAATGCTACAGTTTTGCTTTCGGTTTCGATTCTAGCACTCAAATATTTTTTTATTTTACTTTTAAAATCACGACTCTATAACAATATGTATGAAATCTGGACAAATTAAAATACCATATTTAAGCCTGTTTTACGCGCAGGAAAAGCGCTCCCCCCCCACCTAAGTATATAATATATATTTTTTTCATTCACCTAGAAATGCGTGTTAGTTTTTTTGTTTTTCTTTGTTTCAAAACTGACGATAAAATATTTTTACGAAAACTTTATGGTTATCTTCAAGTTCCGGCACGAAATAGTTACAATGGTTTTGCCTGGAGTTGTCATTTGCGAAATGAAACGAGTGTTTTTTTTTTGTTTTTGTTTTTTCGTTGGCTTATATTTAAAATAATACAATTTGAAAAAAGATGAAAAATAAAAACTCATTTCATTTTGCAGATGACAGCTCCGAGCAAAACCTTTGCCAATATCGGGTAATGAAACTTGTAGATAACGAACTTTACTTTTTCTTTTCATTTTTCTTTCTTTTAGATGTTCAAAAGTGATGATGCTGAAAGTAGATCAGGTGTTTATGGGAGACAAAACACTTCCGACAGTCACAACACGTCCATCGACAGACAGGATTGTGCAGGTCCTGACGGTGAGTTAAAAAATTTAATTTCATAGCAGATAGACTCGGCGTTACTAGGATGTAAAATCTATAAAATAGTTCCGTTACATTCATGAAAATCTAATAAATCTAATATCTTATTCTTGCTGCTTTCATTTATCTGTATAATTTAGTATTGATTTAAGACATTTATGTAACGTTTAATATTAAACAAAAATTGCCTCTTTCTTATTCCATAGCTAAATAGTCTTTAAATAACTAAAACGAAAACTATGTTTCTTATTTATTGGAAATTGAAACAATTTATAGTTTTAAAACAATATACTCTTTCTTCTTATTATAAAAAGTATTAGTTGGATATTTTTTTAAAGCAAAACAAACGTTTTAATCGTTTTATTTAATGTATTTGTTATTATTATTATTTAAATCATTTTAAAATTCCTACTTTCATTTTAAATCATTTTAAAGTTCCTACTTTCAAAATTGTTAGCTAAATAGTGTTTAAATAGTCGATCGTGCCTTTTAAAAAAGGTGTTATATTTAGTGTTATGAGGTATTTAGATACAATACCTGATAACAACCGTCAAAATAACTACTTTAGTAGCAAAAAGACAGACAGAATATTAAATTAAATATTTACTGAAGAAACACAATGGATGAAAAGTCCTTTGTTGATAAGAGGTTTCCACAAAGAAGAAAAGAACAAAGTCCTGGTCATATCAAGATTAGTTAGAGTGAAATTAATTAGAATTGCCTCTTGTTGATAAGAAGTTTCCCAGAAGAAGAAAATAACAAAGTTTTGTCATTAAGATTTTTTGTAGCCAACGTTGAGCAAACGGCTTCTGCTGCTATGAGAAAGAAAGGGCGAAGACAATCGAATTAGTTGTTGCTGCCGCTGTTAGAAAAGGAAAAGGCAAAGACGTTCATGCTAGCTGCTGCTGTTGTTAGCAAAAGGAAAAATAATCCATGTGAGTGGTTCGGACAACGTCCGCCACTAACTGTTGCCCGTCAGCTGATGACGCAAACCGTTATATACTGTGCGCGCAGTTCGTTCGTGATGTGATCAGAGGAAACATTTTGTTGTTGTTGTGTTGCAATGTCACGATTACCCTTGTTATGAGAGAATGTTCGTTTCCCAGAGTTCGCATTTGTTTGTTTCCATTTAAACTTGGTGTTTGTGAATGAATTTAAACTAAGTTTGTCACATGTAGTCCTTTTATAAATATTTTATCACATATTTTCGTATCCCATCTGTCGAATTTTTTCTGGCCTTTTCTCTCTTAGCTATTTCCTTGGGCAATGTGTTTTGCCCGATAATTCTTTGCTATAATGAATTGTATATCGTAGTGGAAGGATAGTTTCTGACAATCTAATGCGTCGTTAACAGTCGATTGAATATCATAGTAAAGCACAAGTCGGCGCCATTGTCGTTTATGTATCGACGTTGTCAGATCAGTTGCTGCTCCTCGTGTTTGGGTGTCTTCGCTCCTGCTGATAGTATCTGTGTTTTGTTTATATATTGTTATAGGCTCGATGGCGATCTTATATTCCATAATATAACCATAACTATAACAGATGATAACGTACAAACATGAAATTGCTTTAGTGTATTATTATATAGATTGTTATGCTATTTCATTTTATAGATTCTAAGAGCCTGTAGAAATGGCAATAATTTTAAATGTTCTTTAAAAAATATCGATAAGAATCAAACATTAATATATGATTAGTGTTAACTAAAAGGGGAATAACATAGGATATATAATATTTAGTACTAACTTAACACTAAACTAAAATAAAGTGCACATTTAGTAGTGACATGTTATCTGCACAATTAAAAAAATATGAAAAAAAAAATTGTTGTAGGGTAAGGAAAGTTAGTTGTGCAAACCAAGCTTTACTCAACTTAAACCCAAGGTACAGCCTGCAATACAAAAGAACATAACGCTCCTGAGACATATTGTAAAGACAGTGACATATGAACAATGTACATATACAACAATAAATAGTGAGGTAAAGTAAGTAATGAAAGCGAGACACCCATATGTCTGCACCGATGCTGAGCTTGTTTCCCGCCAGTCTCCAAAACATAAACAAATATGAAAACGCTCGCTAGCGAAGTATGAAAATGTCACAGTAACAACAAAGTTAACCGACAAAACCAATATAACATTCTTCCCTCCTAGAAAGAAAATGATAGCACTGTAGGTATGCGCTGACACAGCAGACCTTAGACAAACTAGAACAGAATTAATAATATACACAAACACATGTACACATCACCCCTCCTCTCAACCAAAGACATCTATACACCTGATTTAGTCCCAGCCATAGTGTATAAGAGGTTTTGAGATACGAGTAGATTTCCTTGTTTCACATGGAGTGTCATTTTCACAGTTCAAGTGTTGTGCCTCCTCAGCAGCAGCCTCCTCCTGCACTGAGGCTGTCTGATCCTCTACGTTAGGTACCACAGGTGTTAGATGAGTCTGTCCAGGTTCCTTAAGGTAAGTTCCTTGAATAGTTGAGGTGTCAGAACACCGGGCTAGATCACGGACAGATACCGTAGACTCTCGCCCGTCAGAGTACCTGATGGTGGCATAGATGGGATTGCAGTCAAGAAGTTCAACCTGATCCACAAGAAGGTCATTCTTGCTGCTTCTTACAAACCGTCGCAGCAACACAGTACCAGGTGTCATTAACCAAGGGGGCAGAGAGTTTCCATGAGTCGAACGTCGTTGAAATGTAAAGAACCTTTCATGTGGCGTGGTGTTGGTAGTGATCTTAAGGAGTGCAGCACATCTGGAAGAACCAGGTCTCAGTGAATATCAGGCAAGTTACGGAACTTGAGAGCTAATTTGACAGATTTCCAAACTATGCCATTATATCATTCCACTTGAAAGTTGCCTGTGGGGTGGTATGGGGTCGTGCGACTGGTTGCAACTCCCTTTTGCAAAAGGTAGTCTTTTAGGTCCTTAGACATGAAGGAAGTCCCTTGGTCAGAATGAATGTAGTGTGGCATTCCACAAAGTGTAAAGATCTGCTCCAGACATTTTATCACTGTCGAAGTGTTCATATTAGGACAAGGGAATGCGATGGGGAGGCGTGAATACTCATCAACCACTGTCAGCATATAAGGGTTACGTGAAGCAGTAGGTAAGGGTCCCTTGAAGTCAATGCTGAGCCGCTCCATTGGTTGTGTTGCTTTTATTACCCTCCCTTCTGCAGGATTGTAAAACCGAGGTTTTAAGTCTGCACAGATCCTGCAGGAAGCACAAGTCCTTTTCACAGAGGAACTGTGGAAAAGGGTAGATTTTTTGTTCTCACAAAATGCAGCAGTCTGGTTACCTCTGGATGACAAAGTCCATTATGAAGATCTGTGAGGGTTGATAATGTAAAAGCTGAACAACAAAATGCTCGAGTGAGAGTATCTGGCACCACATTTTCCTTCCCTGGTCGATATCTTATAGTATAACTGAAGGCTGCAAGCTCCAGTCTCCATTCTTGGATCTTGCTATTCTTGATCGTGGTACGTTTTCTACAGTCAAACATGAATGCCACAGAACGTTGATCAGTCACAAGGTTGAAGTGACGACGTGCTAAGAAGTGGCTCCATTTCCTTACTGCTTCAATAATAGCAGTAGCCTCCTTTTCGACTATGTGGTAATGCAGCTCACCCCCTTGTAGTGTCCTGGACATAAAAGCAACAGGTCTGCCTCCCTGGTTGAATACTGCAGAAACAGCAACATCAGATGCATCACACTCAACCTCAAGGGGCAGGTTTTCATCCACAGAGTGAAGAGTGGCCGCCTCTAGTTCACCTTTGAGCTCATTAAATGCTTGTAGTGCTTTTTCATCAAGTGGAAACTTTCTTACTTTCACCAACGGTTGTATTTTCTGCGAGAAGTTTTGAATCCATTTAACATAGTAAGCAAACATTCCTAGTGTCCTTTTTAAAGATCCAGCATTTGATGGTGCTGGAAGCTCCTGTAAAGGACGAAGTCTCTCAGGATCTGGCCTTATGACTCCCTCCCCCACACAGTACCCAAGAACATTGATGGAGTTCACAGATTTTATAGTTTTTGACTCATTAAGGGTTATGTTCCTCTGACTGACAACCTTCAAAAAGCGTTGCACATTTTGGTCGTGCTCCTTTTGCTTGTGACCAGCAATAGTAATATTATCAAGGTATGGGAAGGTATCTTGTAAGTGTTCATCCTTGATTAACTTGTCCATAGCCCGCTGAAAAATGGCTACACCATTTGTGACTCCAAACGGCACCTGCAAAACTGGTATAGGCAACCATTGGCTTCAAAGTGTATTTCCTCTCGGCCTCCTTTAATGGTATCTGATGTTAAGCACTTTTCAGGTCGAAAGTAGAGAATACACTGTATTTTGCCAAGTTGTTGGCCATCTCATCAATTCTTGGAAGGGGGTACGCATCCAGTTCTGTGTACTGATTAATTGTCTGTGAGTAGTCAATACACATTCGTTTCTTGTGTCTGTGTGTGGGATCCTTCACCACTACAACTTGAGCTCGCCAAGGGGACAAACTAGTCTCAATTATGTCTTCTTTGAGTAATCTGTTTACTTCTTCCCCAATAAATTCTTGGTCTTCCTTACAGAAGCGTCTTGACCTAGAAGCAATCGGCTTGCAATTAGGTGATAAATTAGGGAACAGAGAGGGCTCATCTAATGATGCTGTAGCAAGAGCACAGTATGCGTTGTCTCCCTTCAGAGTCAACTCAGGCCTGGGTCCTCCATACTCAAACTTTACACTCAAATGCATCTGCTGGAAATCCTGACCAAGGATCAAGTCTGAACAAAGATCTTTCATTATTCCTAGTCGTATACCTGAATAGTATTGGTTATTAGGGTTGAGTTGAAGGTCTGCTATTACAAATCCTGGAGAACTAGCTGTCAGAGATTTCTGGGCCAAAGAGATACCCCTACTGGTTTTGTGCATTTTCAGCCCTAACTCCCAGGCAACCTGCTCATCAATGCAGCTGTCCGTGCTGCAAGAATCCACGAGAGCACTCACCCTCCGACCACCAATGGTTGCCGAGGCAGCAGCCCTCGAGAGACCCTGGGGAACATTAGTGGCCAAAATATGAGAGGTGGAGCCAAAAGTTGTGGGCATTAAGCCTAAGGACACCCTTGACTTGAACTCGCTCGACTTACACACCCGGGCAAAATGCCCCTTTTTGGCACATTTGTTACAAGTAGCCTTATGTGCTGGGCAGCGATTCCGTTCATGGTAAGGACCACCACAGAAGAAGCACTTTTTGGTATTACTACAGGTTGCAGCCACTGCTGATTTCTCAGATGCCAGCACTTCCTGAGCTCCACCCTCCTTAGTAGTAGTCGCCGAAGAACCTTCCGAGGTCCGTGAAGCAACTACAGCAGCAGTGTGAGCAGTCCATGGAATATAGGCATCAGCATTACATTGAGCCAGGTCTAGTGTGTAGGCTCTGTTGTAAGCAGCCTGCAGATCAAGAGTGTCACTTTCAAGGAGGCGTTGGCGTATCAGGGGTGAGGCAATGCCATTGATAAAAGCATCATGAATTGATTCCTCACGGTACTTTTCCGCACTCACAGCCTTAAAGTTACAATCCTTGCTTAACTTACGGAGTTCTCTGAGAAACTCGTCAAAGGATTCACCCGGCTTCTGCTGTCTAGTTGCTAAGATGTGTCTAGCAAAGATTTCATTGGGAGTTTTTACATATCATTTTTGCAGAGTAGAGATAGCAGAATTATAGTCTTCACAGTCTTCAATGTACTCAAATACATTATGGGTCACACAGTTGACCAACGTCCGGAACGTATCTGGAGCCTTGTCCCCGCACTCCTCAATGAAGTTTTTGAAGGTTCTGTACCAGTGGCGCCACTCCTTCGCTGCTGACAGAGCGCTGGGATCGATGTCTAAGTGCATGGGCTGGAGCACTTTCTCCATGGTTGGTCGTAAGTTGAGTAAATTGTTGTAGGGTAAGGAAACTTGGTTGTGCAGATCAAGCTTTACTCAACTTAAACCCAAGGTACAGCCTGCAATACAAAAGAACATAACGCTCCTGAGACATATTGTAAAGACAGTGACACACGAACAATGTACATATACAACAATAAATAGTGAGGTAAAGTAAGTAATGAAAGCGAGACACCCATATGTCTGCACCGATGCTGAGCTTGTTTCCCGCCAGTCTCCAAAACATAAACAAATATGAAAACGCTCGCTAGCGAAGTATGAAAATGTCACAGTAACAACAAAGTTAACCGACAAAACCAATATAACAAATGTAAATTTTTATTTTTTTAATTTTGATCTAATATTTTAAGAATAAATCTAATCTTCAGAGATATTTAAAATATTGTATGTGTGTGAATGCTGATTTAAATCTATCTTTAAGTTTGAGAATTTAATCCTAAAAGTAAAGATTAATTTTAAAAATAAAAAATAAAAATTTGCGTTGTAATGGATTATAAGCTTCCATATTTTAAAAGAAAAGACAAAGAAATAAATAAAAGTAAATCCTCAATGAGTTATAATCAATTTTAGTTCCAGGCCTGTATAGAAATTAGGAAAGTTAGGACAGTCAAAAGTCTTTTTAACTTGTGGCGAAGGTAATGCAAAATATGATTTACGCACGTGACAGTGTCTTTGCCTGTCGGTGATGGAATCAAGGAAGGAAAGAAAAACTTTCGTCTATAGACGACTTATTAATATACATATGGCATTAATTTGCATATGAGCAGTGGCGGCTCGTGTATGGAACTGTGGGACTGCAGCACCCCCAAGTTATTTCTACACAATATTAATGATAAAATTAAAAATAATACGTTTGTTTATTATTATTATTATTATTATTATTTTATTTTTTCTATGTGTACATTATAAAATCATTAACTTTAATGTCGATATCTCCAAATTCATATAATAACAAAAATAAAACTTGCTTGGAGCTGTTAAATTCACAGTTACACTTTCTTAATGAAATTCTCTTGTACGCATGCGCGGATTAGACGCTTTAGGCAGCCGATGAAAGCTGCTTGAAGAACTGTCGCTTGGCGCAGTTCTGTGTCATGAAATTCGTTGTTTGCTTAGAGTGTGCGCCTGTATAAATATGATAACATTGTTATTGAAAAAAAAAAGGAGGTTTACTTATATTTTTTAAAATTATTATTAAAATCTGCACATAACGTGTTCTTGTACATAAAATATTGTGCTATTTTTTTTTAAAATACGCACACTTTTAGCGTTGGGATTTAAGTCGGTAGCAGACGGAAATATATAATATGCAGAAACTGTCTATTTTTATTTATTAAAAGTATTCGGGAATTTAGCAGTGAAGCTAACACGCGGCCAAGAGTAAAAACCAAATATACAATAAATAAATGTTACCATAAAAATAAAGTTACTTTTCCATCTACCTGCCTTTTTGTTTGTTTCTTTAAAGTAGTTTTAAATGCTATTTATTTTGCAACAACTAAACTTTACAAAAAAAACTGTTTACATTTTTTCCTAGAAGCAAAAAAGCGAAGAGACAGTTTATGTTGAAAATATATTTTAGTTAGAAATCTTTTTAGCGTGTATGTTTTAGATATTAAAAAATTAGCATTTATTTGTCTCCGACAAGGACAATGTTAGAAGTTTTACACTTTGAAAAATGGATTTTTTACACAAGATTTTTTAATTAAAATGTGTTTGTAAGTAAAAAAAAAAAAAAAACACAGTTTTTTTTTTTAATAATTATGCATTTTTAAACTTTACATTGAATTTGTTAGTAGATGGGTCAGATAATACGCATTAAAAAAAAGTAATTAGAAATCCTTCTGGACTGAGACAATTTTAATTTTTTGTTTTTTGGGGAAGAAAGCTACATTAAAATTCGATGTTTTATAATGCTTATATATGACATCCTATTTTCTTATAATAACTCTCCACTTTATGTCGATCTTTACCGGCATGGGAAGGTCAGTAAATAGCCAATTTTTTTCTTTTTATATAAAAAGCAAGTTGTTAAAAGATTTGTAAATAAAATTTTGTATCTTTAAATATTTTTGTTTGTTTGCTCACTATATAAAAATGTAAACTTTTTTATTTTGCATTTTATTTACAAATACATCTTTAAAAATAAATTTTGTAAATAAAACTGTTATTAAATAAAACGCTATTTTCAAATAGTAAACTCCTAAATTAACACTCATAGGGAGGCAGATAAATTTCAAAGTGTTTCTTTTTTGTTTTTATAAAAAATAAGTTATTTTAAAAATGTTTTTCGTTTGTTTGCAAAAAAAAACCCCGCAAACTTTTATTTAATCTGAAAAGTTTAAAAGGAATAAATATATATATTATTTTTATTCTGTAAAGTACATAATTTAAAAAAATCTTTTTAATAAAAAAGTTTTTGCGTATTATCCATTTCTGATTGATTATTTGTCTTTGTTATATATTTGAATATTTATTTGAATGTTTGTTTATTATTTGATTAAATATTTATTTATATATTCGAATTCCTTTACACGATATTAAAAAAATACGTAAAATTTTTGAAGCAGCACCCCCACTAATCTCAGGCACGAGCCGCCACTGCATATGAGGATAATGACGGCTGTGAAAAGGACAAAGCGAGTTTTTGACAGCCGTAAAGAACGATGAAAATTACAGTTGAAATCAGCAGTTGGCAAGAAGTTCAAATATTCATTTGTTTTTATATTTTTTTTTTTACTCATGCCTTTAGAGTTTAGATGCTTCATCAAGCACACACACACACACACACACACACACACACACACACACACACACACACTGTGCTGACAAAAAGAAAGTCCGCACTTGTAATTTTTTCAAATACTGCAAATTTAATGTTAACTGTTTAAACAAACCATACCTAATTTGATTCGTCTTTTATTCTTCTATAATTTTACTTGTTCATATTTGACTTTTAATTGAAATATTTTAGTGTTCACGTCAATTTAAAAAATAACTTTAAACTGAGGAGGCAAAAAGAAAGTCCACAGCAACAAATTCGCTTACAACCAGCTTAAATTATCACCCCTAAATCAGTTTAAGATATCCACCAACAGGCAACAAAGCATCTCTAATCGTAATTGTTGTTGTTCCAGGTTATATAACGTAACATTTAGTCCATATGCCACGACTTTCACTTAGTAATTGTCAGAAGCTCATTAATCTCCACTTTTCTGGTTTATCCAATTGAGAAATCGGGCACAGATTGAAATATGATAAGAAAACAGTACGAAAGACTGTGCAAAAGTTCCAAAACACTGGCAGTGTCCATGGCGCTCCTAAATCTGGTCGTAGTAGAGGGTCTTCTTACAGAGAAGACAATGCTATCAAGATCCGCAAACTTAATATACAGATTTGAAATGGTTCCCCAAATCCAACAACAGTAAAATCTTGTTAAAAAGTGCTCTCTTTCTCCTGTCAAGAACAGGTTAAAGGAATTTAATTTGCAATGATATGTTGCAAGATGCAAGCCAATGTTTTCTGTAAAGAACAGAAAGTGCCGTCTGAACTTCGTTAGATGCAATGAAGATCATAACTCTTCATATTCATCAAAATTGCTTTTTAGCGATGAAAACAAGTTCAATAGGCTAGGCAGTGATGGTAGGCAGTACGCCTGTCGGAGGAAAGACGAAGAATTTAATCCTAGGTGCTCAGTTTCAACATTATAAGGTGATAGAGGTTCAGTTTTGGTGTGGGGCATTATTAGTACCAATGGTCCAAGGCCTATAGTTTGCTTGCAAGGTCGAATTAATTCGCACCAAGTACATTAATATGTTGACTGAGCATTTTCTACCCTAATTTGGTCGGAATTTGGATGATAATCCCATCTTCATGCAGGATAATGCTCCCATTCATACAGCTGACAATGTCAAGTGGTTCCTTGAAGATCATGACATTCCATGTTTGGATTGGCCTGCACAATATCCAGACCTCAATCCTATCGAAAACGTATGGCATTACATCAAGCAACAGCTACGCAATGATAAAATTTAAAATTTGGAAGAACTTTGGACAAAAATTAAAGAAAAGTGAGATGCCCTTTCCCCGGAGTATTGCTGCAGTCTACTTCAAGGAATTCCCAAAAGATAGCAGGCTGTCAAATTTCAGAAGGGCTATGCTACTAAATATTAACTCGTTCATTGTGTTCCTGTTCTATTTGTGTTTCATTAATGTCCTAAAGTTACATTTAAATAACAATTTTCTATTGTGCGGACTTTCTTTTTGCCTCCTCAATTTGAAGTTATTTTTTTAAATTGACGTGAACACTAGAATATTTCAATTAAAAGTCAAATATGAACAGGTAAAATTATAGAAGAGTAAAAGGCCAATCAAATGAGGTATGGTTTGTTTGAACAGTTACATTAAATTTAGCTTAAATTTGCAGTTTTTGAAAAAATTACAAGTGCGGACTTTCATTTTTCCGCCTGTGTATGTATTTCTACTTATTTATAAAAGACACCCTTATACAGCCTAACATCACAAGTGCATTTGAGAAATTTATTATTGCACAAGCAGAAGAGGCTGATACATAAAATCAACAGTAGGTTTCTGGATAAGACAGGGGCATGGTTGAAATGAATGTTTCTGTTTAGAGCACATAAACCATGATACTTGACTTTTGCCTTTAATTCAAATCATTTTCTATAATATAAATCTCACCTCGACCCCTCGGACGACAGATATCGAAAAATTGTCTAAAAAAATTAATTCCTTCACCCTCAACTGAGCATTTTTTTACAGAAAAGGAACGTTTTTTTTTTTTGCCAATATTTTCAAAAGTCATCTCGTCTTTTACAATTTACTAGCCTTATTTTAAACATTTGTTACTTCCGGTTTGGCGATGGGCGCAACAGCAAACACGTCACGTTTTGGGTTTTTTTCACATTCTCCTTCGTAGTACGGGTTTGAGCCTGCCTGCCTACTACCACTTTTTCTTTTTTCTTTTCTTGCTCAACACACATCTCAAAACACCCAGGCAACGCCGGACACCCAGGCTAGTCTATAATATAAATCTACCTATCTGTTTAAATGTATGTATGCATGTATGTATGTCTGCCTAAAACTTTCGACAGAGGCGATGGATTTTCACGAGATCAGTATCATTTTGAAGCTCGGCCCTTCAGACGACAATGATCGAAAAATTGGCTAAAACCATTATTTCCTTCACCCTCAATTCGACACTTTTCTACTGGGAGTGGTCGCTTTTTTTTGCCAATATTTTCGAAAGTCATTGCTTCTTTTCGATTATCTAACCTTAATTTAAAACTACGTCACTTCCGGTTTGGGATGGGTGCAACAGCAAAGACGTCACTTTTTTTTTCACGTTTGTTTCCTCCTTCACAGTATGAGTTTGAGCCTGCCTACTAGCACTTTTTTTCTTTTTGCTCAACACACACCGCCAAACACCAGGGAAACCAGGCTAGTATATAAATGTATGTATGTATGCCTAAACTTTTGACAGAGGCAACGGATCGGTATTATTTTGAAGCTTGATCCTTCGGACGGCAAATATCGAAAATTGGCTAAAAACATTAATTCCTTCACCTTCAACAGGGCACTTTTCAACAGGGAGGAGGAGGAGTCGCTCCCCCCCCCCTAAAAAAAACAAACAACATTATTACTACATAATTTAAACCAACGTCAAAATTTAAAATATGCTGACTCATGTCGTCGAAATTATATCAGCTCTCTTTAATGGCGTTAATCTTGACTTCTTGCAGATATTTGTTTGACGTGTTTCTTCACTATAATACCAATATATATATATATATATATATATATATATATATATATATATATATATATATATCGTTTCATGTAAAAAAAAAAGTTAAGCAATATTGAGCTTGGTCATTATCTGATGGGTGACTACTTGGGAATATCAAATGCTTTATGTAGATCACAAAAGTTAAGCAATATTGAGCTTGGTCATTATCTGATGGGTGACTACTTGGGAATATCAAATGCTTTATGTATATCACCAAAGTTAAGTAATATTGAGCTTGGTCATTATCAGATGAGTGACTACTTGGGAATATCAAATGCTTTATGTAGATCACCAAAGTTAAGCAACATTGAGCTTGGTCATTATCTGATGAGTGACTACTTGGGAATATCAAATGCTTTATGTATATCACCAAAGTTAAGCGATATTGTGCTTGGTCATTATCTGATGGGTGACTACTTGGGAATATCAAATGCTTCATGTAGATCACCAAAGTTAAGCAACATTGAGCTTGGTCATTATCTGATGAGTGACTACTTGGGAATATCAAATGCTTTATGTAGATCACCACAGTTAAGCAATATTGAGCTTGGTCATTATCTGATGGGTGACTACTTGGGAATATCAAATGCTTTATGTAGATCACCAAAGTTAAGCAATATTGAGCTTGGTCATTATCTGATGAGTGACTACTTGGGAATATCAAATGCTTTATGTAGATCACCACAGTTAAGCAATATTGAGCTTGGTCATTATACGATGGTGGTCTTCTTGGGAATACAAAATGCTTTATGTAGATCACCAAAGTTAAGCAATATTGAGCTTGGTCATTATCTGATGGGTGACTACTTGGGAATACTTAATGCTTTATGTAGATCACCAAAGTTAAGCAATATTGAGCTTGGTCATTATCTGATGGGTGACTACTTGGGAATATCAAATGCTTTATGTAGATCACCAAAGTTAAGCAATATTGAGCTTGGTCATTATCAGATGAGTGACTACTTGGGAATACCAAATGCTCTATGTAGATCACCAAAGTTAAGCAATATTTAGCTTGGTCATTATCTGATGGGTGACTACTTGGGAATCCCAAATGCTTTATGTAAGTCACCAAAGTTAAGCAATATTGAGCTTGGTCATTATCAGATGAGTGACTACTTGGGAATACCAAATGCTCTATGTAGATCACCTTCACCTTCAACAGGGCACTTTTCAACAGGGAGGAGGAGTCGCTCCCCCCCCCTAAAAAAAACAAAAACATAATTACTACATAATTTAAACCAACGTCAAAATTTAAAATATGCTGACTCATGTCGTCGAAATTATATCAGCTCTCTTTAATGGCGTTAATCTTGACTTCTTGCAGATATTTGTTTGACGTGTTTCTTCACTATAATACCAATATATATATATATATATATATATATATATATATATATATATATCGTTTCATGTAAAAAAAAAAGGTAAGCAATATTGAGCTTGGTCATTATCTGATGGGTGACTACTTGGGAATATCAAATGCTTTATGTATATCACCAAAGTTAAGCAATATTGAGCTTGGTCATTATCAGATGAGTGACTACTTGGGAATACCAAATGCTTTATGTAGATCACCAAAGTTAAGCAATATTGAGCTTGGTCATTATCTGATGGGTGACTACTTGGGAATATCAAATGCTTTATGTATATCACCAAAGTTAAGGAATATTGAGCTTGGTCATTATCTGATGGGTGACTACTTGGGAATATCAAATGCTTTTTGTAGATCACCAAAGTTAAGCAATATTGAGCTTGGTCATTATCTGATGGGCGACTACTTGGGAATATCAAATGCTTTATGTAGATCACCAAAGTTAAGCAATATTGAGCTTGGTCATTATCTGATGGGTGACTACTTGGGAATATCAAATGCTTTATGTAGATCACCAAAGTTAAGCAATATTGAGCTTGGTCATTATATTATGGGTGACTACTTAAGAATATCAAATGCTTTATGTATATCACCAAAGTTAAGCAATATTGAGCTTGGTCATTATCAGATGAGTGACTACTTGGGAATACCAAATGCTTTATGTAGATCACCAAAGTTAAGCAATATTGAGCTTGGTCATTATCTGATGAGTGACTACTTGGGAATATCAAATGCTTTATGTAGATCACCAAAGTTAAGGAATATTGAGCTTGGTCATTATCTGATGGGTGACTACTTGGGAATATCAAATGCTTTATGTAGATCACTAAAGTTAAGGAATATTGACCTTGGTCATTATCTGATGAGTGACTACTTGGGAATATGAAATGCTTTATGTAGATCACCAAAGTTAAGCAACATCGAGCTTGGTCATTATCTGATGGGTGACTACTTGAGAATGTCAAATGCTTTATGTAGATCACCAAAGTTAAGCAATATTGAGCTTGGTCATTATCTGATGGGTGACTACTTGGGAATATCAAGTGCTTTATGTAGATCACCAAAGTTAAGCAATATTGAGCTTGGTCATTATCTGATGGGTGACTACTTGGGAATATAAAATGCTTTATGTAGATCACCAAAGTAAAGAAACATTGAGCTTGGTCATTATCTGATGAGTGACTACTTGGGAATATCAAATGCTTTATGAAGATCACCACAGTTAAGCAATATTGAGCTTGGTCATTATCTGATGGGTGACTACTTGGGAATATCAAATGCTTTATGTAGATCACCAAAGTTAAGCAATATTGAGCTTGGTCATTATCTGATGACTGACTACTTGGGAATATCAAATGCTTTATGTAGATCACCACAGTTAAGCAATATTGAGCTTGGTCATTATCTGATGGGTGACTACTTGGGAATATCAAATGCTTTATGTAGATCACCAAAGTTAAGCAATATTGAACTTGGTCATTATCTGATGAGTGACTACTTGGGAATATCAAATGCTTTATGTAGATCACCACAGTTAAGCAATATTGAGCTTGGTCATTATCTGATGGGTGACTACTTGGGAATATCAAATGCTTTTTGTAGATCACCAAAGTTAAGCAATATTGAGCTTGGTCATTATCTGATGGGCAACTACTTGGGAATATCAAATGCTTTATGTAGATCACCAAAGTTAAGCAATATTGAGCTTGGTCATTATCTGATGGGTGACTACTTGGGAATATCAAATGCTTTTTGTAGATCACCAAAGTTAAGCAATATTGAGCTTGGTCATTATCTGATGGGCGACTACTTGGGAATATCAAATGCTTTATGTAGATCACCAAAGTTAAGCAATATTGAGCTTGGTCATTATCTGATGAGTGACTACTTGGGAATATCAAATGCTTTATGTAGATCACCAAAGTTAAGCAATATTGAGCTTGGTCATTATCTGATGGGTGACTACTTGAGAATGTCAAATGCTTTATGTAGATCACCAAAGTTAAGCAATATTGAGCTTGGTCATTATCTGATGGGTGACTACTTGGGAATATCAAATGCTTTATGTAGATCACCAAAGTTAGGCAATATTGAGCTTGGTCATTATCTGATGGGTGACTACTTGGGAATATCAAATGCTTTATGTAGATCACCAAAGTAAAGCAACATTGAGCTTGGTAATTATCTGATGAGTGACTACTTGGGAATATCAAATGCTTTATGTAGATCACCACAGTTAAGCAATATTGAGCTTGGTCATTATCTGATGGGTGACTACTTGGGAATATCAAATGCTTTATGTAGATCACCAAAGTTAATCAATATTGAGCTTGGTCATTATCTGATGAGTGACTACTTGGGAATATCAAATGCTTTATGTAGATCACCACAGTTAAGCAATATTGAGCTTGGTCATTATCTGATGGATGACTACTTGGGAATATCAAATGCTTTATGTAGATCACCAAAGGTAAGCAATATTGAGCTTGGTCATTATCTGATGGGTGACTACTTGGGAATATAAAATGCTTTATGTAGGTCAGCAAAGTTAAGCAATATTGAGCTTGGTCATTATCTGATGGGTGACTTCTTGGGAATATCAAATGCTTTATGTAGGTCACCAAAGGTAAGCAATATTGAGCTTGGTCATTATCTGATGGGTGACTACTGTGGTATATCAAATGCTTCATGTAGATCACCAAAGTTAAGCCATATTGTGCTTGGTCATAATCAGATGAGTGACTACTTGAGAATACCAAGTGCTTTATGTAGATCACTAAAGTTAAGCAATTTTGAGCTTGGTCATTACCTGATGGGTGACTACTTGGGAATATCAAATGCTTTATGTAGGTCACCAAAGTTAAGCAATATTGAGCTTGGTCATTATCTGATGGGTGACTACTGTGGAATATCAAATGCTTCATGTAAATCACCAAAGTTAAGCGACATTGTGCTTGGTCATAATCAGATGAGTGACTACTTGAGAATACCAAATGCTTTATGTACATCACCAAAGTTTAGCAATATTGATCTTGGTCATTATCTGATTGGTGACTACTTGGGAATATCAAATGCTTTATGTAGGTCTCCAAAGTTAAGCAATATTGAGCTTGGTCATTATCTGATGGGGGACTACTTGGGAATACCAAATGCTTTATGTAGATCACCAAAGTTAAGCAATATAGAGTTTGGTCATTATCAGATGATTGACTACTTGGGAATACCAAATGCTCTATGTAGATCACCTTCACCTTCAACAGGGCACTTTTCAACAGGGAGGAGGAGGAGTCGCTCCCCCCCCCCTAAAAAAAACAAAAAACATTATTACTACATGATTTAAACCAACGTCAAAATTTAAAATATGCTGACTCATGTCGTCGAAATTATATCAGCTCCCTTTATTGGCGTTAATCTTTACTTCTTGCAGATATTTGTTTGACGTGTTTCTTCACTAAAATACCAATATATATATATATATATATATATATATATATATATATATATATATATATATATATATATATCGTTTCATGTAAAAAAAAAAGTTAAGCAATATTGAGCTTGGTCATTATCTGATGGGTGACTACTTGGGAATATCAAATGCTTTATGTATATCACCAAAGTTAAGCAATATTGAGCTTGGTCATTATCAGATGAGTGACTACTTGGGAATATCAAATGCTTTATGTAGATAACCAAAGTTAAGCAATATTGAGCTTGGTCATTATCTGATGGGTGACTACTTGGGAATATCAAATGCTTTATGTAGGTCACCAAAGTTAAGCAATATTGAGATTGGTCATTATCTGATTGGTGACTACTTGGGAATATCAAATGCTTTATGTAGATAACCAAAGTTAAGCAATATTGAGCTTGGTCATTATCAGATGAGTGACTACTTGGGAATATCAAATGCTTTATGTAGATCACCAAAGTTAAGGAATATTGAGCTTGGTCATTATCTGATGGGTGACTACTTGGGAATATCAAATGCTTTATGTAGATCACTAAAATTAAGGAATATTGACCTTGGTCATTATCTGATGAGTGACTACTTGGGAATATGAAATGCTTTATGTAGATCACCAAAGTTAAGCAACATTGAGCTTGGTCATTATCTGATGGGTGACTACTTGAGAATGTCAAATGCTTTATGTAGATCACCAAAGTTAAGCAATATTGAGCTTGGTCATTATCTGATGGGTGACTACTGGGGAATATCAAATGCTTCATGTAGATCACCAAAGTTAAGCAATATTGAGCTTGGTCATTATCTGATGGGTGACTACTTGGGAATATCAAATGCTTTATGTAGATCACCAAAGTTAAGCAACATTGAGCTTCGTCATTATCTGATGAGTGACTACTTGGGAATATCAAATGCTTTATGTAGATCGCCACAGTAAAGCAATATTGAGCTTGGTCATTATCTGATGGGTGACTACTTGGGAATATCAAATGCTTTATGTAGATCACCAAAGTTAAGCAACATTGAGCTTGGTCATTATCTGATGAGTGACTACTTGGGAATATCAAATGCTTTATGAAGATCACCACAGTTAAGCAATATTGAGCTTGGTCATTATCTGATGGGTGACTACTTGGGAATATCAAATGCTTTATGTAGATCACCACAGTTAAGCAATATTGAGCTTGGTCATTATCTGATGGATGACTACTTGGGAATATCAAATGCTTTATGTATATCACCAAAGTTAATCAATATTGAGCTTGGTCATTATCAGATGAGTGACTACTTGGGAATACCAAATGCTTTATGTAGATCACCAAAGTTAAGCAATATTGAGCTTGGTCATAATCTGATGGGTGACTACTTGGGAATATCAAATGCTTTATGTAGATCACCAAAGTTTAGCAATATTGAGCTTGGTCATTATCTGATGGGTGACCACTGTGGAATATCAAATGCTTCATGTAGATCACCAAAGTTAAGCGACATTGTGCTTGGTCATAATCAGATGAGTGACTACTTGAGAATACCAAATGCTTTATGTAGATCACCAAAGTTAAGCCATATTGAGCTTGGTCATTATCTGATGGGTGACTACTTGGGAATATCAAATGCTTTAGGTAGATCACCAAAGTTAAGCAACATTGAGCTTGGTCATTATACGATGGTTGTCTTCTTGGGAATACCAAATGCTTTATGTAGATCACCATAGTTAAGCAATATTGGACTTGGTCATTATCTGATGGGTGACTACTTGGGAATATCAAATGCTTTATTTAGGTCAGCAAAGTTAAGCAATATTGAGCTTGGTCATAATCAGATGAGTGACTACTTGGGAATACCAAATGCTTTATGTATATCACCAAAGTTAAGCAATATTGAGCTTGGTCATTATCTGATGGGTGACTACTTGGGAATATCAAATGCTTTATGTAGATCACCAAAGTTAAGCAATATTGAGCTTGGTCATTATCTGATGAGTGACTACTTGGGAATATCAAATGCTTTATGTAGATCACCAAAGTTAAGCAACATTGAGCTTGGTCATTATCTGATGGGTGACTACTTGAGAATGTCAAATGCTTTATGTAGATCACCAAAGTTAAGCAATATTGAGCTTGGTCAGTATCTGATGGGTGACTACTTGGGAATATCAAATGCTTTATGTAGATCACCAAAGATAAGCAATATTGAGCTTGGTCATTATCTGATGGGTGACTACTTGGGAATATCAAATGCTTTATGTAGATCACCAAAGTAAAGCAACATTGAGCTTGGTCATTATCTGATGAGTGACTACTTGGGAATATCAAATGCTTTATGAAGATCACGACAGTTAAGCAATATTGAGCTTGGTCATTATCTGATGGGTGACTACTTGGGAATATCAAATGCTTTATGTAGATCACCAAAGTTAAGCAATATTGAGCTTGGTCATTATCTGATGGGTGACTACTGGGGAATATCAAATGCTTCATGTAGATCACCAAAGTTAAGCAATATTGAGCTTGGTCATTATCTGATGGGTGACTACTTGGGAATATCAAATGCTTTATGTAGATCACCAAAGTTAAGCAACATTGAGCTTCGTCATTATCTGATGAGTGACTACTTGGGAATATCAAATGCTTTATGTAGATCGCCACAGTAAAGCAATATTGAGCTTGGTCATTATCTGATGGGTGACTACTTGGGAATATCAAATGCTTTATGTAGATCACCAAAGTTAAGCAACATTGAGCTTGGTCATTATCTGATGAGTGACTACTTGGGAATATCAAATGCTTTATGAAGATCACCACAGTTAAGCAATATTGAGCTTGGTCATTATCTGATGGGTGACTACTTGGGAATATTAAATGCTTTATGTAGATCACCACAGTTAAGCAATATTGAGCTTGGTCATTATCTGATGGATGACTACTTGGGAATATCAAATGCTTTATGTATATCACCAAAGTTAAGCAATATTGAGCTTGGTCATTATCAGATGAGTGACTACTTGGGAATACCAAATGCTTTATGTAGATCACCAAAGTTAAGCAATATTGAGCTTGGTCATAATCTGATGGGTGACTACTTGGGAATATCAAATGCTTTATGTAGATCACCAAAGTTTAGCAATATTGAGCTTGTTCATTATCTGATGGGTGACCACTGTGGAATATCAAATGCTTCATGTAGATCACCAAAGTTAAGCGACATTGTGCTTGGTCATAATCAGATGAGTGACTACTTGAGAATACCAAATGCTTTATGTAGATCACCAAAGTTAAGCCATATTGAGCTTGGTCATTATCTGATGGGTGACTACTTGGGAATATCAAATGCTTTAGGTAGATCACCAAAGTTAAGCAACATTGAGCTTGGTCATTATACGATGGTTGTCTTCTTGGGAATACCAAATGCTTTATGTAGATCACCAAAGTTAAGCAATATTGGACTTGGTCATTATCTGATGGGTGACTACTTGGGAATATCAAATGCTTTATTTAGGTCAGCAAAGTTAAGCAATATTGAGCTTGGTCATAATCAGATGAGTGACTACTTGGGAATACCAAATGCTTTATGTATATCACCAAAGTTAAGCAATATTGAGCTTGGTCATTATCTGATGGGTGACTACTTGGGAATATCAAATGCTTTATGTAGATCACCAAAGTTAAGCAATATTGAGCTTGGTCATTATCTGATGAGTGACTACTTGGGAATATCAAATGCTTTATGTAGATCACCAAAGTTAAGCAACATTGAGCTTGGTCATGATCTGATGGGTGACTACTTGAGAATGTCAAATGCTTAATGTAGATCACCAAAGTTAAGCAATATTGAGCTTGGTCAGTATCTGATGGGTGACTACTTGGGAATATCAAATGCTTTATGTAGATCACCAAAGATAAGCAATATTGAGCTTGGTCATTATCTGATGGGTGACTACTTGGGAATATCAAATGCTTTATGTAGATCACCAAAGTTAAGCAACATTGAGCTTGGTCATTATCTGATGAGTGACTACTTGGGAATATCAAATGCTTTATGAAGATCACGACAGTTAAGCAATATTGAGCTTGGTCATTATCTGATGGGTGACTACTTGGGAATATCAAATGCTTTATGTAGATCACCAAAGTTAAGCAATATTGAGCTTGGTCATTATCTGATGACTGACTACTTGGGAATATCAAATGCTTTATGTAGATCACCACAGTTAAGCAATATTGAGCTTGGTCATTATCTGATGGGTGACTACTTGGGAATATCAAATGCTTTTTGTAGATCACCAAAGTTAAGCAATATTGAGCTTGGTCATTATCTGATGGGCGACTACTTGGGAATATCAAATGCTTTATGTAGATCACCAAAGTTAAGCAATATTGAGCTTGGTCATTATCTGATGGGTGACTACTTGGGAATATCAAATGCTTTTTGTAGATCACCAAAGTTAAGCAATATTGAGCTTGGTCATTATCTGATGGGCTACTACTTGGGAATATAAAATGCTTTATGTAGATCACCAAAGTTAAGCAATATTGAGCTTGGTCATTATCTGATGAGTGACTACTTGGGAATATCAAATGCTTTATGTAGATCACCAAAGTTAAGCAATATTGAGCTTGGTCATTATCTGATGGGTGACTACTTGGGAATATCAAATGCTTTATGTAGATCACCAAAGTTAGGCAATATTGAGCTTGGTCATTATCTGATGGGTGACTACTTGGGAATATCAAATGCTTTATGTAGATCACCAAAGTTAAGCAACATTGAGCTTGGTAATTATCTGATGAGTGACTACTTGGGAATATCAAATGCTTTATGTAGATCACCACAGTTAAGCAATATTGAGCTTGGTCATTATCTGATGGGTGACTACTTGGGAATATCAAATGCTTTATGTAGATCACCAAAGTTAAGCAATATTGAGCTTGGTCATTATCTGATGAGTGACTACTTGGGAATATCAAATGCTTTATGTAGATCACCACAGTTAAGCAATATTGAGCTTGGTCATTATCTGATGGGTGACTACTTGGGAATATCAAATGCTTTATGTAGATCACCAAAGTTAAGCAACATTGAGCTTGGTCATTATCTGATGGGTGACTACTTGGGAATATCAAATGCTTTATGTAGATCACCACAGTTAAGCAATATTGAGCTTGGTCATTATCTGATGGGTTACTACTTGGGAATATCAAATGCTTTATGTAGATCACCAAAGTTAAGCAACATTGAGCTTGGTCATTATCTGATGAGTGACTACTTTGGAATATCACATGCTTTATGTAGATCACCACAGTTAAGCAATATTGAGCTTGGTCATTATCTGATGGGTGACTACTTGGGAATATCAAATGCTTTATGTAGATCACCAAAGTTAAGCAATATTGAGCTTTGTCATTATCTGATGAGTGACTACTTGGGAATATCAAATGCTTTATGTAGATCACCACAGTTAAGCAATATTGAGCTTGGTCATTATCTGATGGATGACTACTTGGGAATATCAAATGCTTTATGTAGATCACCAAAGGTAAGCAATATTGAGCTTGGTCATTATCTGATGGGTGACTACTTGGGAATATAAAATGCTTTATGTAGATCACCAAAGGTAAGCAATATTGAGCTTGGTCATTATCTGATGGGTGACTACTTGGGAATATCGAATGCTTTATGTAGGTCAGCAAAGTTAAGCAATATTGAGCTTGGTCATTATCTGATGGGTGACTACTGTGGAATATCAAATGCTTCATGTAGATCACCAAAGTGAAGCGACATTGTGCTTGGTCATAATCAGATGAGTGACTACTTGAGAATACCAAATGCTTTATGTAGATCACCAAAGTTAAGCAATATTGAGCTTGGTCATTATCTGATGGGTGACTACTTGGGAATATCAAATGCTTTATGTATATCACCAAAGTTAAGCAATATTGAGCTTGGTCATTATCAGATGAGTGACTACTTGGGAATATCAAATGCTTTATGTAGATAACCAAAGTTAAGCAATATTGAGCTTGGTCATTATCTTATGGGTGACTACTTGGGAATATCAAATGCTTTATGTAGGTCAGCAAAGTTAAGCAATATTGAGCTTGGTCATTATCTGATGGGTGACTACTTGGGAATATCAAATGCTTTATGTAGATAACAAAAGTTAAGCAATATTGAGCTTGGTCATTATCAGATGAGTGACTACTTGGGAATATCAAATGCTTTATGTAGATCACCAAAGTTAAGGAATATTGAGCTTGGTCATTATCTGATGGGTGACTACTTGGGAATATCAAATGCTTTATGTAGATCACTAAAGTTAAGGAATATTGACCTTGGTCATTATCTGATGAGTGACTACTTGGGAATATCAAATGCTGTATGTAGATCACCAAAGTTAAGCAACATTGAGCTTGGTCATTATCTGATGGGTGACTACTTGAGAATGTCAAATGCTTTATGTAGATCACCAAAGTTAAGCAATATTGAGCTTGGTCATTATCTGATGGGTGACTACTGGGGAATATCAAATGCTTCATGTAGATCACCAAAGTTAAGCAATATTGAGCTTGGTCATTATCTGATGGGTGACTACTTGGGAATATCAAATGCTTTATGTAGATCATCAAAGTTAAGCAACATTGAGCTTCGTCATTATCTGATGAGTGACTACTTGGGAATATTAAATGCTTTATGTAGATCGCCACAGTAAAGCAATATTGAGCTTGGTCATTATCTGATGGGTGACTACTTGGGAATATCAAATGCTTTATGTAGATCACCAAAGTTAATCAACATTGAGCTTGGTCATTATCTGATGAGTGACTACTTGGGAATATCAAATGCTTTATGAAGATCACCACAGTTAAGCAATATTGAGCTTGGTCATTATCTGATGGGTGACTACTTGGGAATATCAAATGCTTTATGTAGATCACCACAGTTAAGCAATATTGAGCTTGGTCATTATCTGATGGATGACTACTTGGGAATATCAAATGCTTTATGTATATCACCAAAGTTAAGCAATATTGAGCTTGGTCATTATCAGATGAGTGACTACTTGGGAATACTAAATGCTTTATGTAGATCACCAAAGTTAAGCAATATTGAGCTTGGTCATTATCTGATGGGTGACTACTTGGGAATATCAAATGCTTTATGTAGATCACCAAAGTTTAGCAATATTGAGCTTGGTCATTATCTGATGGGTGACTACTGTGGAATATCAAATGCTTCATGTAGATCACCAAAGTTAAGCGACATTGTGCTTGGTAATAAACAGATGAGTGACTACTTGAGAATACCAAATGCTTTATGTAGATCACCAAAGTTAAGCCATATTGAGCTTGGTCATTATCTGATGGGTGACTACTTGGGAATATCAAATGCTTTATGTAGATCACCAAAGTTAAGCAACATTGAGCTTGGTCATTATACGATGGTTGTCTTCTTGGGAATACCAAATGCTTTATGTAGATCACCAAAGTTAAGCAATATTGGACTTGGTCATTATCTGATGGGTGACTACTTGGGAATATCAAATGCTTTATTTAGGTCAGCAAAGTTAAGCAATATTGAGCTTGGTCATAATCAGATGAGTGACTACTTGGGAATACCAAATGCTTTATGTATATCACCAAAGTTAAGCAATATTGAGCTTGGTCATTATCTGATGGGTGACTACTTGGGAATATCAAATGCTTTATGTAGATCACCAAAGTTAAGCAATATTGAGCTTGGTCATTATCTGATGAGTGACTACTTGGGAATATCAAATGCTTTATGTAGATCACCAAAGTTAAGCAACATTGAGCTTGGTCATTATCTGATGGGTGACTACTTGAGAATGTCAAATGCTGTATGTAGATCACCAAAGTTAAGCAATATTGAGCTTGGTCATTATCTGATGGGTGACTACTTGGGAATATCAAATGCTTTATGTAGATCACCAAAGTTAAGCAACATTGAGCTTGGTCATTATCTGATGGGTGACTACTTGGGAATATCAAATGCTTTATGTAGATCACCAAAGTTAAGCAATATTGAGCTTGGTCATTATCTGATGACTGACTACTTGGGAATATCAAATGCTTTATGTAGATCACCACAGTTAAGCAATATTGGACTTGGTCATTATCTGATGGGTGACTACTTGGGAATATCAAATGCTTTATTTAGGTCAGCAAAGTTAAGCAATATTGAGCTTGGTCATAATCAGATGAGTAACTACTTGGGAATATCAAATGCTTTATGTAGATAACCAAAGTTAAGCAATATTGAGCTTGGTCATTATCAGATGAGTGACTACTTGGGAATATCAAATGCTTTATGTAGATCACCAAAGTTAAGGAATATTGAGCTTGGTCATTATCTGATGGGTGACTACTTGGGAATATCAAATGCTTTATGTAGATCACTAAAGTTAAGGAATATTGACCTTGGTCATTATCTGATGAGTGACTACTTGGGAATATCAAATGCTGTATGTAGATCACCAAAGTTAAGCAACATTGAGCTTGGTCATTATCTGATGGGTGACTACTTGAGAATGTCAAATGCTTTATGTAGATCACCAAAGTTAAGCAATATTGAGCTTGGTCATTATCTGATGGGTGACTACTGGGGAATATCAAATGCTTCATGTAGATCACCAAAGTTAAGCAATATTGAGCTTGGTCATTATCTGATGGGTGACTACTTGGGAATATCAAATGCTTTATGTAGATCATCAAAGTTAAGCAACATTGAGCTTCGTCATTATCTGATGAGTGACTACTTGGGAATATCAAATGCTTTATGTAGATCGCCACAGTAAAGCAATATTGAGCTTGGTCATTATCTGATGGGTGACTACTTGGGAATATCAAATGCTTTATGTAGATCACCAAAGTTAATCAACATTGAGCTTGGTCATTATCTGATGAGTGACTACTTGGGAATATCAAATGCTTTATGAAGATCACCACAGTTAAGCAATATTGAGCTTGGTCATTATCTGATGGGTGACTACTTGGGAATATCAAATGCTTTATGTAGATCACCACAGTTAAGCAATATTGAGCTTGGTCATTATCTGATGGATGACTACTTGGGAATATCAAATGCTTTATGTATATCACCAAAGTTAAGCAATATTGAGCTTGGTCATTATCAGATGAGTGACTACTTGGGAATACTAAATGCTTTATGTAGATCACCAAAGTTAAGCAATATTGAGCTTAGTCATTATCTGATGGGTGACTACTTGGGAATATCAAATGCTTTATGTAGATCACCAAAGTTTAGCAATATTGAGCTTGGTCATTATCTGATGGGTGACTACTGTGGAATATCAAATGCTTCATGTAGATCACCAAAGTTAAGCGACATTGTGCTTGGTAATAAACAGATGAGTGACTACTTGAGAATACCAAATGCTTTATGTAGATCACCAAAGTTAAGCCATATTGAGCTTGGTCATTATCTGATGGGTGACTACTTGGGAATATCAAATGCTTTATGTAGATCACCAAAGTTAAGCAACATTGAGCTTGGTCATTATACGATGGTTGTCTTCTTGGGAATACCAAATGCTTTATGTAGATCACCAAAGTTAAGCAATATTGGACTTGGTCATTATCTGATGGGTGACTACTTGGGAATATCAAATGCTTTATTTAGGTCAGCAAAGTTAAGCAATATTGAGCTTGGTCATAATCAGATGAGTGACTACTTGGGAATACCAAATGCTTTATGTATATCACCAAAGTTAAGCAATATTGAGCTTGGTCATTATCTGATGGGTGACTACTTGGGAATATCAAATGCTTTATGTAGATCACCAAAGTTAAGCAATATTGAGCTTGGTCATTATCTGATGAGTGACTACTTGGGAATATCAAATGCTTTATGTAGATCACCAAAGTTAAGCAACATTGAGCTTGGTCATTATCTGATGGGTGACTACTTGAGAATGTCAAATGCTTTATGTAGATCACCAAAGTTAAGCAATATTGAGCTTGGTCATTATCTGATGGGTGACTACTTGGGAATATCAAATGCTTTATGTAGATCACCAAAGTTAAGCAATATTGAGCTTGGTCATTATCTGATGGGTGACTACTTGGGAATATCAAATGCTTTATGTAGATCACCAAAGTAAAGCAACATTGAGCTTGGTCATTATCTGATGAGTGACTACTTGGGAATATCAAATGCTTTATGAAGATCACCACAGTTAAGCAATATAGAGCTTGGTCATTATCTGATGGGTGACTACTTGGGAATATCAAATGCTTTATGTAGATCACCAAAGTTAAGCAATATTGAGCTTGGTCATTATCTGATGACTGACTACTTGGGAATATCAAATGCTTTATGTAGATCACCACAGTTAAGCAATATTGAGCTTGGTCATTATCTGATGGGTGACTACTTGGGAATATAAAATGCTTTATGTAGATCACCAAAGTTAAGCAATATTGAGCTTGGTCATTATCTGATGAGTGACTACTTGGGAATATCAAATGCTTTATGTAGATCACCACAGTTAAGCAATATTGAACTTGGTCATTATCTGATGGGTGACTACTTGGGAATATCAAATGCTTTTTGTAGATCACCAAAGTTAAGCAATATTGAGCTTGGTCATTATCTGATGGGCGACTACTTTGGAATATCAAATGCTTTATGTAGATCACCAAAGTTAAGCAATATTGAGCTTGGTCATTATCTGATGGGTGACTACTTGGGAATATCAAATGCTTTTTGTAGATCACCAAAGTTAAGCAATATTGAGCTTGGTCATTATCTGATGGGCGACTACTTGGGAATATCAAATGCTTTATGTAGATCACCAAAGTTAAGCAATATTGAGCTTGGTCATTATCTGATGAGTGACTACTTGGGAATATCAAATGCTTTATGTAGATCACCAAAGTTAAGCAATATTGAGCTTGGTCATTATCTGATGGGTGACTACTTTGGAATATCAAATGCTTTATGTAGATCACCAAAGTTAGGCAATATTGAGCTTGGTCATTATCTGATGGGTGACTACTTGGGAATATCAAATGCTTTATGTAGATCACCAAAGTTAAGCAACATTGAGCTTGGTAATTATCTGATGAGTGACTACTTGGGAATATCAAATGCTTTATGTAGATCACCACAGTTAAGCAATATTGAGCTTGGTCATTATCTGATGGGTGACTACTTGGGAATATCAAATGCTTTATGTAGATCACCAAAGTTAAGCAACATTGAGCTTGGTCATTATCTGATGAGTGACTACTTGGGAATATCAAATGCTTTATGAAGATCACCACAGTTAAGCAATATTGAGCTTGGTCATTATCTGATGGGTGACTACTTGGGAATATCAAATGCTTTATGTAGATCACCAAAGTTAAGCAATATTGAGCTTGGTCATTATCTGATTACTGACTACTTGGGAATATCAAATGCTTTATGTAGATCACCACAGTTAAGCAATATTGAGCTTGGTCATTATCTGATGGGTGACTACTTGGGAATATAAAATGCTTTATGTAGATCACCAAAGTTAAGCAATATTGAGCTTGGTCATTATCTGATGAGTGACTACTTGGGAATATCAAATGCTTTATGTAGATCACCACAGTTAAGCAATATTGAACTTGGTCATTATCTGATGGGTGACTACTTGGGAATATCAAATGCTTTTTGTAGATCACCAAAGTTAAGCAATATTGAGCTTGGTCATTATCTGATGAGTGACTACTTGGGAATATCAAATGCTTTATGTAGATCACCACGGTTAAGCAATATTGAGCTTGGTCATTATCTGATGGGTGACTACTTGGGAATATCAAATGCTTTATGTAGATCACCAAAGTTAAGCAAAATTGAGCTTGGTCATTATCTGATGGGTGACTACTTGGGAATATCAAATGCTTTATGTAGATCACCACAGTTAAGCAATATTGAGCTTGGTCATTCTCTGATGGGTGACTACTTGGGAATATCAAATGCTTTATGTAGATCACCAAAGTTAAGCAACATTGAGCTTGGTCATTATCTGATGAGTGACTACTTGGGAATATCAAATGCTTTATGTAGATCACCAAAGTTAAGCAACATTGAGCTTGGTCATTATCTGATGGGTGACTACTTGGGAATATCAAATGCTTTATGTAGATCACCAAAGTTTAGGAATATTGAGCTTGGTCATTATCTGATGGGTGACTACTTGGGAATATCAAATGCTTTATGTAGATCACTAAAGTTAAGGAATATTGACCTTGGTCATTATCTGATGAGTGACTACTTGGGAATATCAAATGCTGTATGTAGATCACCAAAGTTAAGCAACATTGAGCTTGGTCATTATCTGATGGGTGACTACTTGAGAATATCAAATGCTTTATGTAGATCACCACAGTTAAGCAATATTGAGCTTGGTCATTATCTGATGGGTGACTACTTGGGAATATCAAATGCTTTATGTAGATCATCAAAGTTAAGCAACATTGAGCTTCGTCATTATCTGATGAGTGACTACTTGGGAATATCAAATGCTTTATGTAGATCGCCACAGTAAAGCAATATTGAGCTTGGTCATTATTAGATGAGTGACTACTTGGGAATACTAAATGCTTTATGTAGATCACCAAAGTTAAGCAATATTGAGCTTGGTCATTATCTGATGAGTGACTACTTGGGAATATCAAATGCTTTATGTAGATCACCAAAGTTTAGCAATATTGAGCTTGGTCATTATCTGATGGGTGACTACTGTGGAATATCAAATGCTTCATGTAGATCACCAAAGTTAAGCGACATTGTGCTTGGTAATAAACAGATGAGTGACTACTTGAGAATACCAAATGCTTTATGTAGATCACCAAAGTTAAGCCATATTGAGCTTGGTCATTATCTGATGGGTGACTACTTGGGAATATCAAATGCTTTATGTAGATCACCAAAGTTAAGCAACATTGAGCTTGGTCATTATACGATGGTTGTCTTCTTGGGAATACCAAATGCTTTATGTAGATCACCAAAGTTAAGCAATATTGGACTTGGTCATTATCTGATGGGTGACTACTTGGGAATATCAAATGCTTTATTTAGGTCAGCAAAGTTAAGCAATATTGAGCTTGGTCATAATCAGATGAGTGACTACTTGGGAATATCAAATGCTTTATGTAGATCACCACAGTTAAGCAATATTGAGCTTGGTCATTATCTGATGGGTGACTACTTGGGAATATCAAATGCTTTATGTAGATCACCAAAGTTAGGCAATATTGAGCTTGGTCATTATCTGATGAGTGACTACTTGGGAATATCAAATGCTTTATGTAGATCACCACAGTTAAGCAATATTGAGCTTGGTCATTATCTGATGGGTGACTACTTGGGAATATCAAATGCTTTATGTAGATCACCAAAGTTAAGCAAAATTGAGCTTGGTCATTATCTGATGGGTGACTACTTGGGAATATCAAATGCTTTATGTAGATCACCACAGTTAAGCAATATTGAGCTTGGTCATTCTCTGATGGGTGACTACTTGGGAATATCAAATGCTTTATGTAGATCACCAAAGTTAAGCAACATTGAGCTTGGTCATTATCTGATGAGTGACTACTTGGGAATATCAAATGCTTTATGTAGATAACCAAAGTTAAGCAACATTGAGCTTGGTCATTATCTGATGGGTGACTACTTGAGAATGTCAAATGCTTTATGTAGATCACCAAAGTTAAGCAATATTGAGCTTGGTCATTATCTGATGGGTGACTACTTGGGAATATCAAATGCTTTATGTAGATCACCAAAGTTAAGCAATATTGAGCTTGGTCATTATCTGATGGGTGACTACTTGGGAATATCAAATGCTTTATGTAGATCATCAAAGTTAAGCAATATTGAGCTTAATCATTATCTGATGAGTGACTACTTGGGAATATCAAATGCTTTATGTAGATCACCACAGTTAAGCAATATTGAGCTTGGTCATTATCTGATGGGTGACTACTTGGGAATATCAAATGCTTTTTGTAGATCACCAAAGTTAAGCAATATTGAGCTTGGTCATTATCTGATGGGCGACTACTTGGGAATATCAAATGCTTTATGTAGATCACCAAAGTTAAGCAATATTGAGCTTGGTCATTATCTGATGGGTGACTACTTGGGAATATCAAATGCTTTTTGTAGATCACCAAAGTTAAGCAATATTGAGCTTGGTCATTATCTGATGGGCGACTACTTGGGAATATCAAATGCTTTATGTAGATCACCAAAGGTAAGCAATATTGAGCTTGGTCATTATCTGATGAGTGACTACTTGGGAATATCAAATGCTTTATGTAGATCACCAAAGTTAAGCAATATTGAGCTTGGTCATTATCTGATGGGTGACTACTTGGGAATATCAAATGCTTTATGTAGATAACCAAAGTTAAGCAATATTGAGCTTGGTCATTATCTGATGGGTGACTACTTGGGAATATCAAATGCTTTATGTAGGTCAGCAAAGTTAAGCAATATTGAGCTTGGTCATTATCTGATGGGTGACTACTTGGGAATATCAAATGCTTTATGTAGATAACCAAAGTTAAGCAATATTGAGCTTGGTCATTATCAGATGAGTGACTACTTGGGAATATCAAATGCTTTATGTAGATCACCAAAGTTAAGGAATATTGAGCTTGGTCATTATCTGATGGATGACTACTTGGGAATATCAAATGCTTTATGTATATCACCAAAGTTAAGCAATATTGAGCTTGGTCATTATCTGATGGGTGACTACTTGGGAATATCAAATGCTTTATGTAGATCATCAAAGTTAAGCAACATTGAGCTTCGTCATTATCTGATGAGTGACTACTTGGGAATATCAAATGCTTTATGTAGATCGCCACAGTAAAGCAATATTGAGCTTGGTCATTATCTGATGGGTGACTACTTGGGAATATCAAATGCTTTATGTAGATCACCAAAGTTAAGCAACATTGAGCTTGGTCATTATCTGATGAGTGACTACTTGGGAATATCAAATGCTTTATGAAGATCACCACAGTTAAGCAATATTGAGCTTGGTCATTATCTGATGGGTTACTACTTGGGAATATCAAATGCTTTATGTAGATCACCACAGTTAAGCAATATTGAGCTTGGTCATTATCTGATGGATGACTACTTGGGAATATCAAATGCTTTATGTATATCACCAAAGTTAAGCAATATTGAGCTTGGTCATTATCAGATGAGTGACTACTTGGGAATACCAAATGCTTTATGTAGATCACCAAAGTTAAGCAATATTGAGCTTGGTCATTATCTGATGGGTGACTACTTGGGAATATCAAATGCTTTATGTAGATCACCAAAGTTTAGCAATATTGAGCTTGGTCATTATCTGATGGGTGACTACTGTGGAATATCAAATGCTTCATGTAGATCACCAAAGTTAAGCGACATTGTGCTTGGTCATAATCAGATGAGTGACTACTTGAGAATACCAAATGCTTTATGTAGATCACCAAAGTTAAGCCATATTGAGCTTGGTCATTATCTGATGGGTGACTACTTGGGAATATCAAATGCTTTATGTAGATCACCAAAGTTAAGCAACATTGAGCTTGGTCATTATACGATGGTTGTCTTCTTGGGAATACCAAATGCTGTATGTAGATCACCAAAGTTAAGCAATATTGGACTTGGTCATTATCTGATGGGTGACTACTTGGGAATATCAAATGCTTTATTTAGGTCAGCAAAGTTAAGCAATATTGAGCTTGGTCATAATCAGATGAGTGACTACTTGGGAATACCAAATGCTTTATGTATATCACCAAAGTTAAGCAATATTGAGCTTGGTCATTATCTGATGGGTGACTACTTGGGAATATCAAATGCTTTATGTAGATCACCAAAGTTAAGCAATATTGAGCTTGGTCATTATCTGATGAGTGACTACTTGGGAATATCAAATGCTTTATGTAGATCACCAAAGTTAAGCAACATTGAGCTTGGTCATTATCTGATGGGTGACTACTTGAGAATGTCAAATGCTTTATGTAGATCACCAAAGTTAAGCAATATTGAGCTTGGTCATTATCTGATGGGTGACTACTTGGGAATATCAAATGCTTTATGTAGATCACCAAAGTTAAGCAATATTGAGCTTGGTCATTATCTGATGGGTGAATACTTGGGAATATCAAATGCTTTATGTAGATCACCAAAGTAAAGCAACATTGAGCTTGGTCATTATCTGATGAGTGACTACTTGGGAATATCAAATGCTTTATGAAGATCACCACAGTTAAGCAATATTGAGCTTGGTCATTATCTGATGGGTGACAACTTGGGAATATCAAATGCTTTATGTAGATCACCAAAGTTAAGCAATATTGAGCTTGGTCATTATCTGATGACTGACTACTTGGGAATATCAAATGCTTTATGTAGATCACCACAGTTAAGCAATATTGAGCTTGGTCATTATCTGATGGGCGACTACTTGGGAATATCAAATGCTTTATGTAGATCACCAAAGTTAAGCAATATTGAGCTTGGTCATTATCTGATGGGTGACTACTTGGGAATATCAAATGCTTTTTGTAGATCACCAAAGTTAAGCAATATTGAGCTTGGTCATTATCTGATGGGCGACTACTTGGGAATATCAAATGCTTTATGTAGATCACCAAAGGTAAGCAATATTGAGCTTGGTCATTATCTGATGAGTGACTACTTGGGAATATCAAATGCTTTATGTAGATCACCAAAGTTAAGCAATATTGAGCTTGGTCATTATCTGATGGGTGACTACTTGGGAATATCAAATGCTTTATGTAGATAACCAAAGTTAAGCAATATTGAGCTTGGTCATTATCTGATGGGTGACTACTTGGGAATATCAAATGCTTTATGTAGGTCAGCAAAGTTAAGCAATATTGAGCTTGGTCATTATCTGATGGGTGACTACTTGGGAATATCAAATGCTTTATGTAGATAACCAAAGTTAAGCAATATTGAGCTTGGTCATTATCAGATGAGTGACTACTTGGGAATATCAAATGCTTTATGTAGATCACCAAAGTTAAGGAATATTGAGCTTGGTCATTATCTGATGGATGACTACTTGGGAATATCAAATGCTTTATGTATATCACCAAAGTTAAGCAATATTGAGCTTGGTCATTATCTGATGGGTGACTACTTGGGAATATCAAATGCTTTATGTAGATCATCAAAGTTAAGCAACATTGAGCTTCGTCATTATCTGATGAGTGACTACTTGGGAATATCAAATGCTTTATGTAGATCGCCACAGTAAAGCAATATTGAGCTTGGTCATTATCTGATGGGTGACTACTTGGGAATATCAAATGCTTTATGTAGATCACCAAAGTTAAGCAACATTGAGCTTGGTCATTATCTGATGAGTGACTACTTGGGAATATCAAATGCTTTATGAAGATCACCACAGTTAAGCAATATTGAGCTTGGTCATTATCTGATGGGTGACTACTTGGGAATATCAAATGCTTTATGTAGATCACCACAGTTAAGCAATATTGAGCTTGGTCATTATCTGATGGATGACTACTTGGGAATATCAAATGCTTTATGTATATCACCAAAGTTAAGCAATATTGAGCTTGGTCATTATCAGATGAGTGACTACTTGGGAATACCAAATGCTTTATGTAGATCACCAAAGTTAAGCAATATTGAGCTTGGTCATTATCTGATGGGTGACTACTTGGGAATATCAAATGCTTTATGTAGATCACCAAAGTTTAGCAATATTGAGCTTGGTCATTATCTGATGGGTGACTACTGTGGAATATCAAATGCTTCATGTAGATCACCAAAGTTAAGCGACATTGTGCTTGGTCATAATCAGATGAGTGACTACTTGAGAATACCAAATGCTTTATGTAGATCACCAAAGTTAAGCCATATTGAGCTTGGTCATTATCTGATGGGTGACTACTTGGGAATATCAAATGCTTTATGTAGATCACCAAAGTTAAGCAACATTGAGCTTGGTCATTATACGATGGTTGTCTTCTTGGGAATACCAAATGCTGTATGTAGATCACCAAAGTTAAGCAATATTGGACTTGGTCATTATCTGATGGGTGACTACTTGGGAATATCAAATGCTTTATTTAGGTCAGCAAAGTTAAGCAATATTGAGCTTGGTCATAATCAGATGAGTGACTACTTGGGAATACCAAATGCTTTATGTATATCACCAAAGTTAAGCAATATTGAGCTTGGTCATTATCTGATGGGTGACTACTTGGGAATATCAAATGCTTTATGTAGATCACCAAAGTTAAGCAATATTGAGCTTGGTCATTATCTGATGAGTGACTACTTGGGAATATCAAATGCTTTATGTAGATCACCAAAGTTAAGCAACATTGAGCTTGGTCATTATCTGATGGGTGACTACTTGAGAATGTCAAATGCTTTATGTAGATCACCAAAGTTAAGCAATATTGAGCTTGGTCATTATCTGATGGGTGACTACTTGGGAATATCAAATGCTTTATGTAGATCACCAAAGTTAAGCAATATTGAGCTTGGTCATTATCTGATGGGTGAATACTTGGGAATATCAAATGCTTTATGTAGATCACCAAAGTAAAGCAACATTGAGCTTGGTCATTATCTGATGAGTGACTACTTGGGAATATCAAATGCTTTATGAAGATCACCACAGTTAAGCAATATTGAGCTTGGTCATTATCTGATGGGTGACTACTTGGGAATATCAAATGCTTTATGTAGATCACCAAAGTTAAGCAATATTGAGCTTGGTCATTATCTGATGACTGACTACTTGGGAATATCAAATGCTTTATGTAGATCACCACAGTTAAGCAATATTGAGCTTGGTCATTATCTGATGGGCGACTACTTGGGAATATCAAATGCTTTATGTAGATCACCAAAGTTAAGCAATATTGAGCTTGGTCATTATCTGATGGGTGACTACTTGGGAATATCAAATGCTTTTTGTAGATCACCAAAGTTAAGCAATATTGAGCTTGGTCATTATCTGATGGGCGACTACTTGGGAATATCAAATGCTTTATGTAGATCACCAAAGGTAAGCAATATTGAGCTTGGTCATTATCTGATGAGTGACTACTTGGGAATATCAAATGCTTTATGTAGATCACCAAAGTTAAGCAATATTGAGCTTGGTCATTATCTGATGGGTGACTACTTGGGAATATCAAATGCTTTATGTAGATAACCAAAGTTAAGCAATATTGAGCTTGGTCATTATCTGATGGGTGACTACTTGGGAATATCAAATGCTTTATGTAGGTCAGCAAAGTTAAGCAATATTGAGCTTGGTCATTATCTGATGGGTGACTACTTGGGAATATCAAATGCTTTATGTAGATAACCAAAGTTAAGCAATATTGAGCTTGGTCATTATCAGATGAGTGACTACTTGGGAATATCAAATGCTTTATGTAGATCACCAAAGTTAAGGAATATTGAGCTTGGTCATTATCTGATGGGTGACTACTTGGGAATATCAAATGCTTTATGTAGATCACTAAAGTTAAGGAATATTGACCTTGGTCATTATCTGATGAGTGACTACTTGGGAATATCAAATGCTTTATGTAGATCACCAAAGTTAAGCAACATTGAGCTTGGTCATTATCTGATGGGTGACTACTTGAGAATGTCAAATGCTTTATGTAGATCACCAAAGTTAAGCAATATTGAGCTTGGTCATTATCTGATGGGTGACTACTGGGGAATATCAAATGCTTCATGTAGATCACCAAACTTAAGCAATATTGAGCTTGGTCATTATCTGATGAGTGACTACTTGGGAATATCAAATGCTTTATGTAGATAACCAAAGTTAAGCAATATTGAGCTTGGTCATTATCAGATGAGTGACTACTTGGGAATACCAAATGCTTTATGTAGATCACCAAAGTTAAGCAATATTGAGCTTGGTCATTATCTGATGAGTGACTACTTGGGAATATCAAATGCTTTATGTAGATCACCAAAGTTTACCAATATTGAGCTTGGTCATTATCTGATGGGTGACTACTGTGGAATATCAAATGCTTCATGTAGATCACCAAAGTTAAGCGACATTGTGCTTGGTCATAATCAGATGAGTGACTACTTGAGAATACCAAATGCTTTATGTAGATCACCAAAGTTAAGCCATATTGAGCTTGGTCATTATCTGATGGGTGACTACTTGGGAATATCAAATGCTTTATGTAGATCACCAAAGTTAAGCAACATTGAGCTTGGTCATTATACGATGGTTGTCTTCTTGGGAATACCAAATGCTTTATGTAGATCACCAAAGTTAAGCAATATTGGACTTGGTCATTATCTGATGGGTGACTACTTGGGAATATCAAATGCTTTATTTAGGTCAGCAAAGTTAAGCAATATTGAGCTTGGTCATAATCAGATGAGTGACTACTTGGGAATACCAAATGCTTTATGTATATCACCAAAGTTAAGCAATATTGAGCTTGGTCATTATCTGATGGGTGACTACTTGGGAATATCAAATGCTTTATGTAGATCACCAAAGTTAAGCAATATTGAGCTTGGTCATTATCTGATGAGTGACTACTTGGGAATATCAAATGCTTTATGTAGATCACCAAAGTTAAGCAACATTGAGCTTGGTCATTATCTGATGGGTGACTACTTGAGAATGTCAAATGCTTTATGTAGATCACCAAAGTTAAGCAATATTGAGCTTGGTCATTATCTGATGGGTGACTACTTGGGAATATCAAATGCTTTTTGTAGATCACCAAAGTTAAGCAATATTGAGCTTGGTCATTATCTGATGGGCGACTACTTGGGAATATCAAATGCTTTATGTAGATCACCAAAGGTAAGCAATATTGAGCTTGGTCATTATCTGATGAGTGACTACTTGGGAATATCAAATGCTTTATGTAGATCACCAAAGTTAAGCAATATTGAGCTTGGTCATTATCTGATGGGTGACTACTTGGGAATATCAAATGCTTTATGTAGATAACCAAAGTTAAGCAATATTGAGCTTGGTCATTATCTGATGGGTGACTACTTGGGAATATCAAATGCTTTATGTAGGTCAGCAAAGTTAAGCAATACTGAGCTTGGTCATTATCTGATGGGTGACTACTTGGGAATATCAAATGCTTTATGTAGATAACCAAAGTTAAGCAATATTGAGCTTGGTCATTATCAGATGAGTGACTACTTGGGAATATCAAATGCTTTATGTAGATCACCAAAGTTAAGGAATATAGAGCTTGGTCATTATCTTATGGGTGACTACTTGGGAATATTAAATGCTTTATGTAGATCACTAAAGTTAAGGAATATTGACCTTGGTCATTATCTGATGAGTGATTACTTGGGAATATCAAATGCTTTATGTAGATCACCAAAGTTAAGCAACATTGAGCTTGGTCATTATCTGATGGGTGACTACTTGAGAATGTCAAATGCTTTATGTAGATCACCAAAGTTAAGCAATATTGAGCTTGGTCATTATCTGATGGGTGACTACTGGGGAATATCAAATGCTTCATGTAGATCACCAAAGTTAAGCAATATTGAGCTTGGTCATTATCTGATGGGTGACTACTTGGGAATATCAAATGCTTTATGTAGATCATCAAAGTTAAGCAACATTGAGCTTCGTCATTATCTGATGAGTGACTACTTGGGAATATCAAATGCTTTATGTAGATCGCCACAGTAAAGCAATATTGAGCTTGGTCATTATCTGATGGGTGACTACTTGGGAATATCAAATGCTTTATGTAGATCACCAAAGTTAAGCAACATTGAGCTTGGTCATTATCTGATGAGTGACTACTTGGGAATATCAAATGCTTTATGAAGATCACCACAGTTAAGCAATATTGAGCTTGGTCATTATCTGATGGGTGACTACTTGGGAATATCAAATGCTTTATGTAGATCACCACAGTTAAGCAATATTGAGCTTGGTCATTATCTGATGGATGACTACTTGGGAATATCAAATGCTTTATGTATATCACCAAAGTTAAGCAATATTGAGCTTGGTCATTATCAGATGAGTGACTACTTGGGAATACCAAATGCTTTATGTAGATCACCAAAGTTAAGCAATATTGAGCTTGGTCATTATCTGATGGGTGACTACTTGGGAATATCAAATGCTTTATGTAGATCACCAAAGTTTAGCAATATTGAGCTTGGTCATTATCTGATGGGTGACTACTGTGGAATATCAAATGCTTCATGTAGATCACCAAAGTTAAGCGACATTGTGCTTGGTCATAATCAGATGAGTGACTACTTGAGAATACCAAATGCTTTATGTAGATCACCAAAGTTAAGCCATATTGAGCTTGGTCATTATCTGATGGGTGACTACTTGGGAATATCAAATGCTTTATGTAGATCACCAAAGTTAAGCAACATTGAGCTTGGTCATTATACGATGGTTGTCTTCTTGGGAATACCAAATGCTTTATGTAGATCACCAAAGTTAAGCAATATTGGACTTGGTCATTATCTGATGGGTGACTACTTGGGAATATCAAATGCTTTATTTAGGTCAGCAAAGTTAAGCAATATTGAGCTTGGATATAATCAGATGAGTGACTACTTGGGAATACCAAATGCTTTATGTATATCACCAAAGTTAAGCAATATTGAGCTTGGTCATTATCTGATGGGTGACTACTTGGGAATATCAAATGCTTTATGTAGATCACCAAAGTTAAGCAATATTGAGCTTGGTCATTATCTGATGAGTGACTACTTGGGAATATCAAATGCTTTATGTAGATCACCAAAGTTAAGCAACATTGAGCTTGGTCATTATCTGATGGGTGACTACTTGAGAATGTCAAATGCTTTATGTAGATCACCAAAGTTAAGCAATATTGAGCTTGGTCATTATCTGATGGGTGACTACTTGGGAATATCAAATGCTTTATGTAGATCACCAAAGTTAAGCAATATTGAGCTTGGTCATTATCTGATGGGTGACTACTTGGGAATATCAAATGCTTTATGTAGATCACCAAAGTAAAGCAACATTGAGCTTGGTCATTATCTGATGAGTGACTACTTGGGAATATCAAATGCTTTATGAAGATCACCACAGTTAAGCAATATTGAGCTTGGTCATTATCTGATGGGTGACTACTTGGGAATATCAAATGCTTTATGTAGATCACCAAAGTTAAGCAATATTGAGCTTGGTCATTATCTGATGACTGACTACTTGGGAATATCAAATGCTTTATGTAGATCACCACAGTTAAGCAATATTGAGCTTGGTCATTATCTGATGGGTGACTACTTGGGAATATAAAATGCTTTATGTAGATCACCAAAGTTAAGCAATATTGAGCTTGGTCATTATCTGATGAGTGACTACTTGGGAATATCAAATGCTTTATGTAGATCACCACAGTTAAGCAATATTGAACTTGGTCATTATCTGATGGGTGACTACTTGGGAATATCAAATGCTTTTTGAAGATCACCAAAGTTAAGCAATATTGAGCTTGGTCATTATCTGATGGGCGACTACTTGGGAATATCAAATGCTTTATGTAGATCACCAAAGTTAAGCAATATTGAGCTTGGTCATTATCTGATGAGTGACTACTTGGGAATATCAAATGCTTTATGTAGATCACCAAAGTTAAGCAATATTGAGCTTGGTCATTATCTGATGGGTGACTACTTTGGAATATCAAATGCTTTATGTAGATCACCAAAGTTAGGCAATATTGAGCTTGGTCATTATCTGATGGGTGACTACTTGGGAATATCAAATGCTTTATGTAGATCACCAAAGTTAAGCAACATTGAGCTTGGTAATTATCTGGTGAGTGACTACTTGGGAATATCACATGCTTTATGTAGATCACCACAGTTAAGCAATATTGAGCTTGGTCATTATCTGATGGGTGACTACTTGGGAATATCAAATGCTTTATGTAGATCACCAAAGTTAAGCAATATTGAGCTTGGTCATTATCTGATGAGTGACTACTTGGGAATATCAAATGCTTTATGTAGATCACCACAGTTAAGCAATATTGAGCTTGGTCATTATCTGATGGGTGACTACTTGGGAATATCAAATGCTTTATGTAGATCACCAAAGTTAAGCAAAATTGAGCTTGGTCATTATCTGATGGGTGACTACTTTGGAATATCAAATGCTTTATGTAGATCACCACAGTTAAGCAATATTGAGCTTGGTCATTCTCTGATGGGTGACTACTTGGGAATATCAAATGCTTTATGTAGATCACCAAAGTTAAGCAACATTGAGCTTGGTAATTATCTGATGAGTGACTACTTGGGAATATCAAATGCTTTATGTAGATCACCAAAGTTAAGCAACATTGAGCTTGGTCATTATCTGATGGGTGACTACTTGAGAATATCAAATGCTTTATGTAGATCACCAAAGTTAAGCAATATTGAGCTTGGTCATTATCTGATGGGTGACTACTTGGGAATATCAAATGCTTTATGTAGATCACCAAAGTTAAGCAATATTGAGCTTGGTCATTATCTGATGGGTGACTACTTGGGAATATCAAATGCTTTATGTAGATCACCAAAGTAAAGCAATATATAGCTTGGTCATTATCTGATGGGCGACTACTTGGGAATATCAAATGCTTTATGTAGATCACCAAAGTTAAGCAATATATAGCTTGGTCATTATCTGATGGGTGACTACTTGGGAATATCAAATGCTTTTTGTAGATCACCAAAGTTAAGCAATATTGAGCTTGGTCATTATCTGATGGGCGACTACTTGGGAATATCAAATGCTTTATGTAGATCACCAAAGGTAAGCAATATTGAGCTTGGTCATTATCTGATGAGTGACTACTTGGGAATATCAAATGCTTTATGTAGATCACCAAAGTTAGGCAATATTGAGCTTGGTCATTATCTGATGGGTGACTACTTGGGAATATCAAATGCTTTATGTAGATCACCAAAGTTAAGCAACATTGAGCTTGGTAATTATCTGATGAGTGACTACTTGGGAATATCAAATGCTTTATGTAGATCACCACAGTTAAGCAATATTGAGCTTGGTCATTATCTGATGGGTGACTACTTGGGAATATCAAATGCTTTATGTAGATCACCAAAGTTAAGCAATATTGAGCTTGGTCATTATCTGATGAGTGACTACTTGGGAATATCAAATGCTTTATGTAGATCACCACAGTTAAGCAATATTGAGCTTGGTCATTATCTGATGGGTGACTACTTGGGAATATCAAATGCTTTATGTAGATCACCAAAGTTAAGCAAAATTGAGCTTGGTCATTATCTGATGGGTGACTACTTGGGAATATCAAATGCTTTATGTAGATCACCACAGTTAAGCAATATTGAGCTTGGTCATTCTCTGATGGGTGACTACTTGGGAATATCAAATGCTTTATGTAGATCACCAAAGTTAAGCAACATTGAGCTTGGTCATTATCTGATGAGTGACTACTTGGGAATATCACATGCTTTATGTAGATCACCACAGTTAAGCAATATTGAGCTTGGTCATTATCTGATGGGTGACTACTTGGGAATATCAAATGCTTTATGTAGATCACCAAAGTTAAGCAACATTGAGCTTGGTCATTATCTGATGGGCGACTACTTGGGAATATCAAATGCTTTATGTAGATCACCAAAGGTAAGCAATATTGAGCTTGGTCATTATCTGATGAGTGACTACTTGGGAATATCAAATGCTTTATGTAGATCACCAAAGTTAAGCAATATTGAGCTTGGTCATTATCTGATGGGTGACTACTTTGGAATATCAAATGCTTTATGTAGATCACCAAAGTTAGGCAATATTGAGCTTGGTCATTATCTGATGGGTGACTACTTGGGAATATCAAATGCTTTATGTAGATCACCAAAGTTAAGCAACATTGAGCTTGGTAATTATCTGATGAGTGACTACTTGGGAATATCAAATGCTTTATGTAGATCACCACAGTTAAGCAATATTGAGCTTGGTCATTATCTGATGGGTGACTACTTGGGAATATCAAATGCTTTATGTAGATCACCAAAGTTAAGCAATATTGAGCTTGGTCATTATCTGATGAGTGACTACTTGGGAATATCAAATGCTTTATGTAGATCACCACAGTTAAGCAATATTGAGCTTGGTCATTATCTGATGGGTGACTACTTGGGAATATCAAATGCTTTATGTAGATCACCAAAGTTAAGCAAAATTGAGCTTGGTCATTATCTGATGGGTGACTACTTGGGAATATCAAATGCTTTATGTAGATCACCACAGTTAAGCAATATTGAGCTTGGTCATTCTCTGATGGGTGACTACTTGGGAATATCAAATGCTTTATGTAGATCACCAAAGTTAAGCAACATTGAGCTTGGTCATTATCTGATGAGTGACTACTTGGGAATATCACATGCTTTATGTAGATCACCACAGTTAAGCAATATTGAGCTTGGTCATTATCTGATGGGTGACTACTTGGGAATATCAAATGCTTTATGTAGATCACCAAAGTTAAGCAACATTGAGCTTGGTAATTATCTGATGAGTGACTACTTGGGAATATCACATGCTTTATGTAGATCACCACAGTTAAGCTATATTGAGCTTGGTCATTATCTGATGGGTGACTACTTGGGAATATCAAATGCTTTATGTAGATCACCAAAGTTAAGCAATATTGAGCTTGGTCATTATCTGATGACTGACTACTTGGGAATATCAAATGCTTTATGTAGATCACCACAGTTAAGCAATATTGAGCTTGGTCATTATCTGATGGGTGACTACTTGGGAATATCAAATGCTTTATGTAGATCACCAAAGTTAAGCAAAATTGAGCTTGGTCATTATCTGATGGGTGACTACTTGGGAATATCAAATGCTTTATGTAGATCACCACAGTTAAGCAATATTGAGCTTGGTCATTCTCTGATGGGTGACTACTTTGGAATATCAAATGCTTTATGTAGATCACCAAAGTTAAGCAACATTGAGCTTGGTCATTATCTGATGAGTGACTACTTGGGAATATCACATGCTTTATGTAGATCACCACAGTTAAGCAATATTGAGCTTGGTCATTATCTGATGGGTGACTACTTGGGAATATCAAATGCTTTATGTAGATCACCAAAGTTAAGCAACATTGAGCTTGGTAATTATCTGATGAGTGACTACTTGGGAATATCAAATGCTTTATGTAGATCACCACAGTTAAGCAATATTGAGCTTGGTCATTATCTGATGGGTGACTACTTGGGAATATCAAATGCTTTATGTAGATAACCAAAGTTAAGCAATATTGAGCTTGGTCATTATCTGGTGAGTGACTACTTGGGAATATCAAATGCTTTATGTAGATCACCACAGTTAAGCAATATTGAGCTTGGTCATTATCTGATGGGTGACTACTTGGGAATATCAAATGCTTTATGTAGATCACCAAAGTTAAGCAAAATTGAGCTTGGTCATTATCTGATGGGTGACTACTTGGGAATATCAAATGCTTTATGTAGATCACCACAGTTAAGCAATATTGAGCTTGGTCATTCTCTGATGGGTGACTACTTGGGAATATCAAATGCTTTATGTAGATCACCAAAGTTAAGCAACATTGAGCTTGGTCATTATCTGATGAGTGACTACTTGGGAATATCACATGCTTTATGTAGATCACCACAGTTAAGCAATATTGAGCTTGGTCATTATCTGATGGGTGACTACTTGGGAATATCAAATGCTTTATGTAGATCACCAAAGTGAAGCAATATTGAGCTTTGTCATTATCTGATGAGTGACTACTTGGGAATATCAAATGCTTTATGTAGATCACCACAGTTAAGCAATATTGAGCTTGGTCATTATCTGATGGATGACTACTTGGGAATATCAAATGCTTTATGTAGATCACCAAAGGTAAGCAATATTGAGCTTGGTCATTATCTGATGGGTGACTACTTGGGAATATAAAATGCTTTATGTAGATCACCAAAGGTAAGCAATATTGATCTTGGTCATTATCTGATGGGTGACTACTTGGGAATATCAAATGCTTTATGTAGATCACCAAAGTTAAGCAACATTGAGCTTGGTCATTATACGATGGTTGTCTTCTTGGGAATACCAAATGCTTTATGTAGATAACCAAAGTTAAGCAATATTGGACTTGGTCATTATCTGATGGGTGACTACTTGGGAGTATCAAATGCTTTATGTACATCACCAAAGTTTAGCAATATTGATCTTGGTCATTATCTGATGGGTGACTACTTTGGTATATCAAATGCTTTATGTAGGTCTCCAAAGTTAAGCAATATTGAGATTGGTCATTATCTGATGGGTGACTACTTTGGAATACCAAATGCTTTATGTAGATCACCAAAGTTAAGCAATATTGAGTTTGGTCATTATCAGATGATTGACTACTTGGGAATACCAAATGCTCTATGTAGATCACCTTCACCTTCAACAGGGCACTTTTCAACAGGGAGGAGGAGTCGCTCCCCCCCCCCTAAAAAAAACAAAAAACATTATTACTACATAATTTAAACCAACGTCAAAATTTAAAATATGCTGACTCATGTCGTCGAAATTATATCAGCTCCCTTTAATGGCGTTAATCTTGACTTCTTGCAGATATTTGTTTGACGTGTTTCTTCACTATAATACCAATATATATATATATATATATATATATATATATATATATATATCGTTTCATGTAAAAAAAAAGTTAAGCAATATTGAGCTTGGTCATTATCTGATGGGTGACTACTTGGGAATATCAAATGCTTTATGTATATCACCAAAGTTAAGCAATATTGAGCTTGGTCATTATCAGATGAGTGACTACTTGGGAATATCAAATGCTTTATGTAGATCACCAAAGTTAAGCAATATTGAGCTTGGTCATTATCTGATGGGTGACTACTTGGGAATATCAAATGCTTTATGTAGGTCACCAAAGTTAAGCAATATTGAGATTGGTCATTATCTGATGGGTGCCTACTTGGGAATATCAAATGCTTTATGTAGATAACCAAAGTTAAGCAATATTGAGCTTGGTCATTATCAGATGAGTGACTACTTGGGAATATCAAATGCTTTATGTAGATCACCAAAGTTAAGGAATATGGAGCTTGGTCATTATCTGATGGGTGACTACTTGGGAATATCAAATGCTTTATGTAGATCACTAAAGTTAAGGAATATTGAGCTTGGTCATTATCTGATGAGTGACTACTTGGGAATATCAAATGCTTTATGTAGATCACCAAAGTTAAGCAATATTGAGCTTGGTCATTATCTGATGAGTGACTACTTGGGAATATCAAATGCTTTATGTAGATCACCAAAGTTAAGGAATATTGAGCTTGGTCATTATCTGATGGGTGACTACTTGGGAATATCAAATGCTTTATGTAGATCACTAAAGTTAAGGAAAATTGACCTTGGTCATTATCTGATGAGTGACTACTTGGGAATATCAAATGCTTTATGTAGATCACCAAAGTTAAGCAACATTGAGCTTGGTCATTATCTGATGGGTGACTACTTGAGAATGTCAAATGCTTTATGTAGATCACCAAAGTTAAGCAATATTGAGCTTGGTCATTATCTGATGGGTGACTACTTGGGAATATCAAATGCTTTATGTAGATCACCAAAGTTAAGCAATATTGAGCTTGGTCATTATCTGATGGGTGACTACTTGGGAATATCAAATGCTTTATGTAGATCACCAAAGTAAAGCAACATTGAGCTTGGTCATTATCTGATGAGTGACTACTTGGGAATATCAAATGCTTTATGAAGATCACCACAGTTAAGCAATATTGAGCTTGGTCATTATCTGATGACTGACTACTTGGGAATATCAAATGCTTTATGTAGATCACCACAGTTAAGCAATATTGAGCTTGGTCATTATCTGATGGGTGACTACTTGGGGATATCAAATGCTTTATGTAGATCACCAAAGTTAAGCAATATTGAGCTTGGTCATTATCTGATGAGTGACTACTTGGGAATATCAAATGCTTTATGTAGATCACCACAGTTAAGCAATATTGAGCTTGGTCATTATCTGATGGGTGACTACTTGGGAATATCAAATGCTTTTTGTAGATCACCAAAGTTAAGCAATATTGAGCTTGGTCATTATCTGATGGGCGACTACTTGGGAATATCAAATGCTTTATGTAGATCAAAAAAGTTAAGCAATATTGAGCTTGGTCATTATCTGATGGGTGACTACTTGGGAATATCAAATGCTTTTTGTAGATCACCAAAGTTAAGCAATATTGAGCTTGGTCATTATCTGATGGGCGACTACTTGGGAATATCAAATGCTTTATGTAGATCACCAAAGTTAAGCAATATTGAGCTTTGTCATTATCTGATGGATGACTACTTGGGAATATCAAATGCTTTATGTAGATCACCAAAGGTAAGCAATATTGAGCTTGGTCATTATCTGATGGGTGACTACTTGGGAATATAAAATGCTTTATGTAGGTCAGCAAAGTTAAGCAATATTGAGCTTGGTCATTATCTGATGGGTGACTTCTTGGGAATATCAAATGCTTTATGTAGGTCACCAAAGGTAAGCAATATTGAGCTTGGTCATTATCTGATGGGTGACTACTGTGGAAGATCAAATGCTTCATGTAGATCACCAAAGTTAAGCGACATTGTGCTTGGTCATAATCAGATGAGTGACTACTTGAGAATACCAAATGCTTTATGTAGATCACCAAAGTTAAGCAATATTGAGCTTGGTCATTATCTGATGGGTGACTACTTGGGAATATCAAATGCTTTATGTAGATCACCAAAGTTAAGCAACATTGAGCTTGGGCATTATACGATGGTTGTCTTCTTGGGAATACCAAATGCTCTATGTAGATAACCAAAGTTAAGCAATATTGGACTTGGTCATTATCTGATGGGTGACTACTTGGGAATATCAAATGCTTTATGTACATCACCAAAGTTTAGCAATATTGATCTTGGTCATTATCTGATGGGTGACTACTTGGGAATACCAAATGCTTTATGTAGATCACCAAAGTTAAGCAATATTGAGTTTGGTCATTATCAGATGATTGACTACTTGGGAATACCAAATGCTCTATGTAGATCACCTTCACCTTCAACAGGGCACTTTTCAACAGGGAGGAGGAGAAGTCGCTCCCCCCCCCTAAAAAAAACAAAAAACATTATTACTACATAATTTAAACCAACGTCAAAATTTAAAATATGCTGATTCATGTCGTCGAAATTATATCAGCTCCCTTTAATGGCGTTAATCTTGACTTCTTGCAGATATTTGTTTGACGTGTTTCTTCACTATAATACCAATATATATATATATATATATATATATATATATATATATATATATATGTATATATATCGTTTCATGTAAAAAAAAAAGTTAAGCAATATTGAGCTTGGTCATTATCTGATGGGTGACTACTTGGGAATATCAAATGCTTTATGTATATCACCAAAGTTAAGCAATATTGAGCTTGGTCATTATCAGATGAGTGACTACTTGGGAATATCAAATGCTTTATGTAGATCACCAAAGTTAAGCAATATTGAGCTTGGTCATTATCTGATGGGTGACTACTTGGGAATATCAAATGCTTTATGTAGGTCACCAAAGTTAAGCAATATTGAGATTGGTCATTATCTGATGGGTGACTACTTGGGAATATCAAATGCTTTATGTAGATAACCAAAGTTAAGCAATATTGAGCTTGGTCATTATCAGATGAGTGACTACTTGGGAATATCAAATGCTTTATGTAGATCACCAAAGTTAAGGAATATTGAGCTTGGTCATTATCTGATGGGTGACTACTTGGGAATATCAAATGCTTTATATAGATCACTAAAGTAAAGGTATATTGACCTTGGTCATTATCTGATGAGTGACTACTTGGGAATATCAAATGCTTTATGTAGATCACCAAAGTTAAGCAACATTGAGCTTGGTCTATATCTGATGAGTGACTACTTGGGAATATCAAATGCTTTATGTAGATCACCACAGTTAAGCAATATTGAGCTTGGTCATTATCTGATGGGTGACTACTTGGGAATATAAAATGCTTTATGTAGATCACCAAAGTTAAGCAACATTGAGCTTGGTCATTATCTGATGAGTGACTACTTGGGAATATCACATGCTTTATGTAGATCACCACAGTTAAGCAATATTGAGCTTGGTCATTATCTGATAGGTGACTACTTGGGAATATCAAATGCTTTATGTAGATCACCAAAGTTAAGCAATATTGAGCTTTGTCATTATCTGATGAGTGACTACTTGGGAATATCAAATGTTTTATGTAGATCACCACAGTTAAGCAATATTGAGCTTAGTCATTATCTGATGGATGACTACTTGGGAATATCAAATGCTTTATGTAGATCACCAAAGGTAAGCAATATTGAGCTTGGTCATTATCTGATGGGTGACTACTTGGGAATATACAATGCTTTTCGTAGGTCAGAAAAGTTAAGCAATATTGAGCTTGGTCATTATCTGATAGGTGACTTCTTGGGAATATCAAATGCTTTATGTAGGTCACCAAAGGTAAGCAATATTGAGCTTGGTCATTATCTGATGGGTGACTACTGTGGAATATCAAATGCTTCATGTAGATCACCAAAGTTAAGCGACATTGTGCTTGGTCATAATCAGATGAGTGACTACTTGAGAATAGTAAATGCTTTATGTAGATCACCAAAGTTAAGCAATATTGAGCTTGGTCATTATCTGATGGGTGACTACTTGGGAATATCAAATGCTTTATGTATATCACCAAAGTTAAGCAATATTGAGCTTGGTCATTATCAGATGAGTGACTACTTGGGAATATCAAATGCTTTATGTAGATCACCAAAGTTAAGCAATATTGAGCTTGGTCATTATCTGATGGGTGACTACTTGGGAATATCAAATGCTTTATGTAGGTCACCAAAGTTAAGCAATATTGAGATTGGTCATTATCTGATGGGTGACTACTTGGGAATATCAAATGCTTTATGTAGATAACCAAAGTTAAGCAATATTGAGCTTGGTCATTATCAGATGAGTGACTACTTGGGAATATCAAATGCTTTATGTAGATCACCAAAGTTAAGGAATATTGAGCTTGGTCATTATCTGATGGGTGACTACTTGGGAATATCAAATGCTTTATGTAGATCACTAAAGTTAAGGAATATTGAGCTTGGTCATTATCTGATGAGTGACTACTTGGGAATATCAAATGCTTTATATAGATCACCAAAGTTAAGCAACATTGAGCTTGGTCATTATCTGATGGGTGACTACTTGAGAATGTCAAATGCTTTATGTAGATCACCAAAGTTAAGCAATATTGAGCTTGGTCATTATCTGATGGGTGACTACTGGGGAATATCAAATGCTTCATGTAGATCACCAAAGTTGAGCAATATTGAGCTTGGTCATTATCTGATAGGTGACTACTTGGGAATATCAAATGCTTTATGTAGATTACCACAGTTAAGCAATATTGAGCTTGGTCATTATCTGATGGATGACTACTTGGGAATATCAAATGCTTTATGTAGATCACCAAAGTTAAGCGACATTGTGCTTGGTCATAATCAGATGAGTGACTACTTGAGAATACCAAATGCTTTATGTAGATCACCAAAGTTAAGCCATATTGAGCTTGGTCATTATCTGATGGGTGACTACTTGGGAATATCAAATGCTTTATGTAGATCACCAAAGTTAAGCAACATTGAGCTTGGTCATTATACGATGGTTGTCTTCTTGGGAATACCAAATGCTTTATGTAGATCACCAAAGTTAAGCAATATTGGACTTGGTCATTATCTGATGGGTGACTACTGTGGAATATCAAATGCTTTATTTAGGTCAGCAAAGTTAAGCGACATTGTGCTTGGTCATAATCAGATGAGTGACTACTTGAGAATACCAAATGCTTTATGTAGATCACTAAAGTTAAGCCATATTGAGCTTGGTCATTATCTGATGGGTGACTACTTGGGAATATCAAATGCTTTATGTAGATCACCAAAGTTAAGCAACATTGAGCTTGGTCATTATACGATGGTTGTCTTCTTGGGAATACCAAATGCTTTATGTAGATCACCAAAGTTAAGCAATATTGGACTTGGTCATTATCTGATGGGTGACTACTTGGGAATATCAAATGCTTTATTTAGGTCAGCAAAGTTAAGCAATATTGAGCTTGGTCATAATCAGATGAGTGACTACTTGGGAATACCAAATGCTTTATGTATATCACCAAAGTTAAGCAATATTGAGCTTGGTCATTATCTGATGGGTGACTACTTGGGAATATCAAATGCTTTATGTAGATCACCAAAGTTAAGCAATATTGAGCTTGGTCATTATCTGATGGGTGACTACTTGGGAATATCAAATGCTTTATGTAGATCACCAAAGTTAAGCGATATTGTGCTTGGTCATAATCAGATGAGTGACTTCTTAGGAATATCAAATGCTTTATGCAGATCACCAAAGTTAAGCAATATTGAGCTTGGTCATTATCTGATGGATGACTACTTGGGAATATCAAATGCTTTATGTAGATCACCAAAGTTAAGCAATATTGAGCTTGGTCATTATCTGATAGGTGACTACTTGGGAATATCAAATGCTTTATGTAGATCACCAAAGTTAAGCAATATTGAGCTTGGTCATTATCTGGTGGGTGACTACTTGGGAATATCAAATGCTTTATGTAGATCACCAAAGTTAAGCAACATTGAGCTTGGTCATTATACGATGGTTGTCTTCTTGGGAATACCAAATGCTTTATGTAGATCACCAAAGTTAAGCAATATTGAGCTTGGTCATTATCTGATGGGTGACTACTTGGGAATATCAAATGCTTTATGTAAGTCAGCAAAGTTAAGCAATATTGAGCTTGGTCATTATCTGATGGGTGACTACTTGGGAATACCAAATGCTTTATGTAGATCACCAAAGTTAAGCAATATTGAGCTTGGTCATTATCTGATGGGTGACTACTTGGGAATATCAAATGCTTTATGTATATCCCCAAAGTTAAGCAATATTGAGCTTGGTCATTATCTGATGAGTGACTACTTGGGAATACCAAATGCTCTATGTAGATCACACTAGTTAAGCAATATTTAGCTTGGTCATTATCTGATCGGTGACTACTTGGGAATACCAAATGCTTTATGTACATCACCAAAGTTAAGCAATATTGAGCTTGGTCATTATCAGATGAGTGACTACTTGGGAATACCAAATGCTCTATGTAGATCACCAAAGTTAAGCAATATTGAGCTTGGTCATTATCTGATGAGTGACTACTTGGGAATATCAAATGCTTTATGTAGATCACCACAGTTAAGCAATATTGAGCTTGGTCATTATCTGATGGGTGACTACTTGGGAATATCAAATGCTTTTTGTAGATCACCAAAGTTAAGCAATATTGGGCTTGGTCATTATCTGATGGGCGACTACTTGGGAATATCAAATGCTTTATGTAGATCACCAAAGGTAAGCAATATTGAGCTTGGTCATTATCTGATGGGTGACTACTTGGGAATATCAAATGCTTTATGTAGATCACCAAAGTTAAGCAATATTGAGCTTGGTCATTATCTGATGGGCGACTACTTGGGAATATCAAATGCTTTATGTAGATCACCAAAGTTAAGCAATATTGAGCTTGGTCATTATCTGATGAGTGACTACTTGGGAATATCAAATGCTTTTTGTAGATCACCAAAGTTAAGCAATATTGAGCTTGGTCATTATCTGATGGGCGACTACTTGGGAATATCAAATGCTTTATGTAGATCACCAAAGTTAAGCAATATTGAGCTTGGTCATTATCTGATGAGTGACTACTTGGGAATATCACATGCTTTATGTAGATCACCACAGTTAAGCAATATTGAGCTTGGTCATTATCTGATGGGTGACTACTTGGGAATATCAAATGCTTTATGTAGATCACCAAAGTTAAGCAATATTGAGCTTTGTCATTATCTGATGGATGACTACTTGGGAATATCAAATGCTTTATGTAGATCACCAAAGGTAAGCAATATTGAGCTTGGTCATTATCTGATGGGTGACTACTTGGGAATATAAAATGCTTTATGTAGGTCAGCAAAGTTAAGCAATATTGAGCTTGGTCATTATCTGATGGGTGACTTCTTGGGAATATCAAATGCTTTATGTAGGTCACCAAAGGTAAGCAATATTGAGCTTGGTCATTATCTGATGAGTGACTACTGTGGAATATCAAATGCTTCATGTAGATCACCAAAGTTAAGCGACATTGTGCTTGGTCATAATCAGATGAGTGACTACTTGAGAATAGTAAATGCTTTATGTAGATCACCAAAGTTAAGCAATATTGAGCTTGGTCATTATCTGATGGGTGACTACTTGGGAATATCAAATGCTTTATGTAGATCACCAAAGTTAAGCAACATTGAGCTTGGTCATTATACGATGGTTGTCTTCTTGGGAATACCAAATGCTCTATGTAGATCACCAAAGTTAAGCAATATTGGACTTGGTCATTATCTGATGGGTGACTACTTGGGAATATCAAATGCTTTATGTACATCACCAAGGTTAAGCAATATTGATCTTGGTCATTATCTGATGGGTGACTACTTGGGAATATCAAATGCTTTATGTAGGTCTCCAAAGTTAAGCAATATTGAGATTGGTCATTATCTGATGGGTGACTACTTGGGAATACCAAATGCTTTATGTAGATCACCAAAGTTAAGCAATATTGAGTTTGGTCATTATCAGATGATTGACTACTTGGGAATACCAAATGCTCTATGTAGATCACCTTCACCTTCAACAGGGCACTTTTCAACAGGGAGGAGGAGGAGTCGCTCCCCCCCCCTAAAAAAAACAAAAAACATTATTACTACATAATTTAAACCAACGTCAAAATTTAAAATATGCTGACTCATGTCGTCGAAATTATATCAGCTCCCTTTAATGGCGTTAATCTTGACTTCTTGCAGATATTTGTTTGACGTGTTTCTTCACTATAATACCAATATATATATATATATATATATATATATATATATATATATATATATATATCGTTTCATGTAAAAAAAAAAGTTAAGCAATATTGAGCTTGGTCATTATCTGATGGGTGACTACTTGGGAATATCAAATGCTTTATGTATATCACCAAAGTTAAGCAATATTGAGCTTGGTCATTATCAGATGAGTGACTACTTGGGAATATCAAATGCTTTATGTAGATCACCAAAGTTAAGCAATATTGAGCTTGGTCATTATCTGATGGGTGACTACTTGGGAATATCAAATGCTTTATGTAGGTCACCAAAGTTAAGCAATATTGAGATTGGTCATTATCTGATGGGTGACTACTTGGGAATATCAAATGCTTTATGTAGATAACCAAAGTTAAGCAATATTGAGCTTGGTCATTATCAGATGAGTGACTACTTGGGAATATCAAATGCTTTATGTAGATCACCAAAGTTAAGGAATATTGAGCTTGGTCATTATCTGATGGGTGACTACTTGGGAATATCAAATGCTTTATGTAGATCACTAAAGTTAAGGAATATTGAGCTTGGTCATTATCTGATGAGTGACTACTTGGGAATATCAAATGCTTTATGTAGATCACCAAAGTTAAGCAACATTGAGCTTGGTCATTATCTGATGGGTGACTACTTGAGAATGTCAAATGCTTTATGTAGATCACCAAAGTTAAGCAATATTGAGCTTGGTCATTATCTGATGGGTGACTACTGGGGAATTTCAAATGCTTCATGTAGATCACCAAAGTTGAGCAATATTGAGCTTGGTCATTATCTGATAGGTGACTACTTGGGAATATCAAATGCTTTATGTAGATTACCACAGTTAAGCAATATTGAGCTTGGTCATTATCTGATGGATGACTACTTGGGAATATCAAATGCTTTATGTAGATCACCAAAGTTAAGCGACATTGTGCTTGGTCATAATCAGATGAGTGACTACTTGAGAATACCAAATGCTTTATGTAGATCACCAAAGTTAAGCCATATTGAGCTTGGTCATTATCTGATGGGTGACTACTTGGGAATATCAAATGCTTTATGTAGATCACCAAAGTTAAGCAACATTGAGCTTGGTCATTATACGATGGTTGTCTTCTTGGGAATACCAAATGCTTTATGTAGATCACCAAAGTTAAGCAATATTTGACTTGGTCATTATCTGATGGGTGACTACTGTGGAATATCAAATGCTTTATTTAGGTCAGCAAAGTTAAGCAATATTGAGCTTTGTCATAATCAGATGAGTGACTACTTGGGAATACCAAATGCTTTATGTATATCACCAAAGTTAAGCAATATTGAGCTTGGTCATTATCTGATGGGTGACTACTTGGGAATATCAAATGCTTTATGTAGATCACCAAAGTTAAGCAATATTGAGCTTGGTCATTATCTGATGGGTGACTACTTGGGAATATCAAATGCTTTATGTAGATCACCAAAGTTAAGCAATATTGAGCTTTGTCATTATCTGGTGGGTGACTACTTGGGAATATCAAATGCTTTATGTAGATCACCAAAGTTAAGCAACATTGAGCTTGGTCATTATACGATGGTTGTCTTCTTGGGAATACCAAATGCTTTATGTAGATCACCAAAGTTAAGCAATATTGAGCTTGGTCATTATCTGATGGGTGACTACTTGGGAATATCAAATGCTTTATGTAGGTCAGCAAAGTTAAGCAATATTGAGCTTGGTCATTATCTGATGGGTGACTACTTGGGAATACCAAATGCTTTATGTAGATCACCAAAGTTAAGCAATATTGAGCTTGGTCATTATCTGATGGGTGACTACTTGGGAATATCAAATGCTTTATGTATATCCCCAAAGTTAAGCAATATTGAGCTTGGTCATTATCTGATGAGTGACTACTTGGGAATACCAAATGCTCTATGTAGATCACCAAAGTTAAGCAATATTTAGCTTGGTCATTATCTGATCGGTGACTACTTGGGAATACCAAATGCTTTATGTACATCACCAAAGTTAAGCAATATTGAGCTTGGTCATTATCAGATGAGTGACTACTTGGGAATACCAAATGCTCTATGTAGATCACCAAAGTTAAGCAATATTGAGCTTGGTCATTATCTGATGAGTGACTACTTGGGAATATCAAATGCTTTATGTAGATCACCACAGTTAAGCAATATTGAGCTTGGTCATTATCTGATGGGTGACTACTTGGGAATATCAAATGCTTTTTGTAGATCACCAAAGTTAAGCAATATTGGGCTTGGTCATTATCTGATGGGCGACTACTTGGGAATATCAAATGCTTTATGTAGATCACCAAAGTTAAGCAATATTGAGCTTGGTCATTATCTGATGGGCGACTACTTGGGAATATCAAATGCTTTATGTAGATCACCAAAGTTAAGCAATATTGAGCTTGGTCATTATCTGATGGGTGACTACTTGGGAATATCAAATGCTTTATGTAAGTCACCAAAGTTAAGCAATATTGAGATTGGTCATTATCTGATGGGTTACTACTTGGGAATATCAAATGCTTTATGTAGATAACCAAAGTTAAGCAATATTGAGCTTGGTCATTATCAGATGAGTGACTACTTGGGAATATCAAATGCTTTATGTAGATCACCAAAGTTAAGGAATATTGAGCTTGGTCATTATCTGATGGGTGACTACTTGGGAATATCAAATGCTTTATGTAGATCACTAAAGTTAAGCAACATTGAGCTTGGTCATTATCTGATGGGTGACTACTTGAGAATGTCAAATGCTTTATGTAGATCACCAAAGTTAAGGAATATTGAGCTTGGTCATTATCTGATGGGTGACTACTGGGGAATATCAAATGCTTCATGTAGATCACCAAAGTTAAGCAATATTGAGCTTGGTCATTATCTGATGGGTGACTACTTGGGAATATCAAATGCTTTATGTAGATCACCAAAGTTAAGCAACATTGAGCTTGGTCATTATCTGATGAGTGACTACTTGGGAATATCAAATGCTTTATGTAGATCACCACAGTTAAGCAATATTGAGCTTGGTCATTATCTGATGGGTGACTACTTGGGAATATCAAATGCTTTATGTCGATCACCAAAGTTAAGCAACATTGAGCTTGGTCATTATCTGATGAGTGACTACTTGGGAATATCACATGCTTTATGTAGATCACAACAGTTAAGCAATATTGAGCTTGGTCATTATCTGATGGGTGACTACTTGGGAATATCAAATGCTTTATGTAGATCACCAAAGTTAAGCAATATTTAGCTTTGTCATTATCTGATGAGTGACTACTTGGGAATATCAAATGTTTTATGTAGATCACCACAGTTAAGCAATATTGAGCTTGGTCATTATCTGATGGATGACTACTTGGGAATATCAAATGCTTTATGTAGATCACCAAAGGTAAGCAATATTGAGCTTGGTCATTATCTGATGGGTGACTACTTGGGAATATAAAATGCTTTTTGTAGGTCAGCAAAGTTAAGCAATATTGAGCTTGGTCATTATCTGATTGGTGACTTCTTGGGAATATCAAATGCTTTATGTAGGTCACCAAAGGTAAGCAATATTGAGCTTGGTCATTATCTGATGGGTTACTACTGTGGAATATCAAATGCTTCATGTAGATCACCAAAGTTAAGCGACATTGTGCTTGGTCATAATCAGATGAGTGACTACTTGAGAATAGTAAATGCTTTATGTAGATCACCAAAGTTAAGCAATATTGAGCTTGGTCATTATCTGATGGGTGACTACTTGGGAATATCAAATGCTTTATGTAGATCACCAAAGTTAAGCAACATTGAGCTTGGTCATTATACGATGGTTGTCTTCTTGGGAATACCAAATGCTCTATGTAGATCACCAAAGTTAAGCAATATTGGACTTGGTCATTATCTGATGGGTGACTACTTGGGAATATCAAATGCTTTATGTACATCACCAAAGTTTAGCAATATTGATCTTGGTCATTATCTGATGGGTGACTACTTGGGAATATCAAATGCTTTATGTAGGTCTCCAAAGTTAAGCAATATTGAGATTGGTCATTATCTGATGGGTGACTACTTGGGAATACCAAATGCTTTATGTAGATCACAAAAGTTAAGCAATATTGAGTTTGGTCATTATCAGATGATTGACTACTTGGGAATACCAAATGCTCTATGTAGATCACCTTCACCTTCAACAGGGCACTTTTCAACAGGGAGGAGGAGGAGTCGCTCCCCCCCCCCCCTAAAAAAAACAAAAAACATTATTACTACATAATTTAAACCAACGTCAAAATTTAAAATATGCTGACTCATGTCGTCGAAATTATATCAGCTCCCTTTAATGGCGTTAATCTTGACTTCTTGCAGATATTTGTTTGACGTGTTTCTTCACTATAATACCAATATATATATATATATATATATATATATATATTTATCGTTTCATGTAAAAAAAAAAGTTAAGCAATATTGAGCTTGGTCATTATCTGATGGGTGACTACTTGGGAATATCAAATGCTTTATGTATATCACCAAAGTTAAGCAATATTGAGCTTGGTCATTATCAGATGAGTGACTACTTGGGAATATCAAATGCTTTATGTAGATCACCAAAGTTAAGGAATATTGAGCTTGGTCATTATCTGATGGGTGACTACTTGGGAATATCAAATGCTTTATGTAGATCACTAAAGTTAAGGAATATTGAGCTTGGTCATTATCTGATGAGTGACTACTTGGGAATATCAAATGCTTTATGTAGATCACCAAAGTTAAGCAACATTGAGCTTGGTCATTATCTGATGGGTGACTACTTGAGAATGTCAAATGCTTTATGTAGATCACCAAAGTTAAGCAATATTGAGCTTGGTCATTATCTGATGGGTGACTACTTGGGAATATCAAATGCTTTATGTAGATTACCACAGTTAAGCAATATTGAGCTTGGTCATTATCTGATGGATGACTACTTGGGAATATCAAATGCTTTATGTATATCACCAAAGTTAAACAATATTGAGCTTGGTCATTATCAGATGAGTGACTACTTGGGAATACCAAATGCTTTATGTAGATCACCAAAGTTAAGCAATATTGAGCTTGGTCATAATCTGATGGGTGACTACTTGGGAATATCAAATGCTTTATGTAGATCACCAAAGTTTAGCAATATTGAGCTTGGTCATTATCTGATGGGTGACTACTGTGGAATATCAAATGCTTCATTTAGATCACCAAAGTTAAGCGACATTGTGCTTGGTCATAATCAGATGAGTGACTACTTGAGAATACCAAATGCTTTATGTAGATCACCAAAGTTAAGCCATATTGAGCTTGGTCATTATCTGATGGGTGACTACTTGGGAATATCAAATGCTTTATGTAGATCACCAAAGTTAAGCAACATTGAGCTTGGTCATTATACGATGGTGGTCTTCTTGGGAATACCAAATGCTTTATGTAGATCACCAAAGTTAAGCAATATTGGACTTGGTCATTATCTGATGGGTGACTACTTGGGAATATCAAATGCTTTATTTAGGTCAGCAAAGTTAAGCAATATTGAGCTTGGTCATAATCAGATGAGTGACTACTTGGGAATACCAAATGCTTTATGTATATCACCAAAGTTAAGCAATATTGAGCTTGGTCATTATCTGATGGGTGACTACTTGGGAATATCAAATGCTTTATGTAGATCACCAAAGTTAAGCAATATTGAGCTTGGTCATTATCTGATGGGTGACTACTTGGGAATATCAAATGCTTTATGTAGATCACCAAAGTTAAGCGATATTGTGCTTGGTCATAATCAGATGAGTGACTTCTTGGGAATATCAACTGCTTTATGCAGATCACCAAAGTTAAGCAATATTGAGCTTGGTCATTATCTGATGGATGACTACTTGGGAATATCAAATGCTTTATGTAGATCACCAAAGTTAAGCAATATTGAGCTTGGTCATTATCTGATAGGTGACTACTTGGGAATATCAAATGCTTTATGTAGATCACCAAAGTTAAGCAATATTGAGCTTGGTCATTATCTGGTGGGTGACTACTTGGGAATATCAAATGCTTTATGTAGATCACCAAAGTTAAGCAACATTGAGCTTGGTCATTATACGATGGTTGTCTTCTTGGGAATACCAAATGCTTTATGTAGATCACCAAAGTTAAGCAATATTGAGCTTGGTCATTATCTGATGGGTGACTACTTGGGAATATCAAATGCTTTATGTAGGTCAGCAAAGTTAAGCAATATTGAGCTTGGTCATTATCTGATGGGTGACTACTTGGGAATACCAAATGCTTTATGTAGATCACCAAAGTTAAGCAATATTGAGCTTGGTCATTATCTGATGGGTGACTACTTGGGAATATCAAATGCTTTATGTATATCCCCAAAGTTAAGCAATATTGAGCTTGGTCATTATCTGATGAGTGACTACTTGGGAATACCAACAGCTCTATGTAGATCACCAAAGTTAAGCAATATTTAGCTTGGTCATTATCTGATCGGTGACTACTTGGGAATACCAAATGCTTTATGTACATCACCAAAGTTAAGCAATATTGAGCTTGGTCATTATCAGATGAGTGACTACTTGGGAATACCAAATGCTCTATGTAGATCACCAAAGTTAAGCAATATTGAGCTTGGTCATTATCTGATGAGTGACTACTTGGGAATATCAAATGCTTTATGTAGATCACCACAGTTAAGCAATATTGAGCTTGGTCATTATCTGATGGGTGACTACTTGGGAATATCAAATGCTTTTTGTAGATCACCAAAGTTAAGCAATATTGGGCTTGGTCATTATCTGATGGGCGACTACTTGGGAATATCAAATGCTTTATGTAGATCACCAAAGGTAAGCAATATTGAGCTTGGTCATTATCTGATGGGTGACTACTGTGGAATATCAAATGCTTCATGTAGATCACCAAAGTTAAGCGACATTGTGCTTGGTCATAATCAGATGAGTGACTACTTGAGAATAGTAAATGCTTTATGTAGATCACCAAAGTTAAGCAATATTGAGCTTGGTCATTATCTGATGGGTGACTACTTGGGAATATCAAATGCTTTATGTATATCACCAAAGTTAAGCAATATTGAGCTTGGTCATTATCAGATGAGTGACTACTTGGGAATATCAAATGCTTTATGTAGATCACCAAAGTTAAGCAATATTGAGCTTGGTCATTATCTGATGGGTGACTACTTGGGAATATCAAATGCTTTATGTAGGTCACCAAAGTTAAGCAATATTGAGATTGGTCATTATCTGATGGGTGACTACTTGGGAATATCAAATGCTTTATGTAGATAACCAAAGTTAAGCAATATTGAGCTTGGTCATTATCAGATGAGTGACTACTTGGGAATATCAAATGCTTTATGTAGATCACCAAAGTTAAGGAATATTGAGCTTGGTCATTATCTGATGGGTGACTACTTGGGAATATCAAATGCTTTATGTAGATCACTAAAGTTAAGGAATATTGAGCTTGGTCATTATCTGATGAGTGACTACTTGGGAATATCAAATGCTTTATATAGATCACCAAAGTTAAGCAACATTGAGCTTGGTCATTATCTGATGGGTGACTACTTGAGAATGTCAAATGCTTTATGTAGATCACCAAAGTTAAGCAATATTGAGCTTGGTCATTATCTGATGGGGGACTACTGGGGAATATCAAATGCTTCATGTAGATCACCAAAGTTGAGCAATATTGAGCTTGGTCATTATCTGATAGGTGACTACTTGGGAATATCAAATGCTTTATGTAGATTACCACAGTTAAGCAATATTGAGCTTGGTCATTATCTGATGGATGACTACTTGGGAATATCAAATGCTTTATGTAGATCACCAAAGTTAAGCGACATTGTGCTTGGTCATAATCAGATGAGTGACTACTTGAGAATACCAAATGCTTTATGTAGATCACCAAAGTTAAGCCATATTGAGCTTGGTCATTATCTGATGGGTGACTACTTGGGAATATCAAATGCTTTATGTAGATCACCAAAGTTAAGCAACATTGAGCTTGGTCATTATACGATGGTTGTCTTCTTGGGAATACCAAATGCTTTATGTAGATCACCAAAGTTAAGCAATATTGGACTTGGTCATTATCTGATGGGTGACTACTGTGGAATATCAAATGCTTTATTTAGGTCAGCAAAGTTAAGCGACATTGTGCTTGGTCATAATCAGATGAGTGACTACTTGAGAATACCAAATGCTTTATGTAGATCACTAAAGTTAAGCCATATTGAGCTTGGTCATTATCTGATGGGTGACTACTTGGGAATATCAAATGCTTTATGTAGATCACCAAAGTTAAGCAACATTGAGCTTGGTCATTATACGATGGTTGTCTTCTTGGGAATACCAAATGCTTTATGTAGATCACCAAAGTTAAGCAATATTGGACTTGGTCATTATCTGATGGGTGACTACTTGGGAATATCAAATGCTTTATTTAGGTCAGCAAAGTTAAGCAATATTGAGCTTGGTCATAATCAGATGAGTGACTACTTGGGAATACCAAATGCTTTATGTATATCACCAAAGTTAAGCAATATTGAGCTTGGTCATTATCTGATGGGTGACTACTTGGGAATATCAAATGCTTTATGTAGATCACCAAAGTTAAGCAATATTGAGCTTGGTCATTATCTGATGGGTGACTACTTGGGAATATCAAATGCTTTATGTAGATCACCAAAGTTAAGCGATATTGTGCTTGGTCATAATCAGATGAGTGACTTCTTGGGAATATCAAATGCTTTATGCAGATCACCAAAGTTAAGCAATATTGAGCTTGGTCATTATCTGATGGATGACTACTTGGGAATATCAAATGCTTTATGTAGATCACCAAAGTTAAGCAATATTGAGCTTGGTCATTATCTGATAGGTGACTACTTGGGAATATCAAATGCTTTATGTAGATCACCAAAGGTAAGCAATATTGAGCTTGGTCATTATCTGGTGGGTGACTACTTGGGAATATCAAATGCTTTATGTAGATCACCAAAGTTAAGCAACATTGAGCTTGGTCATTATACGATGGTTGTCTTCTTGGGAATACCAAATGCTTTATGTAGATCACCAAAGTTAAGCAATATTGAGCTTGGTCATTATCTGATGGGTGACTACTTGGGAATATCAAATGCTTTATGTAAGTCAGCAAAGTTAAGCAATATTGAGCTTGGTCATTATCTGATGGGTGACTACTTGGGAATACCAAATGCTTTATGTAGATCACCAAAGTTAAGCAATATTGAGCTTGGTCATTATCTGATGGGTGACTACTTGGGAATATCAAATGCTTTATGTATATCCCCAAAGTTAAGCAATATTGAGCTTGGTCATTATCTGATGAGTGACTACTTGGGAATACCAAATGCTCTATGTAGATCACACTAGTTAAGCAATATTTAGCTTGGTCATTATCTGATCGGTGACTACTTGGGAATACCAAATGCTTTATGTACATCACCAAAGTTAAGCAATATTGAGCTTGGTCATTATCAGATGAGTGACTACTTGGGAATACCAAATGCTCTATGTAGATCACCAAAGTTAAGCAATATTGAGCTTGGTCATTATCTGATGAGTGACTACTTGGGAATATCAAATGCTTTATGTAGATCACCACAGTTAAGCAATATTGAGCTTGGTCATTATCTGATGGGTGACTACTTGGGAATATCAAATGCTTTTTGTAGATCACCAAAGTTAAGCAATATTGGGCTTGGTCATTATCTGATGGGCGACTACTTGGGAATATCAAATGCTTTATGTAGATCACCAAAGGTAAGCAATATTGAGCTTGGTCATTATCTGATGGGTGACTACTTGGGAATATCAAATGCTTTATGTAGATCACCAAAGTTAAGCAATATTGAGCTTGGTCATTATCTGATGGGCGACTACTTGGGAATATCAAATGCTTTATGTAGATCACCAAAGTTAAGCAATATTGAGCTTGGTCATTATCTGATGAGTGACTACTTGGGAATATCAAATGCTTTTTGTAGATCACCAAAGTTAAGCAATATTGAGCTTGGTCATTATCTGATGGGCGACTACTTGGGAATATCAAATGCTTTATGTAGATCACCAAAGTTAAGCAATATTGAGCTTGGTCATTATCTGATGAGTGACTACTTGGGAATATCACATGCTTTATGTAGATCACCACAGGTAAGCAATATTGAGCTTAGTCATTATCTGATGGGTGACTACTTGGGAATATCAAATGCTTTATGTAGATCACCAAAGTTAAGCAATATTGAGCTTTGTCATTATCTGATGGATGACTACTTGGGAATATCAAATGCTTTATGTAGATCACCAAAGGTAAGCAATATTGAGCTTGGTCATTATCTGATGGGTGACTACTTGGGAATATAAAATGCTTTATGTAGGTCAGCAAAGTTAAGCAATATTGAGCTTGGTCATTATCTGATGGGTGACTTCTTGGGAATATCAAATGCTTTATGTAGGTCACCAAAGGTAAGCAATATTGAGCTTGGTCATTATCTGATGAGTGACTACTGTGGAATATCAAATGCTTCATGTAGATCACCAAAGTTAAGCGACATTGTGCTTGGTCATAATCAGATGAGTGACTACTTGAGAATAGTAAATGCTTTATGTAGATCACCAAAGTTAAGCAATATTGAGCTTGGTCATTATCTGATGGGTGACTACTTGGGAATATCAAATGCTTTATGTAGATCACCAAAGTTAAGCAACATTGAGCTTGGTCATTATACGATGGTTGTCTTCTTGGGAATACCAAATGCTCTATGTAGATCACCAAAGTTAAGCAATATTGGACTTGGTCATTATCTGATGGGTGACTACTTGGGAATATCAAATGCTTTATGTACATCACCAAAGTTAAGCAATATTGATCTTGGTCATTATCTGATGGGTGACTACTTGGGAATATCAAATGCTTTATGTAGGTCTCCAAAGTTAAGCAATATTGAGATTGGTCATTATCTGATGGGTGACTACTTGGGAATACCAAATGCTTTATGTAGATCACCAAAGTTAAGCAATATTGAGTTTGGTCATTATCAGATGATTGACTACTTGGGAATACCAAATGCTCTATGTAGATCACCTTCACCTTCAACAGGGCACTTTTCAACAGGGAGGAGGAGGAGTCGCTCCCCCCCCCCTAAAAAAAACAAAAAACATTATTACTACATAATTTAAACCAACGTCAAAATTTAAAATATGCTGACTCATGTCGTCGAAATTATATCAGCTCCCTTTAATGGCGTTAATCTTGACTTCTTGCAGATATTTGTTTGACGTGTTTCTTCACTATAATACCAATATATATATATATATATATATATATATATATATATATATATATATCGTTTCATGTAAAAAAAAAAGTTAAGCAATATTGAGCTTGGTCATTATCTGATGGGTGACTACTTGGGAATATCAAATGCTTTATGTATATCACCAAAGTTAAGCAATATTGAGCTTGGTCATTATCAGATGAGTGACTACTTGGGAATATCAAATGCTTTATGTAGATCACCAAAGTTAAGCAATATTGAGCTTGGTCATTATCTGATGGGTGACTACTTGGGAATATCAAATGCTTTATGTAGGTCACCAAAGTTAAGCAATATTGAGATTGGTCATTATCTGATGGGTGACTACTTGGGAATATCAAATGCTTTATGTAGATAACCAAAGTTAAGCAATATTGAGCTTGGTCATTATCAGATGAGTGACTACTTGGGAATATCAAATGCTTTATGTAGATCACCAAAGTTAAGGAATATTGAGCTTGGTCATTATCTGATGGGTGACTACTTGGGAATATCAAATGCTTTATGTAGATCACTAAAGTTAAGGAATATTGAGCTTGGTCATTATCTGATGAGTGACTACTTGGGAATATCAAATGCTTTATGTAGATCACCAAAGTTAAGCAACATTGAGCTTGGTCATTATCTGATGGGTGACTACTTGAGAATGTCAAATGCTTTATGTAGATCACCAAAGTTAAGCAATATTGAGCTTGGTCATTATCTGATGGGTGACTACTGGGGAATTTCAAATGCTTCATGTAGATCACCAAAGTTGAGCAATATTGAGCTTGGTCATTATCTGATAGGTGACTACTTGGGAATATCAAATGCTTTATGTAGATTACCACAGTTAAGCAATATTGAGCTTGGTCATTATCTGATGGATGACTACTTGGGAATATCAAATGCTTTATGTAGATCACCAAAGTTAAGCGACATTGTGCTTGGTCATAATCAGATGAGTGACTACTTGAGAATACCAAATGCTTTATGTAGATCACCAAAGTTAAGCCATATTGAGCTTGGTCATTATCTGATGGGTGACTACTTGGGAATATCAAATGCTTTATGTAGATCACCAAAGTTAAGCAACATTGAGCTTGGTCATTATACGATGGTTGTCTTCTTGGGAATACCAAATGCTTTATGTAGATCACCAAAGTTAAGCAATATTTGACTTGGTCATTATCTGATGGGTGACTACTGTGGAATATCAAATGCTTTATTTAGGTCAGCAAAGTTAAGCAATATTGAGCTTTGTCATAATCAGATGAGTGACTACTTGGGAATACCAAATGCTTTATGTATATCACCAAAGTTAAGCAATATTGAGCTTGGTCATTATCTGATGGGTGACTACTTGGGAATATCAAATGCTTTATGTAGATCACCAAAGTTAAGCAATATTGAGCTTGGTCATTATCTGATGGGTGACTACTTGGGAATATCAAATGCTTTATGTAGATCACCAAAGTTAAGCAATATTGAGCTTTGTCATTATCTGGTGGGTGACTACTTGGGAATATCAAATGCTTTATGTAGATCACCAAAGTTAAGCAACATTGAGCTTGGTCATTATACGATGGTTGTCTTCTTGGGAATACCAAATGCTTTATGTAGATCACCAAAGTTAAGCAATATTGAGCTTGGTCATTATCTGATGGGTGACTACTTGGGAATATCAAATGCTTTATGTAGGTCAGCAAAGTTAAGCAATATTGAGCTTGGTCATTATCTGATGGGTGACTACTTGGGAATACCAAATGCTTTATGTAGATCACCAAAGTTAAGCAATATTGAGCTTGGTCATTATCTGATGGGTGACTACTTGGGAATATCAAATGCTTTATGTATATCCCCAAAGTTAAGCAATATTGAGCTTGGTCATTATCTGATGAGTGACTACTTGGGAATACCAAATGCTCTATGTAGATCACCAAAGTTAAGCAATATTTAGCTTGGTCATTATCTGATCGGTGACTACTTGGGAATACCAAATGCTTTATGTACATCACCAAAGTTAAGCAATATTGAGCTTGGTCATTATCAGATGAGTGACTACTTGGGAATACCAAATGCTCTATGTAGATCACCAAAGTTAAGCAATATTGAGCTTGGTCATTATCTGATGAGTGACTACTTGGGAATATCAAATGCTTTATGTAGATCACCACAGTTAAGCAATATTGAGCTTGGTCATTATCTGATGGGTGACTACTTGGGAATATCAAATGCTTTTTGTAGATCACCAAAGTTAAGCAATATTGGGCTTGGTCATTATCTGATGGGCGACTACTTGGGAATATCAAATGCTTTATGTAGATCACCAAAGTTAAGCAATATTGAGCTTGGTCATTATCTGATGGGCGACTACTTGGGAATATCAAATGCTTTATGTAGATCACCAAAGTTAAGCAATATTGAGCTTGGTCATTATCTGATGGGTGACTACTTGGGAATATCAAATGCTTTATGTAGGTCACCAAAGTTAAGCAATATTGAGATTGGTCATTATCTGATGGGTTACTACTTGGGAATATCAAATGCTTTATGTAGATAACCAAAGTTAAGCAATATTGAGCTTGGTCATTATCAGATGAGTGACTACTTGGGAATATCAAATGCTTTATGTAGATCACCAAAGTTAAGGAATATTGAGCTTGGTCATTATCTGATGGGTGACTACTTGGGAATATCAAATGCTTTATGTAGATCACTAAAGTTAAGCAACATTGAGCTTGGTCATTATCTGATGGGTGACTACTTGAGAATGTCAAATGCTTTATGTAGATCACCAAAGTTAAGGAATATTGAGCTTGGTCATTATCTGATGGGTGACTACTGGGGAATATCAAATGCTTCATGTAGATCACCAAAGTTAAGCAATATTGAGCTTGGTCATTATCTGATGGGTGACTACTTGGGAATATCAAATGCTTTATGTAGATCACCAAAGTTAAGCAACATTGAGCTTGGTCATTATCTGATGAGTGACTACTTGGGAATATCAAATGCTTTATGTAGATCACCACAGTTAAGCAATATTGAGCTTGGTCATTATCTGATGGGTGACTACTTGGGAATATCAAATGCTTTATGTAGATCACCAAAGTTAAGCAACATTGAGCTTGGTCATTATCTGATGAGTGACTACTTGGGAATATCACATGCTTTATGTAGATCACAACAGTTAAGCAATATTGAGCTTGGTCATTATCTGATGGGTGACTACTTGGGAATATCAAATGCTTTATGTAGATCACCAAAGTTAAGCAATATTTAGCTTTGTCATTATCTGATGAGTGACTACTTGGGAATATCAAATGTTTTATGTAGATCACCACAGTTAAGCAATATTGAGCTTGGTCATTATCTGATGGATGACTACTTGGGAATATCAAATGCTTTATGTAGATCACCAAAGGTAAGCAATATTGAGCTTGGTCATTATCTGATGGGTGACTACTTGGGAATATAAAATGCTTTTTGTAGGTCAGCAAAGTTAAGCAATATTGAGCTTGGTCATTATCTGATTGGTGACTTCTTGGGAATATCAAATGCTTTATGTAGGTCACCAAAGGTAAGCAATATTGAGCTTGGTCATTATCTGATGGGTTACTACTGTGGAATATCAAATGCTTCATGTAGATCACCAAAGTTAAGCGACATTGTGCTTGGTCATAATCAGATGAGTGACTACTTGAGAATAGTAAATGCTTTATGTAGATCACCAAAGTTAAGCAATATTGAGCTTGGTCATTATCTGATGGGTGACTACTTGGGAATATCAAATGCTTTATGTAGATCACTAAAGTTAAGCAACATTGAGCTTGGTCATTATACGATGGTTGTCTTCTTGGGAATACCAAATGCTCTATGTAGATCACCAAAGTTAAGCAATATTGGACTTGGTCATTATCTGATGGGTGACTACTTGGGAATATCAAATGCTTTATGTACATCACCAAAGTTTAGCAATATTGATCTTGGTCATTATCTGATGGGTGACTACTTGGGAATATCAAATGCTTTATGTAGGTCTCCAAAGTTAAGCAATATTGAGATTGGTCATTATCTGATGGGTGACTACTTGGGAATACCAAATGCTTTATGTAGATCACAAAAGTTAAGCAATATTGAGTTTGGTCATTATCAGATGATTGACTACTTGGGAATACCAAATGCTCTATGTAGATCACCTTCACCTTCAACAGGGCACTTTTCAACAGGGAGGAGGAGGAGTCGCTCCCCCCCCCCTAAAAAAAACAAAAAACATTATTACTACATAATTTAAACCAACGTCAAAATTTAAAATATGCTGACTCATGTCGTCGAAATTATATCAGCTCCCTTTAATGGCGTTAATCTTGACTTCTTGCAGATATTTGTTTGACGTGTTTCTTCACTATAATACCAATATATATATATATATATATATATATATATATATATATATTTATCGTTTCATGTAAAAAAAAAAGTTAAGCAATATTGAGCTTGGTCATTATCTGATGGGTGACTACTTGGGAATATCAAATGCTTTATGTATATCACCAAAGTTAAGCAATATTGAGCTTGGTCATTATCAGATGAGTGACTACTTGGGAATATCAAATGCTTTATGTAGATCACCAAAGTTAAGGAATATTGAGCTTGGTCATTATCTGATGGGTGACTACTTGGGAATATCAAATGCTTTATGTAGATCACTAAAGTTAAGGAATATTGAGCTTGGTCATTATCTGATGAGTGACTACTTGGGAATATCAAATGCTTTATGTAGATCACCAAAGTTAAGCAACATTGAGCTTGGTCATTATCTGATGGGTGACTACTTGAGAATGTCAAATGCTTTATGTAGATCACCAAAGTTAAGCAATATTGAGCTTGGTCATTATCTGATGGGTGACTACTTGGGAATATCAAATGCTTTATGTAGATTACCACAGTTAAGCAATATTGAGCTTGGTCATTATCTGATGGATGACTACTTGGGAATATCAAATGCTTTATGTATATCACCAAAGTTAAACAATATTGAGCTTGGTCATTATCAGATGAGTGACTACTTGGGAATACCAAATGCTTTATGTAGATCACCAAAGTTAAGCAATATTGAGCTTGGTCATAATCTGATGGGTGACTACTTGGGAATATCAAATGCTTTATGTAGATCACCAAAGTTAAGCAATATTGAGCTTGGTCATTATCTGATGGGTGACTACTGTGGAATATCAAATGCTTCATGTAGATCACCAAAGTTAAGCGACATTGTGCTTGGTCATAATCAGATGAGTGACTACTTGAGAATACCAAATGCTTTATGTAGATCACCAAAGTTAAGCCATATTGAGCTTGGTCATTATCTGATGGGTGACTACTTGGGAATATCAAATGCTTTATGTAGATCACCAAAGTTAAGCAACATTGAGCTTGGTCATTATACGATGGTGGTCTTCTTGGGAATACCAAATGCTTTATGTAGATCACCAAAGTTAAGCAATATTGGACTTGGTCATTATCTGATGGGTGACTACTTGGGAATATCAAATGCTTTATTTAGGTCAGCAAAGTTAAGCAATATTGAGCTTGGTCATAATCAGATGAGTGACTACTTGGGAATACCAAATGCTTTATGTATATCACCAAAGTTAAGCAATATTGAGCTTGGTCATTATCTGATGGGTGACTACTTGGGAATATCAAATGCTTTATGTAGATCACCAAAGTTAAGCAATATTGAGCTTGGTCATTATCTGATGGGTGACTACTTGGGAATATCAAATGCTTTATGTAGATCACCAAAGTTAAGCGATATTGTGCTTGGTCATAATCAGATGAGTGACTTCTTGGGAATATCAACTGCTTTATGCAGATCACCAAAGTTAAGCAATATTGAGCTTGGTCATTATCTGATGGATGACTACTTGGGAATATCAAATGCTTTATGTAGATCACCAAAGTTAAGCAATATTGAGCTTGGTCATTATCTGATAGGTGACTACTTGGGAATATCAAATGCTTTATGTAGATCACCAAAGTTAAGCAATATTGAGCTTGGTCATTATCTGGTGGGTGACTACTTGGGAATATCAAATGCTTTATGTAGATCACCAAAGTTAAGCAACATTGAGCTTGGTCATTATACGATGGTTGTCTTCTTGGGAATACCAAATGCTCTATGTAGATCACCAAAGTTAAGCAATATTGGACTTGGTCATTATCTGATGGGTGACTACTTGGGAATATCAAATGCTTTATGTACATCACCAAAGTTTAGCAATATTGATCTTGGTCATTATCTGATGGGTGACTACTTGGGAATATCAAATGCTTTATGTAGGTCTCCAAAGTTAAGCAATATTGAGATTGGTCATTATCTGATGGGTGACTACTTGGGAATACCAAATGCTTTATGTAGATCACAAAAGTTAAGCAATATTGAGTTTGGTCATTATCAGATGATTGACTACTTGGGAATACCAAATGCTCTATGTAGATCACCTTCACCTTCAACAGGGCACTTTTCAACAGGGAGGAGGAGGAGTCGCTCCCCCCCCCCTAAAAAAAACAAAAAACATTATTACTACATAATTTAAACCAACGTCAAAATTTAAAATATGCTGACTCATGTCGTCGAAATTATATCAGCTCCCTTTAATGGCGTTAATCTTGACTTCTTGCAGATATTTGTTTGACGTGTTTCTTCACTATAATACCAATATATATATATATATATATATATATATATATATATATATTTATCGTTTCATGTAAAAAAAAAAGTTAAGCAATATTGAGCTTGGTCATTATCTGATGGGTGACTACTTGGGAATATCAAATGCTTTATGTATATCACCAAAGTTAAGCAATATTGAGCTTGGTCATTATCAGATGAGTGACTACTTGGGAATATCAAATGCTTTATGTAGATCACCAAAGTTAAGGAATATTGAGCTTGGTCATTATCTGATGGGTGACTACTTGGGAATATCAAATGCTTTATGTAGATCACTAAAGTTAAGGAATATTGAGCTTGGTCATTATCTGATGAGTGACTACTTGGGAATATCAAATGCTTTATGTAGATCACCAAAGTTAAGCAACATTGAGCTTGGTCATTATCTGATGGGTGACTACTTGAGAATGTCAAATGCTTTATGTAGATCACCAAAGTTAAGCAATATTGAGCTTGGTCATTATCTGATGGGTGACTACTTGGGAATATCAAATGCTTTATGTAGATTACCACAGTTAAGCAATATTGAGCTTGGTCATTATCTGATGGATGACTACTTGGGAATATCAAATGCTTTATGTATATCACCAAAGTTAAACAATATTGAGCTTGGTCATTATCAGATGAGTGACTACTTGGGAATACCAAATGCTTTATGTAGATCACCAAAGTTAAGCAATATTGAGCTTGGTCATAATCTGATGGGTGACTACTTGGGAATATCAAATGCTTTATGTAGATCACCAAAGTTTAGCAATATTGAGCTTGGTCATTATCTGATGGGTGACTACTGTGGAATATCAAATGCTTCATGTAGATCACCAAAGTTAAGCGACATTGTGCTTGGTCATAATCAGATGAGTGACTACTTGAGAATACCAAATGCTTTATGTAGATCACCAAAGTTAAGCCATATTGAGCTTGGTCATTATCTGATGGGTGACTACTTGGGAATATCAAATGCTTTATGTAGATCACCAAAGTTAAGCAACATTGAGCTTGGTCATTATACGATGGTGGTCTTCTTGGGAATACCAAATGCTTTATGTAGATCACCAAAGTTAAGCAATATTGGACTTGGTCATTATCTGATGGGTGACTACTTGGGAATATCAAATGCTTTATTTAGGTCAGCAAAGTTAAGCAATATTGAGCTTGGTCATAATCAGATGAGTGACTACTTGGGAATACCAAATGCTTTATGTATATCACCAAAGTTAAGCAATATTGAGCTTGGTCATTATCTGATGGGTGACTACTTGGGAATATCAAATGCTTTATGTAGATCACCAAAGTTAAGCAATATTGAGCTTGGTCATTATCTGATGGGTGACTACTTGGGAATATCAAATGCTTTATGTAGATCACCAAAGTTAAGCGATATTGTGCTTGGTCATAATCAGATGAGTGACTTCTTGGGAATATCAACTGCTTTATGCAGATCACCAAAGTTAAGCAATATTGAGCTTGGTCATTATCTGATGGATGACTACTTGGGAATATCAAATGCTTTATGTAGATCACCAAAGTTAAGCAATATTGAGCTTGGTCATTATCTGATAGGTGACTACTTGGGAATATCAAATGCTTTATGTAGATCACCAAAGTTAAGCAATATTGAGCTTGGTCATTATCTGGTGGGTGACTACTTGGGAATATCAAATGCTTTATGTAGATCACCAAAGTTAAGCAACATTGAGCTTGGTCATTATACGATGGTTGTCTTCTTGGGAATACCAAATGCTTTATGTAGATCACCAAAGTTAAGCAATATTGAGCTTGGTCATTATCTGATGGGTGACTACTTGGGAATATCAAATGCTTTATGTAGGTCAGCAAAGTTAAGCAATATTGAGCTTGGTCATTATCTGATGGGTGACTACTTGGGAATACCAAATGCTTTATGTAGATCACCAAAGTTAAGCAATATTGAGCTTGGTCATTATCTGATGGGTGACTACTTGGGAATATCAAATGCTTTATGTATATCCCCAAAGTTAAGCAATATTGAGCTTGGTCATTATCTGATGAGTGACTACTTGGGAATACCAAATGCTCTATGTAGATCACCAAAGTTAAGCAATATTTAGCTTGGTCATTATCTGATCGGTGACTACTTGGGAATACCAAATGCTTTATGTACATCACCAAAGTTAAGCAATATTGAGCTTGGTCATTATCAGATGAGTGACTACTTGGGAATACCAAATGCTCTATGTAGATCACCAAAGTTAAGCAATATTGAGCTTGGTCATTATCTGATGAGTGACTACTTGGGAATATCAAATGCTTTATGTAGATCACCACAGTTAAGCAATATTGAGCTTGGTCATTATCTGATGGGTGACTACTTGGGAATATCAAATGCTTTTTGTAGATCACCAAAGTTAAGCAATATTGGGCTTGGTCATTATCTGATGGGCGACTACTTGGGAATATCAAATGCTTTATGTAGATCACCAAAGGTAAGCAATATTGAGCTTGGTCATTATCTGATGGGTGACTACTTGGGAATATCAAATGCTTTATGTAGATCACCAAAGTTAAGCAATATTGAGCTTGGTCATTATCTGATGGGTGACTACTTGGGAATATCAAATGCTTTATGTAGATCACCAATGTTAAGCAATATTGAGCTTGGCCATTTTCAGATGGGTGACTACTTGGGAATATCGAATGCTTTATGTAGATCACCAAAGTTAAACAACATTTAGTTTGTCGTTTCTGAATTTTTGAGATGAGGATTGGTTATTTATATTCATCAGACTACTGTTCTTATCTTGAGTGTGATTTTCACAACGTTGCGGCCGATATTACCTCCGACCTTCTTCAGGTGTATCCTATCTTTTAATGGATGACATCATTCTTTTGTTACGTCATCATTTATGATATCATAAAGAATCTTCTACAAATTTTGGAAGATGACTTTATCCTTTTTTTTTTCAATTTTAAAAGATTTTTGTTTCTGCTGTTGAGGGTATTCTACTGTATCACAGACACCACCTGAAATAGATCTTTTTAGGGTTCTAATCATCCCTTTAAACAAAATTGTTTGTATGTATCTTGCTCATCGTGTAGATTTTGAAATTCATTTTCATGAGTCTGATTGCTCCCATGATCAGTGGAATGATGATCTTCCTAAGATATATATATATATTCTGGCAGCCTGCAACTTCCTTTGTCCTCATTAGTAGAAGAATTCAAAGTTGGAAAGGTGCATCTTCAAATGATGGTGGATGACTCAAATGATGAATTTGTCCGGGAAGCACATCCAACTGTAAAAGCTGGCACCAAGTGGTCAGTTACAAAAACAATTGAAGAAGCAGAATCCAGTCTTCGAACTAAGGAAATAATGGGTCTTGTTCAAGTTGACAGGGCTGGTTTAGGATCCACAAATTATGAGCCATTTTCCAAAATGGGCATTAAAGATAAGAGAAAAATGATGACCGAGGAAATAAAAATGCTTGAGGAGGAAAAAAGAAAAGCTACTGCTGTTACTCAAGCCAAGCAATGTGCGTGGACAACATGGAGTGATATTGAGCCAGTTAAATTATCATGGGACATCTTAATCGAAATGGAACCACTGGCGATATCATACCTTTTGAGGTCTACATATGACCTACTGCCATGCGCATCGAATCTCAAAGAATGGGGATATATAGATTCTGATCTGTGTACTATATGTCAAAAAGAGCGCGGTACCTTGCGTCACGTCTTGTCTGCATGCTCAAAATCCCTCCCAATGTTTACATGGCGACACAACCAGGTTCTAGAAGTGCTGGTTGAGATAATATCATCCCAGTGTATATTAGCTAACAAACAGCCTGTAACAACTAGTGAACCCAGGGTTCAATTTTGCCAGGAAGGCAAATGTCCATCAAAGAGGAAAAATAAATTGAATCCCAATATGAAGTTATTGAATGGGGCAAAGGATTGGAAAGTTTCAGCAGATCTGAAGACATCTTTGAAATTTCCAGTGCACATCCTCCAAACAGAAAAGCGGCCTGATATTTTGCTCTGGTCTGACTCTAAAAAGAGTATATTTTTAATTGAGCTAACTGTCCCTTGGGAAGAAAATTTCTCAGAAGCTCATGAACGAAAGAAAGATCGGTACGAATGCGTGCATGCCGAGTGTATAGAAAAGGGATGGATGTGCAATGTGATGCCTATCGAGGTTGGATGTCGAGGATTTTTAGGACACTCCACCATTTCGCTTCTTTCGAAAATAGGCGTCACTGGAAGGGATTTAAAAAAACAAAAATGTCGCCTGCAAACAATTGTTAGACAAGCGTAATGCTGGATCTGGCGCAATTCGAAGACATTTGCAAAGAGAGCATAATATTGTCCACTTCTTCCGTTCTCGGGCTGTTCTGGAAAAAGGGAAAAAGAAAAAGAGAGAGGGAGGAAAAAAAGGGGGAGAAGAAGGAAAGAAAAAGAAGGAAGGGGGGAAGGAAGGAAAAAAGGAAAGAAAAAAAAGGGAAAATTAAAGAGAAAAATAAATAAATAAAATTTAAATTAAAATTAAAAAGTTAAAAATGAAAAAAGTTAAAAACAGCGTTTTTCCTCTGCTTGAATATGCCAGGTAATTTTATTTATTTATTTTTTTTATCCTATTTATTGCTTTGCCCAGCAGCAATAGCTGCTGGTGGCGCCAGGGGTGGCAGTCCCGCTTTAGCCACCGAAACTGTGTCATCACCTCTGGTTAGCGGCTGATGAGGGCAAAGTAAAAGCACATGTGGTCACATGTTGTATGTAGAATATATATATATATATATATATATATATATATGTTACAATATTTGTCGTATAATGGTGGTAGATATTTAATTGCCGTGCACCACAGCAAAATGTGGCACAAGGCCGGAAAGTGCAGAACAGGCAAGCTCCCCTAAAGAAGGGGCACCCTTGTCTCAACAAAAATTGCCTGGGCACACCTGTCGGTATTCGCCGGTATGGGCGCCTAAGGCGACAAGCTATTAACTTGTCCCAGCAGAAAGCCCGGTTGCAAGGCCTGGGAGGGTGGACCTCCTTGTTAGTACCAAAGCGGTGTACCCCAGTCCGACAGATGCTGAGCCAGTTCCCGGCCCCTCACCTATCGGGCTGAGTGTCAAGAACGGATCCTTGACGAGTACTTCTACCCTGTCCCTTCAGCCGAAGCCGCTAGGAGACATCCCATCATACTGGAGTATAATGAGGTATTATCCTGCACAGCTGGGAGATTCTACTTATAAACGATGCTGCTAGGAACTGACAAATCGAATAAATCCATGTTCTGCTACCAACCAGAATTGCTCCATAAATATTAAACTTTTCTGTAACAATTTCGCATATGTTTTTTTTTTTTCCATCTCGACACAGAAGAATCTTTTGCTCTGTGGATTCCAACTCAAGAACTGTCTACTGCCAACCAGTCAACTCTCAGGACTTGTGTAAAATAACGAACTATCAGAGACTGTTCTGAAACTAAACATGGCTTACACTTTTAGAATATATATATATATATATATATATATATATATACTAGCAGTTCAGCCCGGCTTTGCTCGGGCCCTATGTACTGTTCATAACTTTATGCGCATATATTAGAAAGTTTGACTCACGTCCAGGTAACCTACATCTAAAATTTTAAGTGTTTAGACCCAAAATTGGTAGAGGAGTTTTGTAGTGTCTGCGAAGGTCAACTCTTTCAATTTTGACCTTTTGGCAGCAAAATTTTCGCCCAAAAACTGATTAAAAAGCTTGCTGCATGTCTGAATACCCTTTATGTAAAATTATAAATGTTTAGACCCAAAATTTGCTGAATAGTTTGCTAGAAACCGCAAAGCTAAAATCTTTTGAACTTTGACCCCTTGGCAGCCAAATTTTCGGTCAAAAACCAATTAAAACGCTTGCTCTATGTCTGAATACATGTTATGTAACATTTCAAATGTTTAGGTCAAAAATTGGTTGCGTAATTTGGTAGAGACCACAGAGGTCAAAGTTTTTTTTACCTCAATTTTTACCCCTTAAGATTTATTGTTTTGGGTTCAAATAAAATTAAAAATTAATTGATCTATGTCCAAATAACCTACATGTAAAATTTCAAGTGTTTAGACCCAACATTGGCAGACGAGTTTGATAGAGTTTTTAATGGTTAAATCGTTGAACTTTGAGCTCTTGATAGGCAAATTTCTGGCCGCAAACCGATTAAAAAAATTTTCCCAAATCTCAATACGCCTTATGTCCAATCTCGAGTCTGTAGAATGAAAATTGACAGAGTAGTTTAGTAGGGAAATGTACACACACTCAGACAATTTCACTTTTATAAATATACTAGCAGTTCAGCCCGCATGTTCGCGGGTCTATGTACTGTTCATAAATTTATGTGCATATGTATGTATATATATATATATATATATTAAAAAGTTGACTTATGTCTAGGTAACCTGCATCTAAAATTTCAAGTGTTTAGACACAAAATTGGCGGAGGAGTTTGATAGAGTTTTCAATGGTCAAATCGTTGAACTTTGACTCCTTGACAGCCAACTTTCTGTCCGAAAAACGATTAAAACGATGTTCCTAAATCTCAATACCCCTTATGTCAAAGCTCGAGACTGAAAATTGACAGAGTAGTTTGGTAGAGAAATGTACACACACACACACACATACACACAATTTCACTTTTATAAATATACTAGCAGTTCAGCCCGGCTGTGCTTGGGCCCTATGTACTGTTCATAACTTTATGTGCCTATATATATATATATATATATATATATATATATTAAAAAGTTTAACTCATGTCCAGGTAACATGAATCTAGAATTTCAAGTATTTAAACCCAAACTTTGCGGAGGAGTTTGGGGGAGTCTGCAAATGTCAACTCTTTTAAATTTGGCATCTTGGCAGCCAAATTTTCGCCTAAAAACTGATTAAAAAGCTTGCTGAATATTTTGCAAAGGTCAAATCTTTTGTACCTTCACCCCTCGTCAACCAAATTTCTGGATAGAAACCGATTAAACAGGTTGTCCTATGTCTAAATACACTTTATGTAAAATTTCAAATGTTTAGACAAAAAATTAGCTGAGAAGTCAATATTTTTTTTATTTTAACCCCAATTTTGATCCCCTTAACATTTATTGTTTTGTGCTCAAATCAAATTAAAAAATTGATCCATATCCAAGTAAGCTACATCTAAAATTTCAAGTGTTTAGACCAAAAATTAGCAGAGGAGTTTGGTAGAGTTTTCAAAAGTCAAATCGTTGAACTTTGACCTCTTGACAGCCAAATTTCTGGCCGCAAACTAATTAAAAAATTTTTTCCATATCTCCATACCCCTTATGTCAAATCTCGAGTCTATAGATTGAAAATTGATAGAGTTGTTTGGTAGGGAAATGTAGACACACACACAGATTTCACTTTTATAGATATATAGATATCCATATATCGCTTAATAAAAAAAATGCTCCTTATCTTGGGTTGAGCATATTGGGAAGTGATATACAAACTGCCATTAGCGATGCTCTTTGTGTACACAAATCGAGCTTATGCATTTCGACGATGACAAAACATTGTCAGCAGCAGCTGAATAGTGTAATGATGAAAAGCCTTGACAGTCGTTTGGGTAGTCGGGTTTCGATCCTAGCTTGAGGTAGTTGCCTGTCTAGCTGCACTGATGAGCTGTGATACAGCGAAACAGTACTGTATGTGGATGACATATATAATTATATATATTTGTTGTTGAAGTTAAGTAACGATGAGGCTGGCCAGTACCAGATGGGTGACCATTTTGGAAATGCTAAGTGCTGTATGTGTTGGACACAACTCGTGCATCTAGTATTACGCTTGGTCGTCTTGACCCTGTCTTGCCATCAGGGCAAGTCACAGCACAAAGAAAAAGTGAGTAATAGCAACTGTTTGTAAATATAAATAATTGTTTGTAAATAGATACAATTGTTTGTAAATATACACAATTGTTTGTAAATAGAAACAATTGTTTGTAAATATACACAATTGTTTGTAAATATACACAATTGTTTGTAAATATAAACAAGCGTTTGTAAATATAAACAAGCGTTTGTAAATATAAACAATTGTTTGTAAATAGAAACAATTGTTTGTAAATAGAAGAAATTGTTTGTAAATATAAACAATAGTTTGTAAATAGAAACAATTGATTGTAAATAGAAATAATTGTTTGTAAATATGAACAATTGTTTGTAAATATACACAATTGTTTGTAAATATACACAATAGTTTGTAAATATACACAATTGTTTGTAAATAGAAACAATTGTTTGTAAATAGAAACAATTGTTTGTAAATAGAAACAATTGTTTGTAAATAGATACAATTGTTTGTAAATAGAAACAATTGTTTGTAAATAGATACAATTGTTTGTAAATATAAACAATTGTTTGTAAATATAAACAATTGTTTGTAAATAGAAACAATTGTTTGTAAATAGAAACAATTGTTTGTAAATATAAACAATTGTTTGTAAATAGAAACAATTGTTTGTAAATAGAAACAATTGTTTGTAAATAGAAACAATTGTTTGTAAATAGATACAATTGTTTGTAAATAGAAACAATTGTTTGTAAATAGAAACAATTGTTTGTAAATATAAACAATTGTTTGTAAATATAAACAATTGTTTGTAAATAGAAACAATTGTTTGTAAATAGAAACAATTGTTTGTAAATATAAACAATTGTTTGTAAATAGATACAATTGTTTGTAAATAGAAACAATTGTCTGTAAATATACACAATAGTTTGTAAATATAAACAATTGTTTGTAAATAGAAACAATTGTTTCTAAATAGAAATAATTGTTTGTAAATAGAAACAATTATTTGTAGGCCTTACGGTTTAGCATAGGCGAGGTATCACATAAAAATGAATTGCAAAAAGAAATTATCGTACTTTTAGCCAAAATGCGCAGTTATTTATCGATTTTGTTCTTTTTGGGGGATTGATTCTTCAAAGCATTTTCTATTTAATCGTATATTAACAATATTGAGCTCATTAAAGAAAATTATTAATTTATTTTTCAAAGATTTAAAAGTAGTGTTTTTCTTAAAAATAATGAAAAAAAAAATATTTTTGCTAATCTGAAAGATAATAATAATTATTAACACATTCAACGACTTTAACACTTCAAATCACAAAAGATGCAAAATAAAACGCATTAAAAATTCGGATTTTCAACCTTAACATCTGATACGTGCACAAGTGTATTTTTTTATTTTTATCTACAATGCTCAGCCTCTAAATACGATATATTTTGTTCAGTTTCGGCTAATTATTTTAAGCACATTTGTAACCACAAATAAGGAAGGGTCATGTTGAGAATATATATATATATATATATATATATATATAAAATGAAAATTACAATTGAATTTACCAAAATGATCCAAGGTGGTAAAATTCAAGTAAATTATAAATATTAAAGAATTAATATTTTCAAAATTATCTCAGCAAGATTTAAAAGCTCGATAATACCAAATAGGAAATAGAGCTTATAATATGAGCAAACAGTTAATGAAATATGTTAAAAAAACACTTTGAAATGAGTTAAAAACATATTTAATCTGAAAAGGAAACACTAGATAAATGGATAGTCCTTAATCCGCGGAGTTTCGAAGAAATACATTCCTTCTCATCAGAGGGTAGGAATTAGCAAAATGCAGGATCGGATTTTGCATGCAGAAGTATTTGATGAAACAACAAATAAGTCAAAGATCTTACGTGAAAACAAAATAAGTTAAGAAAAGGGAATATGGTAAAGAAAAAGGTAATTACACATTAATGGATAGTCTGGTGGAAGATAACAAATCCAGTGACGGTAAAATCCAAATGTAAAACTTACAGACAGTTAAAAGAATTTCCATTTGTACAAGTAAAATCCAAGGAAATCCCGTAAGTGGAAGAAGATGGTCCAAAATAATCCAAAGGCAGAAATCCATGGAATGATTCACAAAAATGTGTACAAGGAACAATTATTATTAATAAAAAAAAAATAAGATGTGCTTTTAAATCTACTTCCGAGACATAACTATACATAAATAAAAATCCGGGAAGAGAAAGGAGAGAAAAAAAAACAAGAACAATGATGGAATCCATATTATTTCCATCATTTGTGGCATCAATATTTTTACCAACATTTGTGTCATCCATATTATTTTGATCATTTGTGTCATCCATATTATTTTCATCATTTGTGTCGTCCATATTATTTTCATCATTTGTGTCGTCCATATTATTTTCATCATTTGTGTCGTCCATATTATTTCCATCATTTGTGTCATCCATATTATTTCCATCATTTGTGTCATCCATATTATTTCCATCATTTGTGTCATCCATATTATTTCCATCATTTGTGTCATCCATATTATTTTTATCAATTGTGTCATCCATATTATTTTCATCATTTGTGTCATCCATATTATTTCCATCATTTGTGTCATCCATATTATTTCCATCATTTGTGTCATCCATATTATTTCCATCATTTGTGTCATCCATATTATTTCCATCATTTGTGTCATCAATATTATTTTTATCATTTGTGGCATCCATATTATTTTAAAAATTTGTGGCATCCATATTATTTTCCTCATTTGTGTCATCCATATTATTTTCATCATTTGTGTTATCAATATTATTTTCATCATTTGTGGAATCTATATTATTTTCATCATTTGTAGCATCAATATTATTACCATCAATTGTGTCATCCATATTATTTTCCTCATTTGTGCCATCTATATTATTTTCATCATTTGTGTCATCCATATTATTTTCATCATTTGTGTCATCCATAATATTTTCGTCATTTGTGTCATCCATATTATTTTCATCATTTGTATCATCTATATTATATTCATCATTTGTGTCATCCATATTATTTTTATCATTTGTGCCATCCATATAATTTTCATCATGTCTGTCATCCATATTATTTTAATCATTTGTGTCATCCGTATTATTTTCATCATTTGTGTCATCAATATTTTTTTCATCATTTGTGTCATCTATTATATTTTCATCATTTATGTCATCCATATTCTTTTCATCATTTGTGTCATCCATATTAGTTTCATCATTTGTGGCATCCATATTATTTTCACAATGTGTTTCATCAATCTGTATTAATCATTTGTGTCATCCATATTTTTTTCATAATTTGTGTCATCCATATTATTTTTATCATTTGTGTCATCAATATTATGTTCATCATTTGCGTCATCCATATTAGTGTCATCACTAGTGTCATCCATATCATTTGCATCATTTGTGTCATCCATATTATGTTCATCATTTGTGGCATCCATATTATTTTCATCATTTGTGTCATCCATATTATTTTCATCATTTGTGTCATCCATATTATTTTTATCATTTGTGTCATCCATATTATTTTCATCATTTGTGTCATCCATATTATTTTCATCATTTGTCTTATCCATATTATTTTCATCATTTGTGTCATCAATATAATTTTCATCATTTGTGTCATCCATATGATTTTTAAAATTTGTGTCATCCATATTATTTTCATCATTTGTGTCATCCATATTATTTTTATAATTTGTGTCATCCATATAATTTTCATCATGTGTGTCATCCATATTATTTTAATCATTTGTGTCATCCATATTATTTTCATCATTTGTGACATCCATATTATTTTCATCAGTTGTGTCATCCATATTATTGTCATCATTTGTGTCATCCATATTATTTTCATCATTTGTGTAATCCATATTATTTTCATCATTTGTGTCATCCATATTATTTTTATCATTTGTGTCATCGATATTATTTTTATCATTTGTGCCATCCATATTATTTTCATCATTTGTGTCATCCATATTATTTTCATCAATTGTGTCATCCAGAGTATTTTCATCATTTGTGTCATCCATATTATTTTTATCATTTGTGTCATCCATATTATTTTTATCATTTGTGTCATACATATTATTTTTATCATTTGTGTCATCAATATTATGTTCATCATTTGTGTTATCCGTATTATTTTCATCATTTGTGTCATCCATAGTAGTTTCATCATTTGTGTCATCCATATTATTTTCACCATGTGTGTCATCAATCTGTATCAATCATTTGTGTCATCCATATTATTTTCATCATTTGTGTCATCCATATTATTTTCATCATTTGTGTCATCCATATTATTTTTATCATTTGTTTCATCCATATTATTTTCATCATATGGTTCATCAATATCTTTGTCATAATTTGTGGCATCGATATTTTTTTCATCATGTTTGTCATATATATTATTTTTATCATTTTTGTCATCCATATTATTTTCACCATTTGTGTCATCCATATTATTTTCATCATTTTTGTCATACATATTATTTTCATCATTTGTGTCATCCGTATTATTTTAATCATTTGTGTCTTCCATATTATTTTCATCAGTTGTGTCATCCATATTATTTTCATCATTTGTGTCATCCATATTATTTTTATCATTTGTGTAATCCATATGATTTTTATCATTTGTGTCATCCATATTATTTTCATCATTTGTGTAATCCATATTATTTTTATCATTTGTGTCATCCATATAATTTTCATCATGTCTGTCATCCATATTATTTTAATCATTTGTGTCATCCGTATTATTTTCATCATTTGTGTCATCCATATTATTTTCATCATTTGTGTCATCCATATTATTTTCATCATTTGGGTCATACATATTTTTTTCATCATTTGTGTCATCCATATTATTTTCATCATTTGTGTCATCCATATAATTTTCATCATTTGTGTCATCCATTTGTGTCATCCATATAATTTTCATCATGTCTGTCATCCATATTATTTTAATCATTTGTGTCCTCCGTATTATTTTCATCATTTGTGTTATCCATATTATTTTCATCATTTGTGTCATCTTTTGTATTTTCATCATTTATGTCATCCATATTCTTTTCATCATTTGTGTCATCCATATTAGTTTCATCATTTGTGGCATCCATATTATTTTCACAATGTGTTTCATCAATCTGTATTAATCATTTGTGTCATCCATATTTTTTTCATCATTTGTGTCATCATTATTATTTTTATCATTTGTGTCATCCATATTATGTTCATCATTTGCGTCATCCATATAAGTGTCATCATTTGTGTAATCCATATTATTTGCATCATTTGTGTCATCCATATTATGTTCATCATTTGTGGCATCCATATTATTTTCATCATTTGTGTCATCCATATTATTTTTATTATTTGTATCATCCATATTATTTTTATCATTTGTGCCATCCATATTATTTTCATCATTTGTGCCATCCATATTATTTTCATCATTTGTCTGATTCATATTATTTTCATCATTTGTCTCATCCATATTATTTTCATCATTTGTGTCATCCATATTATTTTCATCATTTGTGTCATCCATATTATTTTCATCATTTGTGTCATCCACATTATTTTCATCATTTGTGTCATCCATATTATTTTCATCATTTGTGTCATCCACATTATTTTCATCATTTGTGCCATCCATATTATTTTCATCATTTGTGTCATCCATATTATTTTCATCATTTGTGCCATCCATATTATTTTCATCATTTGTGTAATCCATATTATTTTCATCATTTGTGTCATCCATATTATTTTCATCATTTGTGCCATCCATATTATTTTTATCATTTGTGTCATCCATATTATTTTGATCATTTGTGACATCCGTATTATTTTCATCATTTGTGTCATCCATATTATTTTCATCATTTGTGTCATCCATATAATTTTCATCATTTGTGACATCCGTATTATTTTCATCATTTGTGTCATCCATATTATTTTCATCATTTGTGTCATCCGTATTATTTTCATCATTTGTGTCATCCATGTTATTTTCACCATTTGTGTCATCAATCTCTATTAATCATGTGTGGCATCCATATTATATTCATCATGTGTGTCATCCATATTATTTTCATCATTTGTTTCATCCATATTATTTTCATCATTTGTGTCATCTATTATATTTTCATCATTTATGTCTTCCATATTCTTTTTATCATTTGTGTCATCCATATTAGTTTAATCATTTGTGGCATCCATATTATTTTCACAATGTGTGTCATCAATCTGTATTAATCATTTGTGTCATCCATATTATTTGCATCATTTGTGTCATCCATATTATTTTTATCATTTGTGTCATCCATATTATGTTCATCATTTGCGTCATCCATATTATTGTCATCATTTGTGTCATCCATATTATTTTACTCATTTGTGTCATCCATATTATTTTTATCATTTGTGTCATCCATATTATTTTCATCATTTGTGTCATCCATATTATTTTCATCATTTGTCTCATCCATATTATTGTCATCATTTGTGTCATCCATATTATTTTCACCATGTGTGTCATCAATCTGTATCAATCATTTGTGTCATCCATATTATTTTCATCATTTGTGTAATCCATATTATTTTCATTATTTGTGTAATCCATATTATTTTTATCATTTGTTTCATCCATATTATTTTCATCATATGGTTCATCAATATTTTTGTCATAAGTTGTGGCATACATATTTTTTTATTCATTTTTGTCATATATATTATTTTCATAATTTTTGTCATCCCTATTATTTTCATCATTTGTGTCCTCCATATTTTTTTCATCATTTTTGCCATCCATATTATTTTCATCATTTGTGTCATCCATATTATTTTCATCATATGGTTCATCAATATTATTTTCATAATTTCTGGCATCCATATTATTTTCATCATTTGTGTTATCTATAATATATTCATAATTTGTGTCATCCCTATTATTTTCATCATTTGTGTCATCCATAATATTGTCATCATTTGTGTCATCCATATTATTTTCATCATTTGTGTCATCCATATTATTTTCATCATTTGTCTCATCCATATGTTTTTCATCATTTGTGTCATCCATATAATTTTCATCATTTGTGGCATCCATATTATTTTCATCATTTGTGTCATCCATATTATTGTCATCATTTGTGCTATCCATATTATTTTCATCATTTGTCTGATTCATATTATTTTCATCATTTGTCTCATCCATATTATTTTCATCATTTGTGTCATCCATATTATTTTCATCATTTGTGTCATCCATATTATTGTCATCATTTGTGCTATCCATATTATTTTCATCATTTGTGCCATCCATATTATTTTCATCATTTGTGTCATCCATATTATTTTATTAATTGTGTCATCCAGAGTATTTTGATCATTTATGTCATCCATATTATTTTCATCATTTGTGTCATCCATATTATTTTCGTCATTTGTGTCATCCATATTATTTTCATCATTTGTGTCATCCATATTATTTTTATAATTTGTGTCATCCATATAATTTTCATCATGTGTGTAATCCATATTATTTTTATCATTTGTGTCATCCATATTATTTTCATCATTAGTGACATCCGTATTATTTTCATCATTTGTGTAATCCATATTATTTTCATCATTTGTGTCATCCATATAATTTTCATCATTTGTGACATCCGTATTATTTTCATCATTTGTGTCATCCATATTATTTTCATCATTTGTGTCATCCATATTATTTTCATCATTTGTGTCATCCGTATTATTTTCATCATTTGTGTCATCCATGTTATTTTCACCATGTGTGTAATCATCAATCTCTATTAATCATGTGAGGCATCCATATTATATTCATCATGTGTGTCATCCATATTATTTTCATCATTTGTGTCATCCATATAATTTTCATCATTTGTGTCATCCATATTATTTTATCATGTGTGTCATTCATATTATTTTCATCATGTGTGTCATCCATATTATTTTCATCATTTGTGTCATCTGTATTACTTTCATCATTTGTGTCATCCATATTATTTTCACAATGTGTGTCATCAATCTGTATTCATCATTTGTGTCATCTATTATATTTTCATCATTTATGTCATCCATATTCTTTTTATCATTTGTGTCATCCATATTAGTTTCATCATTTGTGGCATCCATATTATTTTCACAATGTGTGTCATCAATCTGTATTCATCATTTGTGTCAGCCATATTATTTGCATCATTTGTGTCATCCATATTATTTTTATCATTTGTGTCATCCATATTATGTTCATCATTTGCGTCATCCATATTATTGTCATCATTTGTGTCATCCATATTATTTTCATCATTTGTGTCATCCATATTATTTTCATCATTTGTGTGATCCATATTATTTTTATCATTTGTGTCATCCATATTATTTTCATCATTTGTGTCATCCATATTATTTTCATCATTTGTCTCATCCATATTATTTTCATCATTTGTGTCATCCATAATATTTTTATCATTTGTGTCATCCATATTATTTTTATCATTTGTGTCATACATATTATTTTTATCATTTGTGTCATCCATATTATTTTCATCATTTGTGTTATCCGTATTATTTTAATCATGTGTGTCATCCATAGTAGGTTCATCATTTGTGTCATCCATATTATTTTCACCATGTGTGTCATCAATCTGTATCAATCATTTGTGTCATCCATATTATTTTCATCATTTGTGTCATCCATATTATTTTCATCATTTGTGTAATCCACATTATTTTTATCATTTGTTTCATCCATATTATTTTCATCATATGGTTCATCAATATTTTTGTCATAAGTTGTGGCATACATATTTTTCTCATCATTTTTGTCATATATATTATTTTCATCATTTTTGTCATCCATATTATTTTCATCATTTGTGTCCTCCATATTTTTTTCATCATTTTTGCCATCCATATTATTTTCATCATTTGTGTCATCCATATTATTTTCATCATATGGTTCATCAATATTATTTTCATAATTTGTGGCATCCATATTATTTTCATCATTTGTGTTATCTATATTATATTCATAATTTGTGTCATCCCTATTATTTTCATCATTTGTGTCATCCATAATATTGTCATCATTTGTGTCATCCATATTATTTTCATCATTTGTGTCATCCATATTATTTTCATCATTTGTCTCATCCATATTATTTTCATCATTTGTGTCATTCATATAATTTTCATCATTTATGGCATCCATATTATTTTCATCATTTGTCTGATTCATATTATGTTCATCATTTGTGCCATCCATATTATTTTCATCATTTGTGTCATCCATATTATTTTCATCATTTTTGCCATCCATATTATTTTCATCATTTGTGTAATTCATATTATTTTCATCATTTGTGTCATCCATATTATTTTCATCATTTGTGCCATCCATATTATTTTTATCATTTGTGTCATCCATATTATTTTGATCATTTGTGACATCCGTATTATTTTCATCATTTGTGTCATCCATATTATTTTCATCATTTGTGTCATCCATATAATTTTCATCATTTGTGATATCCGTATTATTTTCATCATTTGTGTCATCCATATTATTTTCATCATTTGTGTCATCCGTATTATTTTCATCATTTGTGTCATCCATGTTATTTTCACCATGTGTGTCATCAATCTCTATTAATCATGTGTGGCATCCATATTATATTCATCATGTGTGTCATCTATATTATTTTCATCATTTGTGTCATCCATATAATTTTCATCATTTGTGTCATCCATATTATTTTATCATTTGTGTCATCCATATAATTTTCATCATGTGTGTCATCCATATTATTTTCATCATTTGTGTCATCTGTATTATTTTCATCATTTGTGTCATCCATATTATTTTCATCATTTGTGTCATCTATTATATTTTCATCATTTATGTCTTCCATATTCTTTTTATCATTTGTGTCATCCATATTAGTTTAATCATTTGTGGCATCCATATTATTTTCACAATGTGTGTCATCAATCTGTATTAATCATTTGTGTCATCCATATTATTTGCATCATTTGTGTCATCCATATTATTTTTATCATTTGTGTAATCCATATTATGTTCATCATTTGCGTCATCCATATTATTGTCATCATTTGTGTCATCCATATTATTTTCATCATTTGTGTCATCCATATTATTTTTATCATTTGTGTCATCCATATTATTTTCATCATTTGTGTCATCCATATTATTTTCATCATTTGTCTCATCCATATTATTGTCATCATTTGTGTCATCCATATTATTTTCACCATGTGTGTCATCAATCTGTATCAATCATTTGTGTCATCCATATTATTTTCATCATTTGTGTAATCCATATTATTTTCATCATTTGTGTAATCCATATTATTTTTATCATTTGTTTCATCCATATTATTTTCATCATATGGTTCATCAATATTTTTGTCATAAGTTGTGGCATACATATTTTTTTATTCATTTTTGTCATATATATTATTTTCATCATTTTTGTCATCCCTATTATTTTCATCATTTGTGTCCTCCATATTTTTTTCATCATTTTTGCCATCCATATTATTTTCATCATTTGTGTCATCCATATTATTTTCATCATATGGTTCATCAATATTATTTTCATAATTTGTGGCATCCATATTATTTTCATCATTTGTGTTATCTATATTATATTCATAATTTGTGTCATCCATATTATTTTCATCATTTGTGTCATCCATATTATTTTCATCATTTGTCTCATCCATATTATTTTCATCATTTGTGTCATCCATAATATTTTTATCATTTGTGTCATCCATATTATTTTTATCATTTGTGTCATACATATTATTTTTATCATTTGTGTCATCCATATTATTTTCATCATTTGTGTTATCCGTATTATTTTCATCATGTGTGTCATCCATAGTAGGTTCATCATTTGTGTCATCCATATTATTTTCACCATGTGTGTCATCAATCTGTATCAATCATTTGTGTCATCCATATTATTTTCATCATTTGTGGCATACATATTTTTCTCATCATTTTTGTCATATATATTATTTTCATCATTTTTGTCATCCATATTATTTTCATCATTTGTGTCCTCCATATTTTTTTCATCATTTTTGCCATCCATATTATTTTCATCATTTGTGTCATCCATATTATTTTCATCATATGGTTCATCAATATTATTTTCATAATTTGTGGCATCCATATTATTTTCATCATTTGTGTTATCTATATTATATTCATAATTTGTGTCATCCCTATTATTTTCATCATTTGTGTCATCCATAATATTGTCATCATTTGTGTCATCCATATTATTTTCATCATTTGTGTCATCCATATTATTTTCATCATTTGTCTCATCCATATTATTTTCATCATTTGTGTCATTCATATAATTTTCATCATTTATGGCATCCATATTATTTTCATCATTTGTCTGATTCATATTATGTTCATCATTTGTCTCATCCATATTATTTTCATCATTTGTGTCATCCATATTATTTTCATCATTTGTGCCATCCATATTATTTTCATCATTTGTGTCATCCACATTATTTTCATCATTTGTGCCATCCATATTATTTTCATCATTTGTGTCATCCATATTATTTTCATGATTTGTGCCATCCATATTATTTTCATCATTTGTGTCATCCATATTATTTTCATCATTTGTGTCATCCATATTATTTTCATCATTTGTGTCATCCATACTATTTTCATCATTTGTGCTATCCATATTATTTTCATCATTTGTGTCATCCATATTATTTTCATCATTTGTGTCATCCATATTATTTTCATCATTTGTCTTATCCATATTATTTTCATCATTTGTGTCATCCATATTATTTTCATCATTTGTGTCATCCATATTATTTTCATCATTTGTGTCATCCATATTATTTTCATCATTTGTGTCATCCATATTATTTTCATCAGTTGTGTCATCCATATTATTTTCATCATTTGTGTCATCCATATTATTTTCATCATTTGTGTGATCCATATTATTTTTTCATTTTTGTCATCCATATTATTTTCATCATTTGTGTCATCCATATTATTTTCATCATTTGTCTAATCCATATGATTTTCATCATTTGTGTCATCCATGTTATTTTCACCATGTGTGTCATCAATCTCTATTAATCATGTGTGGCATCCATATTATATTCATCATGTGTGTCATCCATATTATTTTCATCATTTGTGTCATCCATATAATTTTCATCATTTGTGTCATCCATATTATTTTATCATTTGTGTCATCCATATTATTTTCATCATTTGTGTCATCCATATTATTTTCATCATTTGTGTCATCCATATTATTTTCATCATTTGTGTCATCTATTATATTTTCATCATTTATGTCATCCATATTCTTTTCATCATTTGTGTCATCCATAGTAGTTTCATCATGTGTGGCATCCATATTATTTTCACAATGTGTGTCATCAATCTGTATTAATCATTTGTGTCATCCATATTATTTTCATCATTTGTGTCATCCATATTATTTTCATCATTTGTGTCATCCATATTATTTTCATCACTTGTCTGATCCATATTATTTTCATCATTTGTGTCATCCATATTATTTTTATCATTTGTGTCATCCATATTATTTTTATCATTTGTGTTATCCGTATTATTTTCATCATGTGTGTCATCCATAGTAGTTTCATCATTTGTGTCATCCATATTATTTTCACCATGTGTGTCATCAATCTGTATCAATCATTTGTGTCATCCATATGTTTTTCATCATGTGTGTCATCCATATTATTTTCATCATGTGTGTCATCCATATTATTTTCATCATTTGTGTCCTCCATATTATTTTCATCATTTTTGCCATCCATATTATTTTCATCATTTGTGTCTGCCATATTCTTTTCATCATATGGTTCATCAATATAATTGTCATAATTTGTTGCATCCATATTATGTTCATCATTTGTGTTATCTATTTTATTTTCATCATTTGTGTCATCCCTATTATTTTCATCATTTGTGTCATCCATAATATTTTCGTCATTTGTGTCATCCATATTATTTTCATCATTTGTGTCATCCATATTATTTTCATCATTTGTGCCATCCATATTATTTTCATCATTTGTGTTATCCATATTATTTTCATCATTTGTTCCATCCATATTATTTTCATCATTTGTGTTATCTATATTATTTTCATCATTTGTGTCATCCCTATTATTTTCATCATTTGTGTCATCCATATTATTTTCATCATTTGTGCCATCCATATTATTTTCATAATTTGTCTCATTCATATTATTTTCATAATTTGTGTCATCCATATTATTTTCATCATTTGTGTCATCCATAATATTTTCGTCATTTGTGTTATCCATATAATTTTCATCATTTTTGTCATCCATATTCTTTTCACCATTTGTCTCATCCATATTATTTTCATCATTTGTCTCATTCATATTATTTTCATCATTTGTGTCATCCATATTATTTTCATCATTTGTGCCATCCATATTATTTTCATCATTTGTGTTATCTATATTATTTTCATCATTTGTGTCATCCATATTATTTTCATCATTTGTGTCATCCATATTATTTTCATCATTTGTGCCATCCATATTATTTTCATCATTTGTGTCATCCATATTATTTTCATCATTTGTGCCATCCATATTATTTTCATCATTTGTGTCATCCATATTATTTTCATCATTTGTGTCATCCATATTATTTTCATCATTTGTGTCATCCATAATATTTTCATCATTTGTGCCATCCATATTATTTTCATCATTTGTGTTATCTATATTATTTTCATCATTTGTGTCATCCATATTATTTTCATCATTTGTGCCATCCATATTATTTTCATCATTTGTGCCATCCATATTATTTTCATCATTTGTGTCATCCATATTATTTTCATCATTTGTGCCATCCATATTATTTTCATCATTTGTCTCATTCATATTATTTTCATCATTTGTGTCATCCATATTATTTTCATCATTTGTGTCATCCATAATATTTTCGTCATTTGTGTCATCCATATAATTTTCATCATTTTTGTCATCCATATTCTTTTCACCATTTGTCTCATCCATATTATTTTCATCATTTGTCTCATTCATATTATTTTCATCATTTGTGTCATCAATATTATTTTCATCATTTGTGTCATCCATATTATTTTCATCATTTGTGCCATCCATATTATTTTCATCATTTGTGTCATCCATATTATTTTCATCATTTGTGCCATCCATATTATTTTCATCATTTGTGCCATCCATATTATTTTCATCATTTGTGCCATCCATATTATTTTCATCATTTGTGTCATCCATATTATTTTCATCATTTGTGTTATCTATATTATTTTCATCATTTGTGTCATCCATATTATTTTCATCATTTGTGTTATCTATATTATTTTCATCATTTGTGTCATCCATATTATTTTCATCATTTGTGCCATCCATATTATTTTCATCATTTGTGCCATCCATATTATTTTCATCATTTGTGCCATCCATATTATTTTCATCATTTGTGCCATCCATATTATTTTCATCATTTGTGCCATCCATATTATTTTCATCATTTGTGTCATCCATATTATTTTCATCATTTGTGTTATCTATATTATTTTCATCATTTGTGTCATCCATATTATTTTCATCATTTGTGTTATCTATATTATTTTCATCATTTGTGTCATCCATATTATTTTCATCATTTGTGCCATCCATATTATTTTCATCATTTGTGCCATCCATATTATTTTCATCATTTGTGTTATCTATATTATTTTCATCATTTGTGTCATCCATATTATTTTCATAATTTGTGCCATCCATAATATTTTCATCATTTGTGCCATCCATATTATTTTCATCATTTGTGTTATCTATATTATTTTCATCACTTGTGTCATCCATATTATTTTCATCATTTGTGCCATCCATATTATTTTCATCATTTGTGCCATCCATATTATTTTCATCATTTGTGTCATCCATATTATTTTCATCATTTGTGCCATCCATATTATTTTCATCATTTGTCTCATTCATATTATTTTCATCATTTGTGTCATCCATATTATTTTCATCATTTGTGTCATCCATAATATTTTCGTCATTTGTGTCATCCATATTATTTTCATCATTTGTGCCATCCATATTATTTTCATCATTTGTGCAATCCATATTATTTTCATCATTTGTGTCATCCATATTATTTTCATCATTTGTGCCATCCATATTATTTTCATCATTTGTCTCATTCATATTATTTTCATCATTTGTGTCATCCATATTATTTTCATCATTTGTGTCATCCATAATATTTTCGTCATTTGTGTCATCCATATAATTTTCATCATTTTTGTCATCCATATTCTTTTCACCATTTGTGTCATCCATATTATTTTCATCATTTGTGTTATCTATATTATTTTCATCATTTGTGTCATCCATATTATTTTCATCATTTGTGTTATCTATATTATTTTCATCATTTGTGTCATCCATATTATTTTCATCATTTGTGCCATCCATATTATTTTCATCATTTGTGCCATCCATATTATTTTCATCATTTGTGTTATCTATATTATTTTCATCATTTGTGTCATCCATATTATTTTCATCATTTGTGCCATCCATAATATTTTCATCATTTGTGCCATCCATATTATTTTCATCATTTGTGTTATCTATATTATTTTCATCACTTGTGTCATCCATATTATTTTCATCATTTGTGCCATCCATATTATTTTCATCATTTGTGCCATCCATATTATTTTCATCATTTGTGTCATCCATATTATTTTCATCATTTGTGCCATCCATATTATTTTCATCATTTGTCTCATTCATATTATTTTCATCATTTGTGTCATCCATAATATTTTCGTCATTTGTGTCATCCATATTATTTTCATCATTTTTGTCATCCATATTCTTTTCACCATTTGTCTCATCCATATTATTTTCATCATTTGTCTCATTCATATTATTTTCATCATTTGTGTCATCCATATTATTTTCATCATTTGTGCCATCCATATTATTTTCATCATTTGTGTTATCTATATTATTTTCATCATTTGTTTCATCCATATTATTTTCATCATTTGTGTCATCCATATTATTTTCATCATTTGTGCCATCCATATTATTTTCATCATTTGTGTCATCCATATTATTTTCATCATTTGTGCCATCCATATTATTTTCATCATTTGTGTCATCCATATTATTTTCATCATTTGTGTCATCCATATTATTTTCATCATTTGTGTCATCCATAATATTTTCATCATTTGTGCCATCCATATTATTTTCATCATTTGTGTTATCTATATTATTTTCATCATTTGTGTCATCCATATTATTTTCATCATTTGTGCCATCCATATTATTTTCATCATTTGTGCCATCCATATTATTTTCATCATTTGTGTCATCCATAATATTTTCATCATTTGTGCCATCCATAATATTTTCATCATTTGTCTCATTCATATTATTTTCATCATTTGTGTCATCCATATTATTTTCATCATTTGTGTCATCCATAATATTTTCATCATTTGTCTCAGCCATATTATTTTCATCATTTTTGTCATCCATATTCTTTTCACCATTTGTCTCATCCATATTATTTTCATCATTTGTCTCATTCATATTATTTTCATCATTTGTGTCATCAATATTATTTTCATCATTTGTGTCATCCATATTATTTTCATCATTTGTGTTATCTATATTATTTTCATCATTTGTGTCATCCATATTATTTTCATAATTTGTGTCATCCATATTATTTTCATCATTTGTGCCATCCATATTATTTTCATCATTTGTGTCATCCATATTATTTTCATCATTTGTGCCATCCATATTATTTTCATCATTTGTGCCATCCATATTATTTTCATCATTTGTGCCATCCATATTATTTTCATCATTTGTGTCATCCATATTATTTTCATCATTTGTGTTATCTATATTATTTTCATCATTTGTGTCATCCATATTATTTTCATCATTTGTGTTATCTATATTATTTTCATCATTTGTGTCATCCATATTATTTTCATCATTTGTGCCATCCATATTATTTTCATCATTTGTGCCATCCATATTATTTTCATCATTTGTGTCATCCATATTATTTTCATCATTTGTGTTATCTATATTATTTTCATCATTTGTGTCATCCATATTATTTTCATCATTTGTGTTATCTATATTATTTTCATCATTTGTGTCATCCATATTATTTTCATCATTTGTGCCATCCATATTATTTTCATCATTTGTGCCATCCATATTATTTTCATCATTTGTGTCATCCATATTATTTTCATCATTTGTGTTATCTATATTATTTTCATCATTTGTGTCATCCATATTATTTTCATCATTTGTGTTATCTATATTATTTTCATCATTTGTGTCATCCATATTATTTTCATCATTTGTGCCATCCATATTATTTTCATCATTTGTGCCATCCATATTATTTTCATCATTTGTGTCATCCATATTATTTTCATCATTTGTGCCATCCATAATATTTTCATCATTTGTCTCATTCATATTATTTTCATCATTTGTGTCATCCATATTATTTTCATCATTTGTGTCATCCATAATATTTTCATCATTTGTCTCAGCCATATTATTTTCATCATTTTTGTCATCCATATTCTTTTCACAATTTGTCTCATCCATATTATTTTCATCATTTGTCTCATTCATATTATTTTCATCATTTGTGTCATCAATATTATTTTCATCATTTGTGTCATCCATATTATTTTCATCATTTGTGTTATCTATATTATTTTCATCATTTGTGTCATCCATATTATTTTCATAATTTGTGTCATCCATATTATTTTCATCATTTGTGCCATCCATATTATTTTCATCATTTGTGTCATCCATATTATTTTCATCATTTGTGCCATCCATATTATTTTCATCATTTGTGCCATCCATATTATTTTCATCATTTGTGCCATCCATATTATTTTCATCATTTGTGTCATCCATATTATTTTCATCATTTGTGTTATCTATATTATTTTCATCATTTGTGTCATCCATATTATTTTCATCATTTGTGTTATCTATATTATTTTCATCATTTGTGTCATCCATATTATTTTCATCATTTGTGCCATCCATATTATTTTCATCATTTGTGCCATCCATAATATTTTCATCATTTGTGTTATCTATATTATTTTCATCATTTGTGTCATCCTATTATTTTCATCATTTGTGCCATACATAATATTTTCATCATTTGTGCCATCCATATTATTTTCATCATTTGTGTTATCTATATTATTTTCATCATTTGTGCCATCCATATTATTTTCATCATTTGTGCCATCCATATTATTTTCATCATTTGTGTCATCCATATTATTTTACTCATTTGTGCCATCCATATTATTTTCATCATTTGTCTCATTCATATTATTTTCATCATTTGTCTCATTCATATTATTTTCATCATTTGTGTCATCCATATTATTTTCATCATTTGTGTCATCCATATTATTTTCATCAGTTGTGTCATACATATTATTTTCATCATTTGTGTCATCCATATTATTTTTATCATTTGTGTGATCCATATTATTTTTATCATGTGTGTCATCCACATTCTTTTTATCATTTGTGTCATCCATATTATATTCATCATGTGTGTCATCCATATTATTGTCATCATTTGTGTCATCCATATAATTTTCATCATTTGTGTCATCCATATTATCTTATCATTTGTGTCATCCATATAATTTTCATCATTTGTGTCATCCATATTATTTTCATCATTTGTGTCATCTGTATTATTTTCATCATTTGTGTCATCCATATTATTTTCATCATTTGTGTCATCTATTATATTTTCATCATTTATGTGATCCATATTCTTTTTATCATTTGTGTCATCCATATTAGTTTCATCATTTGTGGCATCCATATTATTTTCACAATGTGTGTCATCAATCTGTATTAATCATTTGTGTCATCCATATTATTTGCATCATTTGTGTCATCCATATTATTTTCATCATTTGTGTCATCCATATTATGTTCATCATTTGCGTCATCCATATTATTGTCATCATTTGTGTCATCCATATTATTTTCATCATTTGTGTCATCCATATTTTTTTCATCATTTGTGTCATCCATATTATTTTTATCATTTGTGTCATCCATATTATTTTCATCATTTATGTCATCCATATTATTTTCATCATTGGTCTCAGCCATATTATTTTCATCATTTGTGTCATCCATATTATTTTTATCATTTGTGTCATACATATAATTTTGATCATTTGTGTCATCCATATTATTTTCATCATTTGTGTTATCCGTATTATTTTCATCATGTGTGTCATCCATAGTAGTTTCATCATTTGTGTCATCCATATTATTTTCACCATGTGTGTCATCAATCTGTATCAATCATTTGTGTCATCCATATTATTTTCATCATTTGTGTCATCCATATTATTTTCATCATTTGTGTCCTCCATATTATTTTCATCATTTTTGCCATCCATATTATTTTCATCATTTGTGTCTGCCATATTCTTTTCATCATATGGTTCATCAATATTATTGTCATAATTTGTGGCATCCATATTATGTTCATCATTTGTGTTATCTATATTATTTTCATCATTTGTGTCATCCATATTATTTTCATCATTTGTGTCATTCATATTATTTTCATCATTTGTGTCATCCATAATATTTTCATCATTTGTGCCATCCATATTATTTTCATCATTTGTGCCATCCATATTATTTTCATCATTTGTGTCATCCATATTATTTTCATCATTTGTGTTATCTATATTATTTTCATCATTTGTGTCATCCATATTATTTTCATCATTTGTGTTATCTATATTATTTTCATCATTTGTGTCATCCATATTATTTTCATCATTTGTGCCATCCATATTATTTTCATCATTTGTGCCATCCATATTATTTTCATCATTTGTGTCATCCATATTATTTTCATCATTTGTGTTATCTATATTATTTTCATCATTTGTGTCATCCATATTATTTTCATCATTTGTGTTATCTATATTATTTTCATCATTTGTGTCATCCATATTATTTTCATCATTTGTGCCATCCATATTATTTTCATCATTTGTGCCATCCATATTATTTTCATCATTTGTGTCATCCATATTATTTTCATCATTTGTGCCATCCATAATATTTTCATCATTTGTCTCATTCATATTATTTTCATCATTTGTGTCATCCATATTATTTTCATCATTTGTGTCATCCATAATATTTTCATCATTTGTCTCAGCCATATTATTTTCATCATTTTTGTCATCCATATTCTTTTCACCATTTGTCTCATCCATATTATTTTCATCATTTGTCTCATTCATATTATTTTCATCATTTGTGTCATCAATATTATTTTCATCATTTGTGTCATCCATATTATTTTCATCATTTGTGTTATCTATATTATTTTCATCATTTGTGTCATCCATATTATTTTCATAATTTGTGTCATCCATATTATTTTCATCATTTGTGCCATCCATATTATTTTCATCATTTGTGTCATCCATATTATTTTCATCATTTGTGCCATCCATATTATTTTCATCATTTGTGCCATCCATATTATTTTCATCATTTGTGCCATCCATATTATTTTCATCATTTGTGTCATCCATATTATTTTCATCATTTGTGTTATCTATATTATTTTCATCATTTGTGTCATCCATATTATTTTCATCATTTGTGTTATCTATATTATTTTCATCATTTGTGTCATCCATATTATTTTCATCATTTGTGCCATCCATATTATTTTCATCATTTGTGCCATCCATAATATTTTCATCATTTGTGTTATCTATATTATTTTCATCATTTGTGTCATCCTATTATTTTCATCATTTGTGCCATACATAATATTTTCATCATTTGTGCCATCCATATTATTTTCATCATTTGTGTTATCTATATTATTTTCATCATTTGTGCCATCCATATTATTTTCATCATTTGTGCCATCCATATTATTTTCATCATTTGTGTCATCCATATTATTTTACTCATTTGTGCCATCCATATTATTTTCATCATTTGTCTCATTCATATTATTTTCATCATTTGTCTCATTCATATTATTTTCATCATTTGTGTCATCCATATTATTTTCATCATTTGTGTCATCCATATTATTTTCATCAGTTGTGTCATACATATTATTTTCATCATTTGTGTCATCCATATTATTTTTATCATTTGTGTGATCCATATTATTTTTATCATGTGTGTCATCCACATTCTTTTTATCATTTGTGTCATCCATATTATATTCATCATGTGTGTCATCCATATTATTGTCATCATTTGTGTCATCCATATAATTTTCATCATTTGTGTCATCCATATTATCTTATCATTTGTGTCATCCATATAATTTTCATCATTTGTGTCATCCATATTATTTTCATCATTTGTGTCATCTGTATTATTTTCATCATTTGTGTCATCCATATTATTTTCATCATTTGTGTCATCTATTATATTTTCATCATTTATGTGATCCATATTCTTTTTATCATTTGTGTCATCCATATTAGTTTCATCATTTGTGGCATCCATATTATTTTCACAATGTGTGTCATCAATCTGTATTAATCATTTGTGTCATCCATATTATTTGCATCATTTGTGTCATCCATATTATTTTCATCATTTGTGTCATCCATATTATGTTCATCATTTGCGTCATCCATATTATTGTCATCATTTGTGTCATCCATATTATTTTCATCATTTGTGTCATCCATATTTTTTTCATCATTTGTGTCATCCATATTATTTTTATCATTTGTGTCATCCATATTATTTTCATCATTTATGTCATCCATATTATTTTCATCATTGGTCTCAGCCATATTATTTTCATCATTTGTGTCATCCATATTATTTTTATCATTTGTGTCATACATATAATTTTGATCATTTGTGTCATCCATATTATTTTCATCATTTGTGTTATCCGTATTATTTTCATCATGTGTGTCATCCATAGTAGTTTCATCATTTGTGTCATCCATATTATTTTCACCATGTGTGTCATCAATCTGTATCAATCATTTGTGTCATCCATATTATTTTCATCATTTGTGTCATCCATATTATTTTCATCATTTGTGTCCTCCATATTATTTTCATCATTTTTGCCATCCATATTATTTTCATCATTTGTGTCTGCCATATTCTTTTCATCATATGGTTCATCAATATTATTGTCATAATTTGTGGCATCCATATTATGTTCATCATTTGTGTTATCTATATTATTTTCATCATTTGTGTCATCCATATTATTTTCATCATTTGTGTCATTCATATTATTTTCATCATTTGTGTCATCCATAATATTTTCGTCATTTGTGTCATCCATATTATTTTCATCATTTGTCTCATCCATATTATTTTCATCATTTGTGTCATCCATATTATTTTCATCATTTGTGCCATCCATATTATTTTCATCATTTGTCTCATTCATATTATTTTCATCATTTGTGTCATCCATATTATTTTCATCATTTGTGTCATCCATATTATTTTCATCATTTGTGTCATCCATATTATTTTCATCAGTTGTGTCATATATATTATTTTCATCATTTGTGTCATCCATATTATTTTTATCATTTGTGTGATACATATTATTTGTATCATTTGTGTCATCCATATTCTTTTCATCATTTGTGTCATCCATATTATTTTCATCATTTGTGTAATCCATATGATTTTTATCATTTGGCTCATACATATTATTTTCATCATTTGTGGCAACCGTATTATTTTCATCATTTGTATTATCCATATTATTTTCATCATTTGTGTCATCCATATTATTTTCATCATTTGTATCATCCATATTATTTTCATCATTTGTGTCATCCATATTATTTTCATCATTTGTGTTATCCGTATTATTTTCATAATGTGTGTCATTCATAGTAGTTTCATCATTTGTGTCATCCATATTATTTTCACCATGTGTGTCATCAATCTGTATCAATCATTTGTGTCATCCATTTTATTTTCATCATTTGTGTCATCCATATTATTTTCATCATTTGTGTAATCCATATTATTTTTATCATTTGTTTCATCCATATTATTTTCATCATATGGTTCATCAATATTTTTGTCATAAGTTGTGGCATCCATATTTTTTTCATCATTTTTGTCATATATATTATTTTCATCATTTTTGTCATCCATATTATTTTCATCATTTGTGTCCTCCATATTTTTTTCATCATTTTTGCCATCCATATTATTTTTATCATTTGTGTCATCCATAATATTTTCATCATATGGTTCATCAATATTATTTTCATAATTTGTGGCATCCATATTATTTTCATCATGTGTGTTATCTATATCATTTTCATAATTTGTGTCATCCCTATTATTTTCATCATTTGCGTCATCCATAATATTGTCATCATTTGTGTCATCTATATTATTTTCATCATTTGTGTCATCCATATTATTTTCATCATTTGTCTCATCCATATGTTTTTAATCATTTGTGTCATCCATATAATTTTCATCATTTGTGGCATCCATATTATTTTCATCATTTGTCTGATTTATTATTTTCATCATTTGTCTCATCCATATTATTTTCATCATTTGTGTCATCCATATTATTTTCATCATTTGTGTCATCCATATTATTTCCATACTTTGTGTCATCCATATTATTTTCATCATTTGTGTCATCCATATTATTTTCATCATTTGTGTCATCCACATTATTTTCATCATTTGTGTCATCCATATTATTTTCATCATTTGTGTCATCCATATTATTTTCATCATTTGTGTCATCCACATTATTTTCATCATTTGTGTCATCCATATTATTTTCATCATTTGTGTCATCCACATTATTTTCATCATTTGTGTAATCCATATTATTTTTATCATTTGTCTCATCCATATAATTTTTATCATTTGTGTCATTCATATTATTTTCATCATATGGTTCATCAATATTTTTGTCATAATTTGTGGCATCCATATGTTTTCATCATTTTTGTCATCCATATTATTGTCATCATTTTTGTCATCCATATTATTTTCATCATTTGTGTCCTCCATATTTTCATCATTTGTGTCATCCATATTATTTTCATCATTTGTGTCATCCATATTATTTTCATCATATGGTTCATCAATATTATTTTCATAAATTGTGGCATCCATATTAAGGTTCATTATTTGTGTTATCTATATTATTTTCATAATTTGTGTCATCCCTATTATTTTCATCATTTGTGTAATCCATAATATTGTCGTGATTTGTGTCATCCATATTATTTTCATCATTTGTGTCATCCATATTATTTTCATCATTTGTGTAATCCATATGATTGTTATCATTTGTTTCATCCATATTATTTTCATCATATGGTTCATCAATATTTTTGTCATAATTTGCGGCATCCATATTTTTTTCATCATTTTTGTCATATATATTATTTTCATCATTTGTGTCATCCATATCATTTTCATCATTTGTCTCATCCATATTATTTTCATCATTTGTGTCATCCATATTATTTTCATCATTTGTGTCATCCATATTATTTTCATCATTTGTGTCATCCATATTATTTTCATCATTTGTGCCATCCATATTATTTTCATCATTTGTGCCATCCATATTATTTTCATCATTTGTGCCATCCATATTATTTTCATCATTTGTCTCATCCATATTATTTTCATCATTTGTGTCATCCATATCATTTTCATCATTTGTCTCATCCATATTATTTTCATCATTTGTGTCATCCATATTATTTTCATCATTTGTCTCATCCATATTATTTTCATCATTTGTGTCATCCATATTATTTTCATCATTTGTCTCATCCATATTATTTTCATCATTTGTGTCATCCATATTATTTTCATCATTTGTCTAATCCATATTATTTTCATCATTTGTGTCATCCATATCATTTTCATCATTTGTGTAATCCATATTATTTTTATCATTTGTGCCATCCATATTATTTTCATCATTTGTGCCATCCATATTATTTTCATCATTTGTCTCATCCATATTATTTTCATCATTTGTGTCATCCATATCATTTTCATCATTCGTCTCATCCATATTATTTTCATCATTTGTGTCATCCATATCATTTTCATCATTTGTCTCATCCATATTATTTTCATCATTTGTGCCATCCATATTATTTTCATCATTTGTCTCATCCATATTATTTTCATCATTTGTGTCATCCATATTATTTTCATCATTTGTCTCATCCATATTATTTTCATCATTTGTGTCATCCATATCATTTTCATCATTTGTGTAATCCATATTATTTTTATCATTTGTTTCATCCATATTATTTTCATCATATGGTTCATCAATATTTTTGTCATAATTTGTGGCATCCATATTTTTTTCATCATTTGTGCCATCCATATTATTTTCATCATTTGTCTCATCCATATTATTTTCATCATTTGTACCATCCATATTATTGTCATCATTTGTCTCATCCATATTATTTTCATCATTTGTGCCATCCATATTATTTTCATCATTTGTGCCATCCATATTATTTTCATCATTTGTGCCATCCATATTATTTTCATCATTTGTGCCATCCATATAATTTTCATCATTTGTCTCATCCATATTATTTTCATCATTTGTGCCATCCATATTATTTTCATCATTTGTGCCATCCATATTATTTTCATCATTTGTGCCATCCATATTATTGTCATCATTTGTCTCATCCATATTATTTTCATCATTTGTGCCATCCATATTATTTTCATCATTTGTGCCATCCATATTATTTTCATCATTTGTGCCATCCATATTATTGTCATCATTTGTGTCATCCATATTATTTTCATCATTTGTCTAATCCATATTATTTTCATCATTTGTGCCATCCATATTATTTTCATCATTTGTGCCATCCATATTATTTTCATCATTTGTGCCATCCATATTATTTTCATCATTTGTCTCATCCATATTATTTTCATCATTTGTGCCATCCATATTATTTTCATCATTTGTGCCATCCATATTATTTTCATCATTTGTCTCATCCATATTATTTTCATCATTTGTGCCATCCATATTATTTTCATCATTTGTGCCATCCATATTATTTTCATCATTTGTGCCATCCATATTATTTTCATCATTTGTCTCATCCATATTATTTTCATCATTTGTGCCATCCATATTATTTTCATCATTTGTGCCATCCATATTATTTTCATCATTTGTCTCATCCATATTATTTTCATCATTTGTGCCATCCATATTATTTTCATCATTTGTGCCATCCGTATTATTTTCATCATTTGTGCCATCCATATTATTTTCATCATTTGTGCCATCCATATTATTTTCATCATTTGTCTCATCTATATTATTTTCATCATTTGTGCCATCCATATTATTTTCATCATTTGTCTCATCCATATTATTTTCATCATTTGTGCCATCCATATTATTTTCATCATTTTTGTCATCCATATTATTTTCATCATTTGTGCCATCCATATTATTTTTATCATTTGTGTCATCCATATTATTTTCATCATTTGTGTCATCCATATTATTTTCATCATTTGTGTCATCCATATTATTTTCATCATTTGTGTCATCCATATTATTTTCATCATTTGTGCCATCCATATTATTTTCATCATTTGTGCCATCCATATTATTTTCATCATTTATGCCATCCATATTATTTTCATCATTTGTGCCATCCATATTATTTTCATCATTTGTGTTATCTATATTATTTTCATCATTTGTGTCATCCATATTATTTTCATCATTTGTGCCATCCATATTATTTTCATCATTTGTGCCATCCATATTATTTTCATCATTTGTGTCATCCATATTATTTTCATCATTTGTGCCATCCATATTATTTTCATCATTTGTCTCATTCATATTATTTTCATCATTTGTGTCATCCATATTATTTTCATCATTTGTGTCATCCATAATATTTTCGTCATTTGTGTCATCCATATAATTTTCATCATTTTTGTCATCCATATTCTTTTCACCATTTGTCTCATCCATATTATTTTCATCATTTGTCTCATTCATATTATTTTCATCATTTGTGTCATCCATATTATTTTCATCATTTGTGCCATCCATATTATTTTCATCATTTGTGCCATCCATATTATTTTCATCATTTGTGTCATCCATATTATTTTCATCATTTGTGTTATCTATATTATTTTCATCATTTGTGTCATCCATATTATTTTAATCATTTGTGTTATCTATATTATTTTCATCATTTGTGTCATCCATATTATTTTCATCATTTGTGCCATCCATATTATTTTCATCATTTGTGCCATCCATATTATTTTCATCATTTGTGTTATCTATATTATTTTCATCATTTGTGTCATCCATATTATTTTCATCATTTGTGCCATCCATAATATTTTCATCATTTGTGCCATCCATAATATTTTCATCATTTGTGCCATCCATATTATTTTCATCATTTGTGTTATCTATATTATTATCATCATTTGTGTCATCCATATTATTTTCATCATTTGTGCCATCCATATTATTTTCATCATTTGTGCCATCCATATTATTTTCATCATTTGTGTCATCCATATTATTTTCATCATTTGTGCCATCCATATTATTTTCATCATTTGTCTCATTCATATTATTTTCATCATTTGTGTCATCCATAATATTTTCGTCATTTGTGTCATCCATATTATTTTCATCATTTTTGTCATCCATATTCTTTTCACCATTTGTCTCATCCATATTATTTTCATCATTTGTCTCATTCATATTATTTTCATCATTTGTGTCATCCATATTATTTTCATCATTTGTGTCATCCATATTATTTTTATCAGTTGTGTCATACATATTATTTTCATCATTTGTGTCATCCATATTATTTTTATCATTTGTGTGATCCATATTATTTTTATCATGTGTGTCATCCACATTCTTTTCATCATTTGTGTCATCCATATTTTTTTCATCATTTGTGTAATCCATATGATTTTTATCATCTGGCTCATACATATTATTTTCATCATTTGTGGCAACCGTATTATTTTCATCATTTGTATCATCCATTTTATTTTCATCATTTGTGTCATCCGTATTATTTTCATCATTTGTGTCATCCATGTTATTTTCACCATGTGTGTCATCAATCTCTATTAATCATGTGTGGTATCCATATTATATTCATCATGTGTGTCATCCATATTATTGTCATCATTTGTGTCATCCATATAATTTTCATCATTTGTGTCATCCATATTATCTTATCATTTGTGTCATCCATATAATTTTCATCATTTGTGTCATCCATATTATTTTCATCATTTGTGTCATCTGTATTATTTTCATCATTTGTGTCATCCATATTATTTTCATCATTTGTGTCATCTATTATATTTTCATCATTTATGTGATCCATATTCTTTTTATCATTTGTGTCATCCATATTAGTTTCATCATTTGTGGCATCCATATTATTTTTATCATTTGTGTCATCCATATTATGTTCATCATTTGCGTCATCCATATTATTGTCATCATTTGTGTCATCCATATTATTTTCATCATTTGTGTCATCCATATTATTTTCATCATTTGTGTCATCCATATTATTTTTATCATTTGTGTCATCTATATTATTTTCATCATTTGTGTCATCCATATTATTTTCATCATTTGTCTCAGCCATATTATTTTCATCATTTGTGTCATCCATATTATTTTTATCATTTGTGTCATACATATTTTTTTGATCATTTGTGTCATCCATATTATTTTCATCATTTGTGTAATCCGTATTATTTTCATCATGTGTGTCATCCATAGTAGTTTCATCATTTGTGTCATCCATATTATTTTCACCATGTGTGTCATCAATCTGTATCAATCATTTGTGTCATCCATATTATTTTCATCATTTGTGTCATCCATATTATTTTCATCATTTGTGTCCTCCATATTATTTTCATCATTTTTGCCATCCATATTATTTTCATCATTTGTGTCTGCCATATTCTTTTCATCATATGGTTCATCAATATTATTGTCATAATTTGTGGCATCCATATTATGTTCATCATTTGTGTTATCTATATTATTTTCATCATTTGTGTCATCCATATTATTTTCATCATTTGTGTCATTCATATTATTTTCATCATTTGTGTCATCCATAATATTTTCGTCATTTGTGTCATCCATATTATTTTCATCATTTGTCTCATCCATATTATTTTCATCATTTGTGTCATCCATATTATTTTCATCATTTGTGCCATCCATATTATTTTCATCATTTGTCTCATTCATATTATTTTCATCATTTGTGTCATCCATATTATTTTCATCATTTGTGTCATCCATATCATTTTCATCATTTGTGTCATCCATATTATTTTCATCAGTTGTGTCATACATATTATTTTCATCATTTGTGTCATCCATATTATTTTTATCATTTGTGTGATCCATATTATTTTTATCATTTGTGTCATCCATATTCTTTTCATCATTTGTGTCATCCATATTATTTTCATCATTTGTGTAATCCATATGATTTTTATCATTTGGCTCATACATATTATTTTCATCATTTGTGGCAACCGTATTATTTTCATCATTTGTATCATCCATATTATTTTCATCATTTGTGTCATCCATATTATTTTCATCATTTGTATCATCCATATTATTTTCATCATTTGTGTCATCCATATTATTTTCATCATTTGTGTTATCCGTATTATTTTCATAATGTGTGTCATTCATAGTAGTTTCATCATTTGTGTCATCCATATTATTTTCACCATGTGTGTCATCAATCTGTATCAATCATTTGTGTCATCCATATTATTTTCATCATTTGTGTCATCCATATTATTTTCATCATTTGTGTAATCCATATTATTTTTATCATTTGTTTCATCCATATTATTTTCATCATATGGTTCATCAATATTTTTGTCATAAGTTGTGGCATCCATATTTTTTTCATCATTTTTGTCATATATATTATTTTCATCATTTTTGTCATCCATATTATTTTCATCATTTGTGTCCTCCATATTTTTTTCATCATTTTTTCCATCCATATTATTTTTATCATTTGTGTCATCCATATTATTTTCATCATATGGTTCATCAATATTATTTTCATAATTTGTGGCATCCATATTATTTTCATCATGTGTGTTATCTATATTATTTTCATAATTTGTGTCATCCCTATTATTTTCATCATTTGCGTCATCCATAATATTGTCATCATTTGTGTCATCCATATTATTTTCATCATTTGTGTCATCCATATTATTTTCATCATTTGTCTCATCCATATTATTTCCATACTTTGTGTCATCCATATTATTTTCATCATTTGTGTCATCCATATTATTTTCATCATTTGTGTCATCCACATTATTTTCATCATTTGTGTCATCCATATTATTTTCATCATTTGTGTCATCCATATTATTTTCATCATTTGTGTCATCCACATTATTTTCATCATTTGTGTCATCCATATTATTTTCATCATTTGTGTCATCCACATTATTTTCATCATTTGTGTCATCCATATTATTTTCATCATTTGTTTCATCCACATTATTTTCATCATTTGTGTCATCCATATTATTTTCATCATTTGTCTCATCCATATTATTTTTATCATTTGTGTCATTCATATTATTTTCATCATATGGTTCATCAATATTTTTGTCATAATTTGTGGCATCCATATTTTTTCATCATTTTTGTCATCCATATTATTTTCATCATTTTTGTCATCCATATTATTTTCATCATTTGTGTCCTCCATATTTTCATCATTTGTGTCATCCATATTATTTTCATCATTTGTGTCATCCATATTATTTTCATCATATGGTTCATCAATATTATTTTCATAAATTGTGGCATCCATATTAAGGTTCATCATTTGTGTTATCTATATTATTTTCATAATTTGTGTCATCCCTATTATTTTCATCATTTGTGTAATCCATAATATTGTCGTGATTTGTGTCATCCATATTATTTTCATCATTTGTGTCATCCATATTATTTTCATCATTTGTGTAATCCATATGATTGTTATCATTTGGTTCATACATATTATTTTCATCATGTGTGTCAACCGTATTATTTTCATCATTTGTGTCATCCATATTATTTTCATCATTTGTGTCATCCGTATTATTTTCATCATTTGTGTCATCCATGTTATTTTCACCATGTGTGTCATCAATCTCTATTAATCATGTGTGGCATCCATATTATATTCATCATGTGTGTCATCCATATTATTTTCATCATTTGTGTCATCCATATAATTTTCATCATTTGTGTCATCCATATTATTTTATCATTTGTGTCATCCATATAATTTTCATCATGTGTGTCATCCATATTATTTTCATCATTTGTGTCATCCATATTATTTTTATCATTTGTGTCATCCATATTATTTTCATCATTTGTGTCATCTATTATATTTTCATCATTTATGTCATCCATATTCTTTTCATCATTTGTGTCATCCATATTAGTTTCATCATTTGTGGCATCCATATTATTTTCACAATGTGTGTCATCAATCTGTATTAATCATTTGTGTCATCCATATTATTTTCATCATTTGTGTCATCCATATTATTTTTATCATTTGTGTCATCCATATTATTTTCATCATTTGTGTTATCTGTATTATTTTCATCATGTGTGTCATCCATAGTAGTTTCATCATTTGTGTCATCCATATTATTGTCACCATGTGTGTCATCAATCTGTATCAATCATTTGTGTCATCCATATTATTTTCATCATATGTGTCATCCATATCATTTTCATCATTTGTGTAATCCATATTATTTTTATCATTTGTTTCATCCATATTATTTTCATCATATGGTTCATCAATATTTTTGTCATAATTTGCGGCATCCATATTTTTTTCATCATTTTTGTCATATATATTATTTTCATCATTTGTGTCATCCATATCATTTTCATCATTTGTCTCATCCATATTATTTTCATCATTTGTGTCATCAATATTATTTTCATCATTTGTGTCATCCATATTATTTTCATCATTTGTGTCATCCATATTATTTTCATCATTTGTGCCATCCATATTATTTTCATCATTTGTGCCATCCATATTATTTTCATCATTTGTGCCATCCATATTATTTTCATCATTTGTCTCATCCATATTATTTTCATCATTTGTGTCATCCATATCATTTTCATCATTTGTCTCATCCATATTATTTTCATCATTTGTGTCATCCATATTATTTTCATCATTTGTCTCATCCATATTATTTTCATCATTTGTGTCATCCATATTATTTTCATCATTTGTCTCATCCATATTATTTTCATCATTTGTGTCATCCATATCATTTTCATCATTTGTGTAATCCATATTATTTTTATCATTTGTGCCATCCGTATTATTTTCATCATTTGTGCCATCCATATTATTTTCATCATTTGTCTCATCCATATTATTTTCATCATTTGTGTCATCCATATCATTTTCATCATTTGTCTCATCCATATTATTTTCATCATTTGTGTCATCCATATCATTTTCATCATTTGTCTCATCCATATTATTTTCATCATTTGTGCCATCCATATTATTTTCATCATTTGTCTCATCCATATTATTTTCATCATTTGTGTCATCCATATTATTTTCATCATTTGTCTCATCCATATTATTTTCATCATTTGTGTCATCCATATCATTTTCATCATTTGTGTAATCCATATTATTTTTATCATTTGTTTCATCCATATTATTTTCATCATATGGTTCATCAATATTTTTGTCATAATTTGTGGCATCCATATTTTTTTCATCATTTGTGCCATCCATATTATTTTCATCATTTGTCTCATCCATATTATTTTCATCATTTGTGCCATTTGTCTCATCCATATTATTTTCATCATTTGTGCCATCCATATTATTTTCATCATTTGTGCCATCCATATTATTTTCATCATTTGTGCCATCCATATTATTTTCATCATTTGTGCCATCCATATAATTTTCATCATTTGTCTCATCCATATTATTTTCATCATTTGTGCCATCCATATTATTTTCATCATTTGTGCCATCCATATTATTTTCATCATTTGTGCCATCCATATTATTGTCATCATTTGTCTCATCCATATTATTTTCATCATTTGTGCCATCCATATTATTTTCATCATTTGTGCCATCCATATTATTTTCATCATTTGTGCCATCCATCATATTGTCATCATTTGTGTCATCCATATTATTTTCATCATTTGTCTAATCCATATTATTTTCATCATTTGTGCCATCCATATTATTTTCATCATTTGTGCCATCCATATTATTTTCATCATTTGTGCCATCCATATTATTTTCATCATTTGTCTCATCCATATTATTTTCATCATTTGTGCCATCCATATTATTTTCATCATTTGTGCCATCCATATTATTTTCATCATTTGTCTCATCCATATTATTTTCATCATTTGTGCCATCCATATTATTTTCATCATTTGTGCCATCCATATTATTTTCATCATTTGTGCCATCCATATTATTTTCATCATTTGTCTCATCCATATTATTTTCATCATTTGTGCCATCCATATTATTTTCATCATTTGTGCCATCCATATTATTTTCATCATTTGTCTCATCCATATTATTTTCATCATTTGTGCCATCCAAAATGTTTTCATCATTTGTGCCATCCGTATTATTTTCATCATTTGTGCCATCCATATTATTTTCATCATTTGTGCCATCCATATTATTTTCATCATTTGTCTCATCCATATTATTTTCATCATTTGTGCCATCCATATTATTTTCATCATTTGTGTCATCCATATTATTGTCATCATTTGTGCCATCCATATTATTTTCATCATTTGTCTCATCCATATTATTTTCATCATTTGTGCCATCCATATTATTTTCATCATTTGTGCCATCCATATTATTTTCATCATTTGTCTCATCCATATTATTTTCATCATTTGTGCCATCCATATTATTTTCATCATTTGTGTCATCCATATTATTTTCATCATTTGTGCCATCCATATTATTTTTATCATTTGTGTCATCCATATTATTTTCATCATTTGTGTCATCCATATTATTTTCATCATTTGTGCCATCCATATTATTTTCATCATTTGTGTCATCCATATCATTTTCATCATTTGTCTCATCCATGTTATTTTCATCATTTGTGCCATCCATATTATTTTCATCATTTGTCTCATCCATATTATTTTCATCATTTGTGTCATCCATATTATTTTCATCATTTGTCTCATCCATATTATTTTCATCATTTGTGTCATCCATATCATTTTCATCATTTGTGTAATCCATATTATTTTTATCATTTGTTTCATCCATATTATTTTCATCATATGGTTCATCAATATTTTTGTCATAATTTGTGGCATCCATATTTTTTTCATCATTTGTGCCATCCATATTATTTTCATCATTTGTCTCATCCATATTATTTTCATCATTTGTGCCATTTGTCTCATCCATATTATTTTCATCATTTGTGCCATCCATATTATTTTCATCATTTGTGCCATCCATATTATTTTCATCATTTGTGCCATCCATATTATTTTCATCATTTGTGCCATCCATATAATTTTCATCATTTGTCTCATCCATATTATTTTCATCATTTGTGCCATCCATATTATTTTCATCATTTGTGCCATCCATATTATTTTCATCATTTGTGCCATCCATATTATTGTCATCATTTGTCTGATCCATATTATTTTCATCATTTGTGCCATCCATATTATTTTCATCATTTGTGCCATCCATATTATTTTCATCATTTGTGCCATCCATATTATTTTCATCATTTGTGCCATCCATCATATTGTCATCATTTGTGTCATCCATATTATTTTCATCATTTGTCTAATCCATATTATTTTCATCATTTGTGCCATCCATATTATTTTCATCATTTGTGCCATCCATATTATTTTCATCATTTGTGCCATCCATATTATTTTCATCATTTGTCTCATCCATATTATTTTCATCATTTGTGCCATCCATATTATTTTCATCATTTGTGCCATCCATATTATTTTCATCATTTGTCTCATCCATATTATTTTCATCATTTGTGCCATCCATATTATTTTCATCATTTGTGCCATCCATATTATTTTCATCATTTGTGCCATCCATATTATTTTCATCATTTGTCTCATCCATATTATTTTCATCATTTGTTCCATCCATATTATTTTCATCATTTGTGCCATCCATATTATTTTCATCATTTGTCTCATCCATATTATTTTCATCATTTGTGCCATCCATATTATTTTCATCATTTGTGCCATCCGTATTATTTTCATCATTTGTGCCATCCATATTATTTTCATCATTTGTCTCATCCATATTATTTTCATCATTTGTGCCATCCATATTATTTTCATCATTTGTGTCATCCATATTATTTTCATCATTTGTGCCATCCATATTATTTTCATCATTTGTGCCATCCATATTATTTTCATCATTTGTCTCATCCATATTATTTTCATCATTTGTCTCATCCATATTATTTTCATCATTTGTGCCATCCATATTATTTTCATCATTTGTGCCATCCATATTATTTTCATCATTTGTCTCATCCATATTATTTTCATCATTTGTGCCATCCATATTATTTTCATCATTTGTGTCATCCATATTATTTTCATCATTTGTGCCATCCATATTATTTTTATCATTTGTGTCATCCATATTATTTTCATCATTTGTGCCATCCATATTATTTTCATCATTTGTGTCATCCATATTATTTTCATCATTTGTGTCATCCATATTATTTTCATCATTTGTGTCATCCATATTATTTTCATCATTTGTGTCATCCATATTATTTTCATCATTTGTGCCATCCATATTATTTTTATCATTTGTGTCATCCATATTATTTTCATCATTTGTGTCATCCATATTATTTTCATCATTTGTGCCATCCATATTATTTTCATCATTTGTGTCATCCATATCATTTTCATCATTTGTCTCATCCATGTTATTTTCATCATTTGTGCCATCCATATTATTTTCATCATTTGTCTCATCCATATTATTTTCATCATTTGTGTCATCCATATTATTTTCATCATTTGTCTCATCCATATTATTTTCATCATTTGTGTCATCCATATCATTTTCATCATTTGTGTAATCCATATTATTTTTATCATTTGTTTCATCCATATTATTTTCATCATATGGTTCATCAATATTTTTGTCATAATTTGTGGCATCCATATTTTTTTCATCATTTGTGCCATCCATATTATTTTCATCATTTGTCTCATCCATATTATTTTCATCATTTGTGCCATTTGTCTCATCCATATTATTTTCATCATTTGTCTCATCCATATTATTTTCATCATTTGTGCCATCCATATTATTTTCATCATTTGTGCCATCCATATTATTTTCATCATTTGTGCCATCCATATAATTTTCATCATTTGTCTCATCCATATTATTTTCATCATTTGTGCCATCCATATTATTTTCATCATTTGTGCCATCCATATTATTTTCATCATTTGTGCCATCCATATTATTGTCATCATTTGTCTGATCCATATTATTTTCATCATTTGTGCCATCCATATTATTTTCATCATTTGTGCCATCCATATTATTTTCATCATTTGTGCCATCCATATTATTTTCATCATTTGTGCCATCCATCATATTGTCATCATTTGTGTCATCCATATTATTTTCATCATTTGTCTAATCCATATTATTTTCATCATTTGTGCCATCCATATTATTTTCATCATTTGTGCCATCCATATTATTTTCATCATTTGTGCCATCCATATTATTTTCATCATTTGTCTCATCCATATTATTTTCATCATTTGTGCCATCCATATTATTTTCATCATTTGTGCCATCCATATTATTTTCATCATTTGTCTCATCCATATTATTTTCATCATTTGTGCCATCCATATTATTTTCATCATTTGTGCCATCCATATTATTTTCATCATTTGTGCCATCCATATTATTTTCATCATTTGTCTCATCCATATTATTTTCATCATTTGTTCCATCCATATTATTTTCATCATTTGTGCCATCCATATTATTTTCATCATTTGTCTCATCCATATTATTTTCATCATTTGTGCCATCCATATTATTTTCATCATTTGTGCCATCCGTATTATTTTCATCATTTGTGCCATCCATATTATTTTCATCATTTGTCTCATCCATATTATTTTCATCATTTGTGCCATCCATATTATTTTCATCATTTGTGTCATCCATATTATTGTCATCATTTGTGCCATCCATAATGTTTTTATCATTTGTGTCATCCATATTATTTTCATCATTTGTGCCATCCATATTATTTTCATCATTTGTCTCATCCATATTATTTTCATCATTTGTGCCATCCATATTATTTTCATCATTTGTGTCATCCATATTATTTTCATCATTTGTGTCATCCATATTATTTTCATCATTTGTGCCATCCATATTATTTTCATCATTTGTGTCATCCATATTATTTTCATCATTTGTGTCATCCATATTATTTTCATCATTTGTGTCATCCATATTATTTTCATCATTTGTGCCATCCATATTATTTTCATCATTTGTGCCATCCATATTATTTTCATCATTTATGCCATCCATATTATTTTCATCATTTGTGCCATCCATATTATTTTCATCATTTGTGTCATCCATATTATTTTCATCATTTGTGCCATCCATATTATTTTCATCATTTGTGCCATCCATATTATTTTCATCATTTGTCTCATCCATATTATTTTCATCATTTGTGCCATCCATATTATTTTCATCATTTGTGCCATCCATATTATTTTCATCATTTGTCTCATCCATATTATTTTCATCATTTGTGCCATCCATATTATTTTCATCATTTGTGCCATCCATATTATTTTCATCATTTGTGCCATCCATATTATTTTCATCATTTGTGCCATCCATATTATTTTCATCATTTGTCTCATCCATATTATTTTCATCATTTGTCTCATCCATATTATTTTCATCATTTGTGCCATCCATATTATTTTCATCATTTGTGCCATCCATATTATTTTCATCATTTGTCTCATCCATATTATTTTCATCATTTGTGCCATCCATATTATTTTCATCATTTGTGTCATCCATATTATTTTCATCATTTGTGCCATCCATATTATTTTTATCATTTGTGTCATCCATATTATTTTCATCATTTGTGCCATCCATATTATTTTCATCATTTGTGTCATCCATATTATTTTCATCATTTGTGTCATCCATATTATTTTCATCATTTGTGTCATCCATATTATTTTCATCATTTGTGTCATCCATATTATTTTCATCATTTGTGCTATCCATATTATTTTCATCATTTGTGTCATCCATATTATTTTCATCATTTGTGTCATCCATATTATTTTCATCATTTGTGTCATCCATATTGTATATTTTTTTTAAAAAAATCACATGCATAAAAACTTCTTAAAAATACCCGTTTACGCAATTGTTTTTTTTTTTGTCCCACTTCTAAAATTCTAATTTATTTCTAACCCAACTATTCGTCTTAGTTTCTCCTAGATTATTTCAATTCTTATGTATATACCTTATAATGACTTAGGATTCCTGTCGCAAAAAAAAAAAACATAAATTTACATACATTTAAGACCTTTTACAATATAATATATTTTCAAAAAAATTACGTTACTTCATACATTTAAACCATGGTGTTCACAAATAGTTGTAACTTTTCTCAAGAAAAGACAGAAAAATTTTTTTTTTTTTTTTTGCTTTTCTATAACACATATCCGTTAACACAAAATCAATAAATTATACCTTTTTCAAAGGCAAAACAATTAACCACATTAAAAGCTGGAAAGTTCAACTATTTCATATTTCTGCATCCTTGTTTTTGACTATAGCGTATTTTGAAACACGTTGTAAGTGCAACTCACTTTAAAAATTTTGTGATTGACAGATGTAACCATTCTTCCAGCAAACATTTTTGATACCAATGAATGACATACTGACTTAATTTTCTCGGTGTTTGTGTGAGTTCATCAAAACAATTTATTTACCTTATTAAACATTTATCAAAACAAAATTTCTCGTCTAGTGTAATATATCTTTCTTTCTTTTTTCTTTTTTGGATTTAGCTTTCTGCATGTGTGTGTGTGTGTGTGTGTGTGTGTTCATTTTTTTTTCTTGAATAGTGCGTATGTGTGAGTGCTTCTCTTTTTTTTCTTTTTCTTAATTATTGTTTTATTTCGTTTTTCATTGTTTTTCCTTTTTTTTCTTTTTTTAGTTTTTCGGGTTCTGTGATCGTCTATGGAATAGACTCTTACCTTGTGTACCTGTGATAACGCCAAGTTTCTTTTTTTTTGAAACCCACCCTTGCTTGAGTGGACTATTCACGTTCACCAAATTACAAATATGTTACGTGGTGTTTGCTATTATTACGATGGCTTATATCTTTGTATTGTTGTTCATGTTAGTATTAGAAAGTCTTCGTGTTTTATCTAGAGGTTTTCTTAGGAGTGTTCATGTGTTTAGTTTCATATGTGTTAAGATGTTCCTGTTTGTGGTACATGTTAATACAAGAGAGCCGACGGCATGTAATACACAATGAGAGGAGATTTGATATATAGATAGATAGACCGAGAGTTTTTGCGTTTGGCATTTATACGTTTGACAGTTTGGTATGAACGGGAGTGTTTCTATAAATATTGATACATATATTTCTTACCTATTTTTGAGATGATGAGTTTCACAAAGTTCTTATAATATAAATGGACAATACCTTTTCTGTTGAATCACATCAAGAAGACGCAGATACACAAAGATGATGACGTCCTTTATTTCATGACCGGTCCATGATTTTGCTTGAGGAATTCAAATTTTCTTTACATGGCTTTTTCTTCTCTAACCTTTTGCTTCCAAGGTTTAACGTCAGCAGTCGTCTCTGACCTTTCTCTCTCTTTCGGCTCTTTCTCCCTGACTCTTCTCCCAGACTGCATTTAAAACTCTACCTATATTGAGAACTCGTCACGTCATCGCATGATTAAACATGTGCTCATAAAGCACGTTGGATGACATGCATCACACTGACATAACCCAACAACTTCAGTAACCTATTTTTCGAGTAATATGCTTACAATTTCAATTGACGATTAAATTCCTTATTTTAATTTTCATTTTTATAACAGAACAAATTTCATCATTACATTCCTTTTCCAATAACAGATATGTAAGCTAAAGAATTGCAATTCCACATTCCTT
>NC_136502.1:63484578-63489578 GCF_053919585.1 Euprymna scolopes
TAACTTCTAAATCTGACCCCCAAGATCGCCATGGGCATGGAATATGTGCCTATATTAAAGATAGCTTTCCATGTGGGAGGGACATCTCCAGGGAAGATCCTAACTTACCCTATATGTGCTTCCGGGTTGCTTTAGCTCACACTACTGCATTTATATTTACTCTCTATCGCCCCCACAACAGCGGAGTTACTATCTTTCAAAGCATATCTGAGAAAATTGACCAAGTCCTTTCTACTTATCCTTCAGCTAACATTCACGTATGTGGAGACTTCAATGTTCACAACGTCGAATGGTTGACCCACTCAAACAAGACCGATGATGAGGGGAGGTTCTGTCATGATTTCTCCATTGCCTATGACCTCACTCAGATTGTTCAGGAACCTACCCGTGTGCCCGATAATGACGGCCAGTATGCGAGCCTACTAGACCTTTTTCTCACAACTTGCCCTGAACTATGTTCAGTTTCTGTTCTGTCGCCTCTTGGATCTTCCGACCACTCTGTTGTATCAATTAAGATAAAAATGAAATGTAATAAGTCCCCAGACGTACCTCTTCATCGTACAGTATATCGATACACTAAGGCTGACTGGGATAGCTTCCGTACATTCCATGTTTAAAAAGGATGTGTCCTCTATAGTATTAGACCTAACTGAATGGTTAATTGTAGGTATTGACCATTTCATACCCTCTAAAAAGTTTCAGCAAAAACCTAACAGCCAGCCATGGTTCTCTCCAGAATGTGCTGCTGCCATTGCGCACAGAAATCACTTTTTCCACTGCTTCAAACGTAATAGATGTATGGAAACTAAAGCCGTTTTCAGGACTGCCAGCAACCATTGTAAGAAAGTAATAAGGAACGCAAGAGTGTTGTATGCTCAATCTGTTAAGTCCAAAGTAGCTGAGCAGCGGCTTGGTTCCCACCAGTTTTGGCAAATAGCAAACAGAATCCTGAACAGAAGCGTGTGCTCCATCCCAACTATTATCAATGGACCTGAGGTAATCTCGTCAGCATCAGACAAAGTCAAACTCTTTGTCAAGAACTTTGCAGCTAATTCTACCCTTTGCGACCAAGACCGCCAACCCCCAATATTTCCTCCTGTATCAGAAAACACGCTATGTGATATACGTATATCTGTACGTGATGTTGCGAAGCTAATCAAAAACCTTGATTCGAGTAAAGCAACTGGCCCTGATGGTATTCCAATTATAGTACTCAAAAAACTTCAACCTGAATTAGCGCCCATACTTACAAAACTGTTTAAACGTTGTCTTAAGGAGAATAGTTTCCCATCTCCCTGGAAAATCTCATCAGTATGCCCTGTATTTAAGAATTCAGGTGATCGCTCATCCCCCTCTCAGTACAGGCCAATAAGTCTCCTGTGCGTCATGAGTAAGTTGCTAGAATCTGTGTTAAATACAGAAGTAATCAAACATCTCAACAAAAATAACCTTCTTAGTGACACTCAATATGGTTTCCGTTCTGCTAGATCTACAGCAGATGTCCTTACAGTTATATCGCATAGGATTAGCAAATCTCTCGACGGTGGCAATCTTTCTAGGGCAATTGCTCTTGACATATCTAAAGCCTTTGATAGGGTATGGCATAAAGGTTTACTTCATAAGATCGCTAGCTATGGTATAGCTGGAAAAGTCTTCTCAATTATTAAATCATTTCTTTCTGATAGGTTCATAAGAGTAGTAGTTGAGGGGCAAAAATCAGAAGCTCACAGTATTAATGCCGGTGTCCCTCAGGGATCCATCCTGGGCCCAACTCTTTTCCTGATCTACATTAATGATCTTCCAAATCATATCCTTACATCATTTGTAGACATTTATGCTGACGACACTACCATTTATGGTAGCACATCTAAGACAGTAAATGACCAAGTTCTCTCCAATTCTCTCTCCTCTGATCTTGAGCACGTAGTACAATGGGGAAAGGAGTGGCTGGTTACTTTTAATGCATCTAAAACCAAGCTTCTCTCTTTACATCATCAACATTCTAATCCACATTTGTCATCAATTGAAATGAATGGCTCTCGTCTTCAGGAGGCCTCAAGTTTTGACAAGCTTCTGGGCTTGACCATTACTCCTGATCTTAAATGGAACACGTATATCAAATCTGTTGCCAAGGCCGCTGGAAAAATGGTGGGATCTTTCTATCGATCCAGTAGATATCTCACTGCTGATGCTATTCTCTACCTATATAAGAGCCAGGTACGTCCAAGGATGGAATACTGTTACCACATCTGGGCAGGAGCTGCTAGAAAGGACTTGTCCTGCCTTGATAGAGTTCAAAATAGACTTCGTAGCCTCGTAGGAGATGTCCTTTTCTCCTCCTTGCAACCTCTATCTCACAGAAGAGATGTTGCGAGTTTGTCCCTGATGTATCGTTATTTTCATGGAAGGTGTTTAACTGAGCTTCAATCTATGGTCCCCCCTCGCCAAACTTTCACAAGAAACACTCGTCTAGCTGAAAACACTATCAATAATTCCCCCCATTCTTTATCTGTGCCTAAACCTAAACGTAGATTCCATGAACAAAGCTTCTTTCTTAGAACTGCACGCCTGTGGAATTGTCTTCCGTTTTTCTGCTTTACGGCTGGTTGTGTTCAAGTCTAACGTAAATAAGTTCTTGATGAGCCGTTCTATATTGAACTTTTGAATAGTCAAGTCGCTGCCTGATGATATCTGTTGTTTGATTGAAACAAGTGGCTATTTGTAGCAGCGGGATGTGAGCATGTTTATATAACAATAAACAAGTATATATATATATATGTATGTATAACTACTTCATTTACTCACATAAACCTAATATACGAAAGTATAGATTTATGCGTAAACTTTAAGTATTTACTTCAAAAGTGCTCAATACGTAGGTAGAGCTAGTTTGTAGCTTAATCGCCATATATATTTTAAAGCTAGTTTGTAGCTTAATCGCCATATATATTTTATAAATTACTATATATATATATATATATATATATATATATATATATATATATATATGAGAAAGAGGGTTGGAATAAGGTAAAAAATGACAAATATGTTCCAGAAATGAATAGTTAAGAGTGAGTATATCAGACTATTGTTTGATAGGACGATCAAATAGGACAAATTCATTGAAGTAACGAGGCCATTACAAAGACGAAAACGAAGTGATAATAATTGATATGACACTAGCAACGCGTCCGTTATTGCCCGATCGTAAAATACGCTAAAATATCATGGTTTGATTAATGCTGATTTCCTATTTTTTATTACATTATTTTGGACCCAATATATAGCAATGATCAATATTTGTTGTTCTATAATTACTGTTGTTATTTCTACTATTGCCGGTATTATTGTTCTCACTACAAATATGCTAATTATTTTTCATACTCTTACCTAGATTGATCATAATATTTTGTTGATTTTTATCATTATCTGTTGTAGGTTTTCATTATTTTATGTTGTCCCTATTATTTTTATTACTAGAACCACATTAGTGTCATTATTAATTGTACTATACTTTCCTCGGTATTACTATAACCATTTACACAATTATTCCTATTTTATATCCACTAATATGAATATTATTATTAATATGAGTAGGCATATAAGCAGTATTTTATATTTTTGCTATTATGTAACGTCGTATTTATATTGCTAACATGAACATCAGATATGATTTTTTTTATTAAATCTATCTTGGACTTGGTCATTAAATTTCCGTTACATACTATAATTTCCCGGGCCTGTCTTTTTCTGTTTTGTAAGACATTGTTTCCTTGTACCTTTCCATCGTTGTTTCAACTCCGTTCTTGAACATTCTATCTCCAAGTGTATTTCCACCTGGAAAGGCCATTCGCCAGATAAAGCAACAATTGATAGGGTTCAAAATAGACGTCGTGGCCTGGTGGGAGATGTCCTTTTCTTTTCGCTGCAACCTCTATCTCACAGAAGAGATGTTGCGAGTTTGTCTCTGCTTTATCGTTATTTTTATGGAAAATGTTCGACTGAGCTTCAATCCATGGTCCCCCCTCACCTAACTTTAACAAGAAACACTAAACTAGCTGAAAACATTATCAATAATTTTCTCCAATCTTTATCTGTACCTAAACCTAAACATAGATTCCATGATCAAAGCTTCTTTCTTAGAACTGCACGCCTGTGAAATTGTCTTCCGTTTTCCTGCTTTCCAGCTGTCTATAATATGGTTGTGTTCAAGTCCAACGTGAACAAGTTTCTGATGAGCCGTTCCACTTAAGTTAACAAATTTACCGAACTTCCATTACTATTGATTACTATATTGTCCTTTTGATTACTCTACACTCTTTAGCCCTTATCCTTGAGTGGCCTATCGGTCTTGATAAGTGGTGACGCCGATGTAAAAAAAAAACAAAAAAAACAAAACATTATACGTAATTTTTCTATAATAAATATTTGGTTTTCTTTGTACGGATTGACCATTTTTTTTATTTGGGGACAATTATTTCACACCGCGTGTCATCACGTGACATCACTAAACCTAACTTTTATATACCAAATTGACATGTTTCGTTTAAAAATGGAATTATTTCTCTTTCGTTAATATATACATTTTTTTTAATATTTCGTGTTTTATATATAAAGTACAATTGTTGAATGTAATTTTCTTGATTATATTAGTTTGGGAGAAGCACAATTAAAAAAAAAGATTAAAATGGAGCGAAATTTAAATTTCCATTCCATTTTTACTCTTTATGAATATTAAAAGAAAAATTAAACATTTATTAATAATGCCTCACTTTTACAGACATTTGTTTTTAAATTTCTTAAATGACGACTTTTATTGACTTTTTTTTTAATAGCATTTGTGGATGGGTATGCTGACATTTGTTTTAATTTCTTTTTGAATGACTTTATCGACTTTCTTTTTTTTAATAGCATTTGCGGATGGGTAAAAAACGAAAAAAAAAATAACTAAACCATTTACTGATAATTCTCACTTTTACAAATATTTTTAACAAATAAAT
>NC_136502.1:63494578-63597078 GCF_053919585.1 Euprymna scolopes
AATCCGACTCAAGGAACTACAAATAAATCTAAGAAAAAGAAAATACCCACCACAACTTATAGACAAAGGGATCCAACTTGCGATAAATATACCAGTAGAAGATTTGAGAACCCCTAAAGAACAAAACAAAGAACAAATCCTAACATACGTCTCCACACACAATACAAACAACCCAGAGCTTTTCACAAAGATAACGAAAAACCTCGTCCTACTTAACCAAAACAGCAAACTAAACAACTTCCTTAAAACAACAAAAATAATAAAAAGCAAACGTCAACCCAAAAACCTAAAACGCATTCTTACTTCATCCAAACTAAATCAAGACACAACAAAAGGAGTCACAAAATGCAACAAACAAAGATGTGGAGTCTGCAACATAATATTAGAGGGAAATACATACACATTCACGAACCCCATAGAAACATTCAAAATTAAAAAAATCTAAATTGCACCTCAAAAAACGTGGTCTATGCAATAAAATGTGCAGCATGCGATAAATCCTACACAGGCGCCACAAAAAACCTTAATAATAGAATAGCCCTACACCGATCCAACAAAATATCGCGGAAAATAGACACCTGCATGTATCACAACATATACACACATGCAGTGGAGGCAGATTCGAGATAATGCCCATCTTCCAAACTGACAACTACTTCTACTTACTAACACAAGAAAAAAAACTTCATAGCAAGGTTCAACCCCGCCTTAAACATCTCTCAATAATTATACACATAGGTAGGCAAACCACAGAATACATTTGCACGCATGCATACTTAGGTAGGTGTGCACCCTCATACACGAAACAAAACAAGCACAATAAAGCACGCGCACACTTTCATGGGCGCGCACATCCATATCCAGTATAATACCATTTCCCTAAACTAAACAAACAATTAGAAATTATACATGTGTATGTGTATGTACACACATATGCGTATATATATATGTGTGTGTGTGTGTGTGTGCGTGTGTGTGTATATATATCATCTACTATCTATCCTCCATCGTGTTTGTATGTGTACATGCACTTATATTTGGGTGACTGAATACATGTATACATGTGTGCTTGGATTAGGAAAGAAAGAAAACTTCAACCAATATATATGTAAGGTATGGGTGTATGAATGTGTATGTGTGTGTGTGATTGTGGATGCGTGTGTCCATATATGTATGGGTGGACTGGATGGATATACGCGCACCTGTATATATGTGTGTGTGTGTATGTAGTTATATATATATATATATATATATATATATATATGTATGTATATATGTATGCTTATGTATGGGTGGGTAAATGCATTCGTGTATGTGTGTATATGGATGTATGTGTATGTGTGAGCCGCTGCATATGTCTTCATATGTGTGTATGTATGTGTGTGTGCCTCCATACGTATATGTGAGCGTGTATGTACATACAGGCATGTGTATATGCATGTATATATATATGTGTATGTGCATGTATATGTATGTGTGTGATTATGCGTGCGTGTGTGTGTATATATCATATGCCTATTCTCCATCTTACTTCTGTGTGTGTGTGCGTGTATTTATGTTTGAATGATTAAGTACATGTATGCATGCGTGTTTTGATTGGGAAAGACAAAAAAAAAATTAACCCATATGGGTGTTATGTGTGATATATAAGTGGGTGGACTGGATGTGTGTGAGTACCTGTGTGAGTGTGTAGGTGGGTGCGTACATATGTCTGCCTCTACATATATTTCTGTGTATATGCGTGTGTGTATGTATGCCTGCGTGCGTGCATATAAGTATGTATATGTATGTGTACATGTATCGATATGTATGCGTGTGTAATTGTGTGTGAGTGTGTACTATACATAGGAAAAAAAGTCATAAAAAACATAAAAACCTTCACCAATTGAACCAAAAGCCGCTATTTGAACTCGACGTTGACTGGACACGAATAACCTTACTGTTGGAGACAGAATGTCTGAGGCCTCATCACTCTGAAAAACACATTTAGTATCAGCAGATGTAAAAATAACATTTCAAACTCTCATTTAAAAAAAAGCCTTTTTGCAAAAATATCTGAAGATAGCAAAACGAAGCTTGAAACGCGTTATAAAAATATTTTAAAATAAAAATATGATAAAAGGCTGAAAAACACACAATTGTTGATGGCTACACTCTTTTAAATATATATTTTTTCTCTCGCTGGAACAACACAATCACCACTTTAAATATATCTATATATATAAAAATGTAAAGTTGGTTCGTTCTAAACGAATAAAACCATATTTCTACATTACCAATTTATTTGAAATTTTCAGACAACCCATTTTTAGAGTCGAGGTATGTTTTTATGTTATTAAAATAAATTTACCTCGCGAATTATTAAAATTAAAATATTAAATAAAATAAATATATTTTTTAAACCGTTACTGCGAATCTGTTCTATTGATAAAACTGAACTTCCGGTTCGATTCATTTCACAGCCACGAATTGACGAAAGATTTCATTTTCTGTTAACTCGATAAGTAAAAAAAAAAAAACTTTCTCATGCAGAGAGTGATCCGTGCTGAAATAATAATGTTATTATTTAAAAAGCCATTCTTAACATGGGGAAGGGAGGGTGTTTTGTACCTATTCTCTACGTCGAAAATCTTACAATTGAATAAAAACATATCATAAAACTTTAATTAAACGTGGAAAACGATTTTTTAAAAAATAGCGCGGATCACTCTCTGCATTAGCACAAAAAAAAAAATCCCATATTTAAAAAATTTAAATTCATTTATGTACTTACCAATTTTTTTATTTTATTTATGTTAAGGTTTTTCACTCATGAAACATTACGTTTTAATTGTTTCGTTTCTTTTCACGGCATTGTTTACATAAAAAAGTTTGTTTTAACTTTTTCTAAACTATTTCATTTTTACGACGTGCCTCAACGTATTATAAAACCCTAACCCCCCCATGTTAAAAAAAACGCCTTTCCATAAACCTCGAAAGCCGTTCTTAATATGGGGGGGTTGTTCATTCCGAAAACCGTTTTAACATGGGGAAGTTAGGGTGTTTATAATATGCTGGGGCGAGTCGTAAAATTAACGAAGTTGCTATCTTATTATTTATTGCAAAAATTGCTTGAAATTTATTTATTTGACAAAAAAAAATTACATTTTGGTACTCCTTGGGCGTTGAGTTCCATGGCGACCAGTAGAAAAAAAATAATAGTCGCTCCCTTAGTCTCCCACCCCACCCCGCGGTCCCCGCACGTAACATATTTTATTTACTGACGTTGCCGTAACTAAACGATTATTTGTCACATTTACAAACATTTATTTATTTATTTATTTTGAAAAAAGTTTTACTTTTTATGAATATTAAAAGAAAAATGGGTCCTCATGCAGAGAGTGATCAATGCTGAAATAATAACGTTATTATTTAAAAAGCCATTCTTAACATGGGGAGGGGAGGGTGTTTTGTACCTATTCTGTATGTTTTTTTTTTTTTTTTTTTTTTTTTTTTTTTTATTACATTTTCACCCCAAACAAGGCACATTGCCACTTTAATGTAGGGGGCTACTATCAGGGGAAGCATCTACTGGGGTACTATGTAGGGATTAGGGCAGCGAGATGTTGGTTCACGTTGCACTTGAACTTATGCATGTCAGTACAGTTGGGGAAGCAGTGACCTGGAATGGAATTCCAAAGTCTAGCAGTTCTGGGGAAGAAACTACTGGAGTAGAAAGATCTTTTACATCTAGGGATCTCTACAGTGTGGGGGTGGGATTTTGTAGCTTGTCGGGTCTGTCGAGGGTGTTCACGTCGTGGGGGCACAAGTGCTTGCAGTTCTTCAGAGCATTCACCATTATAATACTTGTAGAACAGGCAGAGGGATGCAACGTTTCGACGATGGGACAGAGGCTGAAGTTTTGATGCCAGTTTAGGGCCTATCAGATTTGCGACTCTCTTTTGAACCCTGTCAAGGAGCGAGAGACTAGTAGCCGATGCACCGGCCCAAATGTGACAGCAATACTCCATACATGGGCGAATAGTGGCCTTATAGAGGTACAGGATACTTTCGGGTGTTAGAAGTTTTCTAGCACGGTAGAGAGAGCCCACCTTCCTCGCAGCGGCCCTGGCAATGCCCTCGATGTAATTGTTCCAGCTCATGTTTCCTGTGAACGTTAGGCCAAGGAGCTTGAAAGACGTACTCTCAGCTAAAGAGTTGTTGGCCATTGCTATAGGCGGTAGAGAAGGTTTCTTGTAATTATTGAATGAAACCAGTTTTGTCTTGGTGGCATTGAACGTTACCATCCATTTTTGTCCCCATTCCACTACTGATTTGAGGTCATCCTCTAGTGTTTCTGCCATTACTTTAGATATATGTTCATTTGTTTTCCTGTCGTGCCTGCTATAGAGTGTGGTGTCATCAGCATATATACCCATCTCAGAGGCAATTTTGTCGGGGAGGTCATTTATGAATATCAGGAACAGCAGGGGACCAAGGATAGATCCCTGGGGCACTCCCGCATTTATATTATATTGTTTAGACGTACGACCGTCGAGGACAACCTGGATTTTTCTCTTATCTAAGAAGGATTTAATTATGTTAAGTATTCTACCAGTGATACCGTAAGATCTAATCTTCCTGAGGAGACCCTCAATGTAATATATTGGACAGGATTATCTCCCTTGCACTTCAATGAACTACGGATTATCTCCCTTGCACTTCAATGAACTACCACTAGAGGGCGCGACAGTCTTGAAATCTGTTCTTTTTGTAAATAAAAGGACCGGGAGACAATCTTTCCCTACGAGACGTACCGTCTGCCGATCTATCTATAATGTTATTTTGTCTTGTGCATTTTTATTCATTATGCATTGTTAATGTTGATATACTTCAATTGGCGACGAAGAACGAATAATGCGGAGGAGTAACAAGACAATTTAAAATTAAAAGCGAACACCCACAACAAATCGAACGAGGAAAAGTTGCCGAGTAGCGCATAAAAATGGCTTTATTAGGCACCATTGGAGAATGGAATAGTGCGGAAGAAGAATGGTCGCACTATATTGAGAGAGTAAAGTTTTTTTTACTGCCAATGATGTGTTGAATGAAGGTAAGAAACGTGCTATATTTTTGTCGGTTATTGGGGCAAAAAATTATGCTATTCTCAGGGGTTTAGCCGAAAACAGGCCAGAGCAGAAAACATTTGAAGAACTATGTATTCTGATGGAGAGGCACATCAGGCCGGCCCCTAACGAGATACATGAACGTTTCTTATTCAACACGAGAGACAAACAAGAAGGTGAGTCCATTAGTGAATATGTGGCCACACTGAGAAAAATGTCGGAACATTGCAACTTTGAAGAAAAAGTAAATGAACACATACGTGATCGTTTGGTTGTGGGAGTGAAAGATGAGAAGATACAGGAGCGCTTGCTGGGCGAAAGAATGCTAACTTTGCACAAGGCCATTGAAATAGCAGTATCTATGGAATCGGCAAGGAAATATTCCAAGTTGATGTTGGGAGCACAGACGAGTGGAAGTGAAACGTCCGTACACAGGTTACCATTAAAACGAGAGTGTTATCGTTGTGGAAGCACTGGCCACCAAGCGGACAAGTGCCAGTTTAAAAACAAGGAATGTTTTAAATGCAGTCGAATAGGGCATACTCGTCGGAAGTGTAGGCAAGAAGAGAGCAGGCCTCCTAACTCCGCAAAACGAGGTAAGGAAAGCAGGATGGTGAACAATGTGGAGGAAAATTGTTGTGAAGAAATGAAAATAAATATGGAAAGGCTAGACTTGCACACAGTTGCTAACCTTCGGACACTACCAGTATTAGTGGAACTGCTAATTAATCAAGAGAAAGTGGTCATGGAAGTGGACACTGGAGCTGCATGCACAGTAATGAGCCTAGAAAAATTCAATAAAATTGGCCAAGTTCGTGATCTAAAGGAAAGCCATGTCAAGTTGAGAACGTACACTGGTGAATTAGTTAAACCACATGGGACCACAGACGTGGAAGTAATCCAGGAAGGGTTAAAGCATCGACTACCTTTGCTGGTGGTGAAAGGTAATGTACCGACACTTCTTGGCCGCAACTGGTTGAATAAGGTAAAGCTGGATTGGAGAAGCATGTTTCCTTTATACCAGGAAGATTCCCCTTTGAGGTTGGAAAGGCTTTTAAAAGAATTTGATTCGCTGTTCAGTGAAGAAATGGGGGTGTTTAAAGGATTTTAAGGTCAAAATACCCATTGATAAAACGGTGAGTCCCAAATTTTGTCGGGCAAGACCAGTACCTTATGCCATAAAAGCGAATGTGGAAAAGGAGCTAGATCGCCTGGAAAACCAGGGAATTTACAAAAGAGTGGAATACTCTAGGTGGGCTGCCCCCATTGTACCGGTTGCCAAAAATAATAATGAAGACATCCGGATCTGTGGAGATTACAAACAAACAGTAAACCGGGCATCACCATGTGACTATTACCCTCTTCCTCGGCAGAAGATATATTTGCTACTTTGAAAGGGGGTCAAGAATTTAGCAAGCTCGACTTGAGCCATGCCTATCAGCAGCTGGAATTGGATGCAGAAACCCAGGAACTGCTAACAGTAAACACTCACCAAGGATTATACCAGCCCACCAGACTACAATTTGGGGTACACAGTGCTACAGGGATTTTTCAAAGGGAGATGGACAAAAGATTGAAGAACATTCCTTTTTGCAAGGTGCGTGTGGATGACATCCTGATTTCAGGTAGTGATGACAGTAGTCATCTGAAGAATTTATACAGTGTATTTGCTGCTCTAGATAAGGCCGGATTAAAATTAAAGAGAAGTAAGTGCAAGTTTCTCCTTCCTGAAGTGACATATCTGGGTTTCAGAATTAGTAAGGAAGGCATAGCGCCTCTTCCAGACAAAGTAGCCGCCATGACAGAGGCACCTCGACCGCAAAACATCACAGAATTAAGAGCCTACCTAGGGGCACTTAACTATTATCATAGTCATTTGCCAAACTTATCAACTATACTTGAACCGCTTCACAACTTAATGAGGAAGGGTGCTCCCTGGGTATGGGGTGCTGGACAAACCAGGGCTTTTGAAGAAACAAAGAAAATGCTGTGTTCTGCACCTCTTTTAACTCATTTTGATCCATCTAAACTGATTCTGGTGCAAGTAGATGCTTCTCCCTATGGACTGGGAGCTGTAATGGCTCACAAAATGGAAGATGGAAGGGAGAAACCAGTATGCTACGTATCACGAACGCTGTCTGAGGCAGAACGGAATTATGCGCACATTGAGAAGGAGGGGCTGGCCCTAGTCTTTGCGGTGAAAAAGTTGCACCAATATCTGTATGGGAATAATTTTACGTTGTTCACTGACCACAAACCGTTATTGGGGTTGTTTGCTGAAAACAAGCCGATCCCTTCTCTTGCTGCTGCCAGAGTTCAACGCTGGGCCATATTTCTGGCTGCCTATAATTACAGGTTGGAGTCCCTTAATGGAAATGCAGATTGCCTCAGTCGTCTTCCAATCAGTGTGCAGGAGCAAGATGTCACACATAATTCTAACAGGATACACATGATGAACTTGGTTGATGCTCCAGTGACTGTGGCGGCAGTAAGATTGGAGACAAGAAGAGACCCTACTTTGAGTCGGGTGTACGAATACATCCTGAATGGCTGGAGTAGGTGTATTCCAGACACGGCAATGAAACCCTACTTCAACAAACGGACAGAGTTGACATGTGAAGATGGTACCGTATTATGGGGGAGTAGAGTAGTAATTCCGGCTATATTCAGAACAAAAGTGTTGCAGCAATTACATCAGGCACACATAGGGATCGTGCGAATGAAGGCCCTTGCTCGCAGCTATGTGTGGTGGCCAAATCTTGATGCAGATATTGAGAGAGCCGGTAAAGCTTGTGGAACCTGCATACATTATCAAAGCAATCCCGGCAAGGCTCCCATTCATTGCTGGGAATATCCAAGTTCACCATGGGAGAGAGTCCACTTAGATTATGCGGGTCCATTTTTGGGGCACATGTTTTTGATAGTAGTGGATGCTCATTCAAAGTGGACTGAAGTTTGCATTACAAAATCATCTTCTGCTATGACCACAATTGAAAAATTGAGAGGGATCTTCGCAACTCATGGACTACCGGTATTAATTGTGAGTGACAACGGTCCCTGTTTTACAAGTGAAGAATTCAAAGCATTCTTGAATGCTAATGGAATTCGGCACATTTTCACAGCTCCTTACCATCCTTCCTCGAATGGACTAGCAGAACGCAGTGTACGCACCTTCAAGGAAGCGCTTAAAAGGATGAATACAGACGGCAAGGCAACACTTGAAACCAAGGTGAACCGATTTTTATTCACTTATAGGATAACTCCAAACTCATCAACTGGGGTTTCTCCTGCCGAGCTGATGTTCAAACGGCAGTTACGAACAGCGTTTCATTTGGCAAAGCACGACACGTACAAGGCTACGGATGTAAAAAATAAAATGGAAAGGGGGAGCAAGGTAATGGTGCCGCTCCGTGAATTTAAAGTAGCCGATCCTGTGCTTGTGCGTAACTATGGATCTACTCAGCGATGGATTGAAGGTACCATTACCAGACAGTTGGGAGCAGTGAATTTTGAAGTGGAAACCGGTAGAGGGCTAGTAAGGAGGCATGTGGACCAGCTTGTGAAACTCTCATCACCAGTAGCAGTGGAACTTACGCCTGAGATACAAGCAGATAATGCTGCAAAGAATCTTGAGAGTTTCGGCACACCTGAAGTTTCCAGCACACCCGACAGTCCTGAGGAAAGTTTAATACCTGAGTGCAGGCATATGGAAGAGGTTGCAGAGACTCCAGCAGTGGTAGAAAAATCGGCATCACCACCCTCTCGCAAGTCAGGGCGTATTCGGAGAACACCAAAAAAATTTGAAGACTATGTTCGTGATCCAGAGTAAGATTGAAGGGATGTAATATATTGGACAGGATTATCTCCCTTGCACTTCAATGAACTACGGATTATCTCACTTGCACTTCAATGAACTACCACTAGAGGGCGCGACAGTCTTGAAATCTGTTCTTTTTGTCAATAAAAGGACCGGGAGACGATCTTTCCCTACGAGACGTACCGTCTGCCGATCTATCTATAATGTTATTTTGTCTTGTGCATTTTCATTCATTATGCATTGTTAATGTTGATATACTTCACTGTACTTTAACATTGCAATTAAATAATAAAAAAAAAAACACGATTTAAAAAATAGCGCGGATCACTCTCTGCATTAGCACCGAAAAATGTTACTAAACATTTATTAATAATTTCTCACTTTTACAAACATTTGATTTTAAATTTCTTTTTAAATGACGACTTTTATCGACTTTTTTTTTTTTTTTAAATATCCCCCCAATGGTGTTTATTCCGAAATCCGTTGTTAACATGGAGAGGTTGAGGGTGTTTATTCTGAAAGCCGTTCTTGACATTTGTGGAGGTGGACCTAATGTAAAAAAAATAAATAAATAAATTAAAAAAAAAAAACTAATGTAAAAAAATAAAAAATAAAAATAAATTAAAAAAAAAAAACTAAATTATTTACTGATAACTTCTCACTTTTACAAATATTTTTTAATTTACATGTGCGGATGAACAAATTGTTGAATAGTGCGAAAACAAAACGTTTTGTAATAAACTTCGGGATAATTTTTTGGGTAAATATTTACATTTAGGTGCACACCTCCACAATTTTCTTTTTTAAATGACGACTTTTATTGATAAATAAATTTACTTCTCCGCAACTTTTATTGATAAATAAATCTGCTTCTCTGCCACGGGCACTGAACCCCTCCTTTTTTGGATAACCTTTACGGAGATGGTCCCAACGTCTGCCACGTTCTGAGCTCGGGGAGACCGTCTGACGTAGGCGGTGTCGAGGCAGAAAATTACCCCTTCAATAAAGTGCCCAGTTGTTAACTTAAGGAGAAAAAAACCCGTTCCAATAATTAGAATTTTCATTTTTTTTATTTTAAACAGTTCAAATAATTAGAATTTTAAAAAATAAACAGTTCAAATAATTAGAATTTTACAAAATAAACAGTTCAAATTTTGGATAATTCAACAGTTCAAATAATTGGAATTTTACAAAATAAACAGTTCAAATAATTAGAATTTAAAAACAAAAAAACAGTCCACATGATTAGAATAGTTCCACGTGGTTAGTTAACCCTGTAAAATTCTGTGATTTGTTTCACAATATTTGTAAAAGCATCTGTCTGTGACATATCGCATATTTTAGGGTTAGGGTAATTTTCTGCCCCGACACCGCCTACGTCAAACGGCCTCTCCCCGAACTCAGAACGAGGTGGACGTCGGGACCATTTCCGTAAAGGATAACCCCCCTTTTTTTTTTTTTTAATAGTATTTTCGGGTGAGTATGCTGACAACAAATATCAGTTAAATTTGGCAAATAGCCCCCCCCCTCCAAAAGTGGTGTTTATTCCGGAAGTTGTTCTTAAGATGAGGAGGTTGGGGAGGTGATTATAAGGTGGACCTAATCTAAAAAAAAAAAAAAGAAAGAAAAGTTTTTTATGCGCACATGAGCAACTATTTTTTTATTAACTTTTTCTTTTTACTTTTTTATTTAAAAATTAGTAAATTTCAATGAATAGAATAATAAATCATTTATCATTAATATGTGTTTTTGGTTTTGTGTTGAATGAAACTTTTTTTTTTTCATTACAACAATAATGAATCTTTGGCCTTTCGGTCAAGATCAAAGTGTAGTATCTGTTCTTCAGATGCTGCACTTCCATTTCTTGTTCTCTTTCGGTGGAGGATCAATCCTTCACAACTGAGACAATTTTTTTATTTTTGTACCTTTTCTCCACGTTAAAAAACGACCCTGGTGTCTAACTCTGTCCCGTGGGGAGGCATAGTAAATAGGTACAACAATAATGAACCAATTTAAATCTTCCGGCATGTGTTTAAGGGTTACGAAATTATCAATAAATCGTTTAGTTACTAAGCCAACGTCAGTAAATAAAAAAATTGTTACGTGTGCATGCATTATTCTTGACTGGGAGCGACCATTCAATAATTATGCTGGTCGCCATGGAACTCAACGCCCAAGGAGTACCTAAAGTGGCACTTATGCACTTATGTTATCGTGCTATTTTTTAAAATAGTATTTTCCTGTTAAATTCAAATTTTACAATATGTTTTTCTTTTATTAATTTGTTAAGTGAAAGTACAGATAACCCGGTCGGTTTCTAATGCGAGGAAAATCTAGCCCCCCTCCCCCCCAAAAAAGGGGTACTCTGGATAATAACAAAACATTAAAATTGCATCAGTCTCGAAAGATTTCTTCTCTACTGAATGAGGAAAAAAACGGTGAAGTGTAGTTCACCTTCTGTTTCTCTCCCCCTCTCTCTTCCTGTCTTAATATCTCTCTTTATCCATCTCTCTCTTTCCCTCTCTCAATCTATCTTTCTCTCTATATCACCCTCTCCATCTCTCTTTGAGCCCCTTTCTCTCTCTAACTCCCTCTATCTCTCTCCTTTCCTCTGTCTCATCCCTCTCTGTTTCTAACTCTCCCCCTCTCTCTGTTTATCTATCAATCCCTTTATCTCTCTATCGCCTTCTCTTTCTCTATTTTCCTCTCACTTTCTCTTTTCTATCTATATATCTTCCTCTCTATCTGTCCATCTCTAATCCCTCATCCTATTTTAGTCTCCTAAATTAATTACAGTGAATAAGGCATTGTGAAAACATGGATAAATCCTATTTTAGCCACCTAATTTACTGACTGTGAGAATAGAAGTTATTTGGAAATTACTGCTACCTTGAACAGCACCAGAAGTAACTGGTAAAACCTTTCTAATTAAATTGATTTTGGCAGCCATTTGGTAACAAAATGACATAGGCTTAGCCCTTGCTGCATGAGGAATACCTGTGACCTTGCTGCCAAGTAGAAGAATTATTTATTCTACTTTAAAACATTCAATTTTTCAAAAATCTCATGTTCAACATCTCCAAAACATCCAATATGGGAAAACTATTGCAAAAATGCAAACTTATTGTTTAGGATGAATGCACAATGGTACGCAAAATATCACTTGAGGCTCTTGGTCGATCCTTGCAAGATTTGCGTGGCAATGTCAGACCATTTGGGAATGCAGTAATATTGCTTGCAGGAGATTTCAGACAAATGTTACCTGTTATTCTTCAATCAACACCAGCAGATGAAATAAATGCTTGCCTCAAATAGTCTACTTTTTTGTTCCATGTGAAGACATTAAACTTAACTCAAAATATGCATGTACAGTTGCAGACTGTTCGATCCGCACAAAAACTTTTGCATCACTTGTGGGAAATTGGGTACGAAAAAGTGCCAGCTGATCAGAGTTAAGGGCAAAATTCTTTGATTTTAACTTCTGTAATTTCTGTAATTTTATTTCATCAAAAGAATAGTTAGTTTAAAAGGGTTTTGCAGATATTAAAATTATAAGAGTTCCATTTGACCGAGTGAATGAGCTATTCTTGCAGGTCAATACAAAGATGCCCATGAACTTAACACTATTATTCAATGTAAAATTCCAAGTGAGGTAGTCAAATTCAAATCCATCGACACTGTTGTGAAAGCAGATAAAGTGGTTAATTATCCAACAGTTATATTTGCCAGGGATGCCACTGCATGTATTGCAACTGAAATTTGGTGTACTAATTATCATGTTGTGAAATATAAACCAATCAAAGCTTTGCAATGGCACATAGCTTGCAGTAAAAAAAAAAAATTAACAAACAATATCATAGAAACAACAATCTTAACAGGACCTTTCACAAATGAATATATCTTCATTCCATGCATTCCTATAATTCCATCGGATACATCATTACACTTTAGCAAATTGCACTTTCCAATTTTATTGTCATTTGCAATAACCATCAACAAAGCACAGGGAACAATCTTTACAATTGTGGGCCTTACAGTTACACACTGACTGTTTTTTCACATGGACAAATTATGTTACATATTCAAGAGTCACCAAACCAGAAAATCTCTATATCAGCTAAGAAAATGGAACAAACAAAACTGTACCCATGCAAAATGGAAATTTAAACCTATAAGAAACATGCTTTTTCTCATTTTGGAACTTTTTCCATTGCGCCAATTTGAGCCACAGCAACTCGTGGCAGGGTACAGCTAGTATATATATATATATATATATATATATATATATGAATATGAATATATATATATAAATATATATATATAAATATATACACTTGTGCCCGATATTATTCATACCCCCCTTTAAAATTGAGTTTATTAGGTGTAACTTTTGTAAGAATTTATTGTTTACGTCCATATTGATACATATTCTTAATAAACCTCTTCTGATCATTTTCGTCATTTTAAAATCTCGGGATACTTGTAATAAAAGAAATATACAGCTATTTATAAAATCTGCAATGTTCAAAAATAATCATACCCCCTTATTTTTTCAGTATTAATCGAGTTTCTGACTGTTTGTTTTCTGTTTGATTCTTATTTTGAATTCTTTTATACAACCTTTGATTAATTTCATTTCGTTTTTTGCATTTTTCAGAAATTAAAATGATATCAACTGAAAACCAATAAAAGAATAAAAATTATTAGAATGGGGAAGAAAAAAGAGCTTAGTAATGATCTTAGGACTAAAACTGTGAATTCACATAAGGATTGTTTAGGTTACAAGTCAATTTCCAAGAAAATTGAGGTCCCTACAGCAACAGTACAGAGCATCATCAAAAAATTCCAGAGCCACCACACAACAAACAACTTGATTGGTAGAGGAAGGAAAAGGAAACTGTCTGCTAGAGCCACCAGGAATATTGTAAGAAGTGTTAATGCAAATCCAACCACCACTAATAAGGACATTTTAGAAAATCTGGAGTCTTCTGGCATAAAAATATCAAGGCAAACATTGCAAAGGACTCTGCATGAAAATGGTCTGAAAGGAAGAAGACCAAGAAGGACTCCATTGCACACCGGAAAACACCTTGCAGCACGTCTAAAGTTTGCTAGGACCCATGTGAATGCTCCAGAGTCCGTTTTCTCAAGTATTTTGTGGACTGACGAAACAAAAATTGAATTGTTTGGCCATATGGATGCTTCTTACGTTTGAAGGAAGAAAGGAGAAGCTTACAACCCAAAGAACACCATACCCACGGTGAAACATGGTGGTGGTAGCCTAATGTTTTGGGGCTCCTTTTCGGCTAGTGGTCCAGGTAGTTTGGTCAAGATAGATGGAACCATGAAGAAGGAGCAATATTTTGAGATACTCCAGAAAAACATTAGACAGGATGCGGAGAAGCTCCATTTAGGACCAAACTGGGTCCTTCAACAGGATAATAATCCAAAACATACTGCCAAAATAGTCAAGAAATGGTTTGAGGATAATCAAATTAATGTTTTGGAATGGCCTAGCCAGAGTCCCGACCTGAACCCTATCGAAAACCTCTGGCACATATTGAAAACTGAGGTTAAAAAGCGGAAACCTAGAAATTTGAGGGATTTGGAGAACTACTGCATTGAAGAATGGTCAAAAATCAGTGTTGATGCTTGTAAAAACCTTGTTGATAAATATCCCAAACGGTTACAGGCAGTTATTAAGAATAAAGGGCATGCTATTGACTATTAGTAAGAGAGTTATGAATAATTTTGAACTAGTGCCATTATTGTTTTTCTTTGTATAATGTTTCAAACTTGCATAATTTATTTATTTGTTGAGTTTAAATTAAATGCTTATGCTTGATTTATTGTTTGAAATCCCTTTAATATTGTCTACCTTCTGGTTTGAGCAATATTCTTATAGAAATCTCAAAGATCCGAGGGGTATGAATAATATCGGGCACAAGTGTATATATAAATATATATATGTAAGTATATATATAAATATATATAAATATATATATATATATATATACAATATATATATATATAAATATATATATATAAATATATATATATAAGTATATAAATATATATATATAAATATATATATATAAATATATATATATAAATATATATAGATAAATATATATAGATAAATATATAAATATATATATATATATAAATATATATATATAAATATATATAGATAAATATATATATATAAATATATATAGATAAATATATAAATATATATATAAATATATAAATATATATATATATAAATAAATATATATAAATATATATATATATAAATAAATATATATATAAATATATACATAAATATATATAAATATATATATAAACTGGCTGTACCCTGCGACGCATTGCTGTGGCTCAAATTGGCGCAATGGAAAAAGTTCCAAAATGAGAAAAAGCATGTTTCTTATAGGTTTAAATTTCCATTTTGCATGGGTACAGTTTTTGTTGTTCCATTTTCTTAGCTGATATAGAGATTTTCCGGTTTGGTGACTCTTGAATATGTAACATAATTTATCCATGTGAAAAAACAGTCAGTGTGTAACTGTAAGGCCCACAATTGTAAAGATTGTTCCCTGTGCTTTGTTGATGGTTATTGCAAATGACAATAAAATTGGAAAGTGCAATTTGCTAAAGTGTAATGATGTATCCGATGGAATTATAGGAATGCATTGAATGAAGATATATTCATCTGTGAAAGGTCCTGTTAAGATTGTTGTTTCTATGATATTGTTTGTAAATTTTTTTTTTTTACTGCAAGCTATGTGCCATTGCAAAGCTTGGATTGGTTTATATTTCACAACATGATAATTAGTACACCAAATTTCAGTTGCAATACATGCAGTGGCATCCCTGGCAAATATAACTGTTGGATAATTAACCACTTTATCTGCTTTCACAACAGTGTCGATGGATTTGTATTTGACTACCTCACTTGGAATTTTACATTTAATTATAGTGTTAAGTTCATGGGAATCTTTGTATTGACCTGCAAGAACAGCTCATTCACTCAGTCAAATGGAACTCTTATAATTTTAATATCTGCAAAACCCTTTTAAACTAACTATTCTTTTGATGAAATAAAATCACAGAAATTACAGAAGTTAAAAGTCAAAGAATTTGCCCTTAACTCTGATCAGCTGGCACTTTTTCGTACCCAATTTCCCACAAGTGATGCAAAAGTTTTTGTGCGGATCGAACAGTCTGCAACTGTACATGCATATTTTGAGTTAAGTTTAATGTCTTCACATGGAACAAAAAAGTAGACTATTTGAGGCAAGCATTTATTTCATCTGCTGGTGTTGATTGAAGAATAACAGGTAACATTTGTCTGAAATCTCCTGCAAGCAATATTACTGCATTCCCAAATGGTCTGACATTGCCACGCAAATCTTGCAAGGATCGACCAAGAGCCTCAAGTGATATTTTGCGTACCATTGTGCATTCATCCTAAACAATAAATTTGCATTTTTGCAATAGTTTTCCCATATTGGATGTTTTGGAGATGTTGAACATGAGATTTTTGAAAAATTGAATGTTTTAAAGTAGAATAAATAATTCTTCTACTTGGCAGCAAGTTCGCAGGTATTCCTCATGCAGCAAGGGCTAAGCCTATGTCATTTTGTTACCAAATGGCTGCCAAAATCAATTTAATTAGAAAGGTTTTACCAGTTACTTCTGGTGCTGTTCAAGGTAGCAGTAATTTCCAAATAACTTCTATTCTCACAGTCAGTAAATTAGGTGACTAAAATAGGATTTATCCATGCTTTCACGATGCCTTATTCACTGTAATTAATTTAGGAGACTAAAATAGGATGAGGGATTAGAGATGGACAGATAGAGAGGAAGATATATAGATAGAAAAGAGAAAGTGAGAGGAAAATAGAGAAAGAGAAGGCGATAGAGAGATAAAGGGATTGACAGATAAACAGAAAGAGGGGGAGAGTTAGAAACAGAGAGGGATGAAACAGAGGAAAGGAGAGAGATAGAGGGAGTTAGAGAGAGAAAGGGGCTCAAAGAGAGATGGAGAGGGTGATATAGGGAGAAAGATAGATTGAGAGAGGGAAAGGGAGAGATGGATAGAGAGAGATATTGAGAGAAGGGGAGAGAAACAGAAGGTGAACTACACTTCACCGTTTTTTTCCTCGTTCAGTAGAGAAGAAATCTTTCGAGACTGAGGCAATTTTAATGTTTTGTCATTATCCAGAGTACCCCTGTTTTTGGGGGGGAGGGAGGCTAGATTTTCCTCGCATTAAAAACCGACCGGGTTATCTGTACTTTCACTTAACAAATTAATAAAAGAAAAACATATTGCAAAATTTGAATTTAACATGAAAATACTATTTTAAAAAATAGCATGGTAACATAAGAGCATAAGTGCCACTTTAGGTACTTCTTGGGCGTTGAGTTCCATGGCGACCAGCATAATTATTGAATGGTCGCTCCCTTAGCCCCCCCCCCAGTCAAGGCTAATGCATGCGCACGTAACATTTTTTTTATTTACTGACGTTGGCTTAGTAACTAAACGATTTATTGATAATTTCGTAACCCTTAAACGCATGCCGGAAGATTTAAATTGGTTCATTATTGTTGTAATGAAAAAAAAAAGTTTCATTCAACACAAAACCAAAAACACATATTAATGATAAATGATTTATTATTCTATTCATTGAAATTTACTAATTTTTAAATAAAAAAGTAAAAAAAAAAAAGTTAATAAAAAATAGTTGCTTATGTGCGCATAAACAACTTGTTTTTTTTTAGATTAGGTCCACCTTATAATCACCACCCCCCCAACCTCCTCATCTTAAGAACAGCTTCCGGAATAAACGCCACTTTTGGAGGGGAGGGCTATTTGCAAAATTTAACTGATATTTGTTGTCAGCATACTCACCCGAAAATACTATTAAAAAAAAAAGAAGGAGGGGTTCAGTGCCCGTGGCAGAGAAGCAGATTTATTTATCAATAAAAGTTGCGGAGAAGTAAATTTATTTATCAATAAAAGTCGTCATTTAAAAAAGAAAATTGTGGAGGTGGACCTAAACGTTTTGTTTTCGCACTATTCAACAATTTGTTCATCCGCGCATGTAAATTAAAAAATATTTGTAAAAGTGAGAAGTTATCAGTAAATGATTTAGTTTTTTTTATTTTCTATTTTTTTACATTAGGTCCACCTCCACAAACGTTAAGAACGGCTTTCAGAATAAACACCCTCAACCTCTCCATGTTAACAACGGATTTCGGAATAAACACCATTGGGGGGGATATTTAAAAAAAAAAGTTGATAAAAGTCGTCATTTAAAAAGAAATTTAAAATCAAATGTTTGTAAAAGTGAGAAATTATTAATAAATGTTTAGTAACATTTTTCGGTGCTAATGCAGAGAGTGATCCGCGCTATTTTTTAAATCGTGTTTTTTTTTTTTTAATCAATTGCAAGGTTAAAGTACAGAATAGGTACAAAACACCCTCCCCTCCCCATGTTAAGAATGGCTTTTTAAATAATGTTATTATTTCAGCATGGATCACTCTCTGCATGAGTACCCATTTTTCTTTTAATATTCATAAAAAGTAAAACTTTTTTCAAAATAAATAAATAAATAAATGTTTGTAAATGTGACAAATAATCGTTTAGTTACGGCAACGTCAGTAAATAAAATATGTTACGTGCGGGGTGAGGTGGGAGACTAAGGGAGCGACTATTATTTTTTTCTACTGGTCGCCATGGAACTCAACGCCCAAGGAGTACCAAAATGTAATTTTTTTTGTCAAATAGATAAATTTCAAGCAATTTTTGCAATAAATAGTAGATAGCAACGTCGTTAATTTTACGACTCGCCCCAGCATATTATAAAAACCCCAACTTCCCCATGTTAAGAACGGCTTTCGAGGTTTATGGAAGGGCGTTTTTTTTTGTTTTTTTTAACATGATGAGGTTAGGGTGTTTATAATACGTTGAGGCATGTCGTAAAAATGAAACAGTTTAGAAAAAGTTAAAACAAACTTTTTTATGTAAACAATGCCGTGAAAATAAACTAAACAATTAAAACGTAATGTTTCATGAGTGAAAAGCCTTAACATAAATAAAATTTAAAAAATTGGTAAGTACATAAATGAATTTAAATTTTTAAAATATGGGATTATTATTTTTTTGTGTGTGTGTGTGCAAATGCAGAGAGTGATCCGCGCTATTTTTTTAAAATCGTTTTCCACGTTTAATCAAAGTTTTATGATATGTTTTTATTCAATTGTAAGGTTAAAGTACAGAATAGACACAAAACACCCTCCCTTCCCCATGTTAAGAATGGCTTTTTAAATAATAACATTATTATTTCAGCACGGATCACTCTCTGCATGAGTAAATTTTTTTTTTTTTTTTTTTTACTTATCGAGTTAACAGAAAATGAAATCTTTCGTCAATTCGTGGCTGTGAAATGAATCGAACCGGAAGTTCAGTTTTATCAACAGAACAGATTCGCAGTAACGGTTAAAAAAAAATATATTTATTTTATTTAATATTTTAATAATTCGCGAGGTAAATTTATTACAATAACATATAAACATTCCTCGACTCTAAAGATGGGCTGTCTGAAAATTTCAAATAAATTGGTAACGTAGAAATAGGGTTTTATTCGTTTAGAACGAACCAACTTTACATTTTTATATATATAGATGTATATATACAAATATATATATAAATATATATATAAATATATATATATATATATATATATTAATATATATATATATAAATATATATATACAAATATATATATATAAATATATATATATAAATATATATATATATATATACATATGTATATAAATATATATATATATATATATACATATGTATATAAATATATATATATAATATATATACATGAATATAAATATATATAAATATATATATATAAATATATATATAAATATAAATATATATATAAATATATATATATATAAATATATATAAATATATATATATATGTATAAATATATATATAAATATAAATATATAAATATATGTATAAATATATATATAAATATATATATATAAATATATGTATATAAATATATATATAAATATATATATATAAATATATGTATAAATATATATATATAAAGATATATATAGATATATATAAATATAAATATATATAAATATATATATATATATATATAAATATATATATATAAACTAGCTGTACCCGGCCACGCGTTGCTGTGGGTCAGTTTGTTAAAATGGAACACTTATTTATTCTTTTTTCAAGAGAATGTACAAATTATTTTTTTTAACAGATGTTAAGAAAATAAACAGAAAAATACTTCCATCATTAATTCTGCAAAAAAATAAATAAAATGTTGATTTAGTGTTTCAATATGCTTATAAATTACGATAAAACTTGCTGAGTATGCACTGTTTTACGGTTGTTGTAAAAATGGAACGGAAACTTAAATTTCGCTTCATTTTAATCTTTCTTAATTTTTTAATTGTGCCCCCCCCTAAACGAATATAATCAAAACAGTAACATACAACAATTGTACTTTATGTATATAAAACACAAAATGGATGTTTGTATTACTGTACACATAGATTCGAAAAAGTTGTCAAAAAACAAATATATAACAAATAAATGTTATCAAAGGCAAGATAAGTTACTTTTCTGCCAAACTGGATATATTTTTTGTGTTTTCATTCAATGTAACATATTTATTCAGCTCGAAAAACATACAGTGTTTACCGATGTATTCGAAAATTCAAGATGGCGTCTCACACCCTCTTTAACACCGTAAGTATGGAAAAAGGTGTTATAAATAAAAAACTATACAAAATACTATTAAAAACCCGCCGAATATATGTCAACCTATGTCACGGTAACATATATTGAGCGAGTTTTTAACAGTATTTTATCCGGTTTTTTATTTATAACATCTTTTCCCACACTTACCGTGTTAAAGAGAGAATCAGACGCCATCTTGAATGTTCCAATACATCGGTAAACACTGTATGGTTTTCGAGCTGAATAAACATGTTACATTGAATAAAAACACGAAAAATATATCCAGTTTGGTAGAAAAGTGACGTATCTTGCCTTTGATATCATTTATTTGTTATATATTTCTTTTTGGACAACTTTTTCGAATCTATGTGTACAGTAATACAAACCCCACAAAATATTTATTAAAAAATTTTTTTGTTTGTTTTTTAAAGTTAAGGAAAGGGAAATAATTCCATTTTTAAACGAAAAAGTCAGTTTACCTAACTTACTGTATTAATGCTATTTTCTTTAAGCAAGAAAAAAAAGGTAAATATCCAGATACGCTACTACAGAACACCGACCACTCTAATTTGTTTTTTTATAGGTAATTGAGGTCGCTGACAACGAATCTGATAGTCAAACTTGAGGCAAATTTACCGTTTGCATGGTATTTACCCCTGAACCCACGAACTTCTTTCCACCATTTTGCAGCATCCGTTTATGCTACGTGCATGCACGCTGTAGCATAAACGACAGCTTCACCAAGCAAACTATGTTGGGAGGAGGGGATTTTTTTTCCAGGACATAGAATTTTCTAATTTTCAAAAATACATTATAGCGCTTTTTGGGTGGAAAATTTAAAATTAGCTGAAAAAGAAATCAAATAAGAAAAGGAAAGCACACCAAGTTGGAGTAGGAGGGGGTGTAATTTATCTGTTTTTTTTTTTTTTTTTACCTGGAACATAGAATTTTCAAATTTTCCGTAAGTAACGCACTGACATTTACTAATTAGAACACCATTTAACATTGCGGGGGGGGGGGGGGGGGAGCGGATGTGATGTTGGCACACGCGCGCCCCAACATCACATCCCCCCCACCAAACAAATTAGAGTGGTCGGTGTTCTGTAGTAGCGTATCTGGATATTTACCAAAAAAAAAATATTTAGGTTTGGTTCACCCTAAATAATTTAGGTGACTGAAATAGGAATCTAATTGAATCTTTAATTTCCTGAATAGTATCCGATAATTCATTTTTCTTCGAGTTATATCGAATACATTAATACGGACTTTAGGGGCTTTTTTCGTAATGTTACTGTAAAAATTATTTTTTATTGTTACAAATTACGATGCTTTAAAAAAAGCAAAAATAAATTCTTGCGTTTTTTATTTACTACTGAAAACCATAACTTTAGTAAAGGTATTTTTTGTTTAAACAAAATAAAACATTTTCACCAAGAGTTAAGTAAAAATAATTAGTTCATTATATTCTGCGATCATTATTTGAAAAATACTGCAATTTTCATTAAAATTCGTTAATTTCCTGATTTTTGGTGAATTTTTAAGTAAAGGGAGGAATCAAAATGTGTATACACTTTGAGCGTCGGCATTCATTTTTCGACCACGTGTGGTTAATTTAAATTAAAGTTCAATCACATGGTTACATTATCAATAAACCCATTGAAAATTTACCGATATTGTAAACACATTCTGTTTACATTAAGCCTGTGGTGTTTTTTTTAGTGATGCAATGTTGTCAACTGAGATTTAAAAAAAACCCGCGAGATCAGGAGAAAGAAATGTCCAGAAAATCGCTAGCCAGTTTGGCAGAAAAGTAACTTATCTTGCCTTTGATAACATTTATTTGTTATATATTTGTTTTTTGACAACTTTTTCGAATCTATGTGTACAGTAATACAAACCCGTGCACAGTAATACAAACCCCTTCGGGGAGATGGGAATGCCCCCCCCACCTAAAATGTACTTGGAAAAATCGATTTTATAGTGAAATTTAAGAATGGTTAGTCGAAAAAAAAGGTGAAAAACAAAACAAATAATCAATAAATAATTGTTACCAAAGGCAATAAATGCTACTTTTTTTACTTACATGAATGAGTTTATTTTATGTTTTAAAGTATTTTCAAGCAATTTAATGCGGGTGTCTGGGTGCCAAATACCTCCAGATTTTCTAGAATTTCCCACTAGATTGTAAACGAAATCTCCAGATATAGCAGGAAAACCGCTACAATTGTAACACTGGTCACGTGACAGGAAGCGGTAATAAATAATTGTCCCTAAATAAAAAAAATGACCTCTCGGTACTAAGAAATCCAGCTATTTATCATAGAAAAATTAAGTATAATGTTATAATTAAAAAGAAATATATAAAAACACACATGGATATAGTAAACATATTATACCTAAACGTGGAAGCCATCAGTCCAGTGGTTTTTTAGACAATTAACTCCGAACGAACCAACATTTACATTTATATATATATAGATATATATATATAAATATATATATATATATAAATATATATATATATATATATATATATATATATATATATATATAAATATAAGTAGATTGTAGTTTGCTTGAAGCATTGTTGAAGAAAAGTATAAGGTAAAATTAAAAGCCAAGAACAATGCGAGATTTTTTTTATATAGAGTAAAATTAAATGAAAACAAAAGAAATAAATTTCTTTTTTTTTGTTGTTTGTTTTTTCTTTTTCACACAAATTTTAACTCTAAACGACAGTCATTTTTTTTTCTGTTGTATTCAATGGTGTTATAAATCTCAATATATTTCAGACCTATTAGTCCTTTTTCAAGAGAAGACATATTTTCCATTTTGGCAATGGTTTCAACCATTTGTTTGATTAAAAATTCGATAATATGCGTAAACTCTTCCTTTCTTAAGTGGTCTTATAATATTGACCAGGACTATATATATATATATATATATATATATATATATATATATATATATATATATATATATATATATATATATTATATATATATACTGTTTTGTTTTTTAATCCCCGAAACAGTGTTTCATGGTAAACAACTTATGATGCCTTGAAAAATGAATTATTGGTATTATAGTAAATTCGAGAGCGAGTTGATACAGTGATTGCAGGTGATTAAATGACTTACTGACTAGATGATTTTCTAACGAATGATAAAAAATATTTTTTTGTATAGTTTTAAAGGTTTAAAACTTCAAGACTATATATATATGTATATTTATATATATACAAATATAAAAATATATATATATAAATATATAAATATATATATATAAATATAAATATTTAAATATATATATATATATATATACAAATATATATATAAATAAATACATAAATATATATATATATAAATATATAAATATATATATAGATATATAAATAAATATATAAATGGTTAAATATATATATATATATACAAATATATATATAAATAAATACATAAATTTATATATAAATATATAAATATATATATATATAAATATGTATATGAATATATAAATATATATATAAATATATATATATATAAATATGTATATGAATATATAAATATATATATAAATATATATATATATATATATAAATATATATATATACATACCTTTATAAATATATATATAAATATATATATATATATAAATATATATATATATATAAATATGTATATATATAAATATATATATATATAAATATATATATATAAATATATATATATGAATATATATATATAAATATATATATAAATATATATATATAAATATGCATATATAAATATATATAATACATACATATATATATATATATATATATATATATATATATATATATAAAATAAAAATTACGATTAAATTTACCAAAATGATCCAAGATAGTAAAATTAAAGTATATTATAAATATTAAAGAATTAATATTTATAAAATTATCTCAGCCAGATGTAAAAGCTCGATAATACCAAATAGGAAATAGAGCTTATAATACGAGCAAACAGTTAATGAAATATGTTAAAAACACTTTGAAATGAGTTAAAAACATATTTAATCTGAAAAGCAAACACTAGATAAATGGATAGTCCTTAATCCGCGGAGTTTCGAAGAAATACTTTCCTTCTCATCAGAGGGTAGTAATTAGTAAAATGCGGGATCGGATTTTGCATGCAAAAATATTTGATGAAACAACAAGTAAGTCAAAGATCTTACTTGAAAACAAAAACAAATTGAAGCAGAGGGAATATGGTGAAGAAAACAGTGATTACACATGAATGGAAAGTCTGGTGGAAGATAAATAATCCAGTGACGGTAAAATCCAAATGTATAACTTCAAAAAAGTTAAACGAATTTCCATTTGCACAAGTAAAATCCAATGAAATCTCGTAATTGTAAGAAGGGTCCATAATATATATATATATATATATATATATATATATATATATATATATATATATATATATATATATATATATTATGGACCATAAAGTAACTAACGCTAGCACAAATGGATCTAGAAATCGTAGTAGGAAAATTATTTGGTTCACACCCCCCTTTAATATTATGTTGAAAACAAAACTTGGTACAAAATTTTTACAACTTATTAACAAGCATTTTCCACCAAATAATATATTACATAAAATATTTAATAAAAATACATTAAAATTAAGTTATAGCTGTAGTGATAACTTAGAAAAGATTATAAAAAAGCATAATGGAAGAATCTTAAGGATGACTAATAGAGAAGGTGTAAATACTAGTGCAAACACGGCTGTGAATAAATGTAACTGCCAAAATCCCGAGGAATGCCCAATAAAAAATGAATGTGTGACCTTATCAGTGGTATACCAAGCTAGGATATTCCCGGTAGAGAACCTAAGGGACGGAAGATTCTACATAGGGAGTACCCAAATGACTTTCAAAAATAAATTCTATGGACATACACGCTCGATGAGTAATCAAACATATGAAAAGGACACTTCCTTATCGTTATATTACTGGAAATTAGTTAGAGAAAATAAAACACCTAGTATAGAATGGAAGATTATTAGAAGGGCCAATACTTGCCACTCATTGAACTCACCATGTCCATTATGCTTATCAGAAAAACTTGAGATAACTAGGTTTAATGACAGGGATAAATTATTAAATATTAAACAAGAAACTGCTATATCCTGCAAACATTTCAGAATACACGCACTTAAAGAACTCTAAATTAGTAGACCAGAACAACTATGAGTACAACTAACCCCCATCAAATACCCCCCCAAAGAGGATAAGTGAGGTCGCAACCATGATCCTACCCGTATGGATTACATAAGTCGCTTAATATTCTACTTCATCAAGTAGTTATAATATTACTAACTTAAATAAATACCTGTATGAAAGTATATTTGAACCAAACGAGTAATAGATTGTTTTGGGTGAACCTCGTAATAATGTATGCATATGGGTATTTTGGGGTGCATGCATGTATGGATATATGATCTTTATATACCTGGGTAGGAAAATTAATTTAATTAAAAAAAAAAAAAAGGATAAATGAATAAATAGATGAAAGGAAGTAAGGAATGGAGGGTGAATGAAAGAAAAGGGGATAAAGAAATTAGGGTGAATAAATAAAGATGAAAGTAAGTACTACAATATATAAGCTTGTATACTCAGTTTGTATAACCTAAATACTCTGATTTCTGTCATATGTTACTATATATTATTATTGTATCGTTATACATCTTATGTATGTCTGCCTAACCATCGAAGGAGTACTTGCTTAATATGAAGATAGGCCTATGAACTTCAAGCTGAATTCACTATAAACTTTTACGTAGTATAAATTTCTACGTAGTAAAAAAACGTACAACTTAGGAAAAGGTAACAAGCGGGTGGGGCCCTGTAATATAACTATGCGTGTGGAGTTTGATAGAAAAAGAGAATTATGTAGTAAATGAATTCATGTCTATTTCTATTTTAGATGTATCATTTGGTGGCAGGGTACATATATGTCTGTATTTTGTGTAAGTATGTATGTATAAGTGTATTTATGTATGCGTGTATGTTTGTATGTATATGTGTGTATGTATATATGTGTGTGTATGAGTATGTATATGGATGTATTTGTATATGTGTATGTATGTATGTATATATGTATATATATATGCATATATATTTCTGAACTATCAAAATAGGCTGTCTCGTATATGATAGTTGTAGCAATGTATATTACAAGAATGTATGGGTGTCTGAATGTGTTTGTATGTATGTTATATATGTATATATACACCCGTGTGGAGTATAGTGGCATGCTATTTCATATATAAAGGGGTTACCATGCTACTGAAGTAAAAAAGGCACCTTATTATTATTGAAAAAGGTCTTTGTATTTGTGCATGTATTGCTGTGTTTTCCTGCGTTGTGAGTGAGCGGGTTTCTGTGTGTCCATGCACGTGTGTGTATATGTGGGTGTATGCGGTGGTCTGTGTTGGTATCTATATGTGTATGTGTCTTGTGTACGTCTGTGGAGATGTGGAGACACGAGTAGATGGGGATGTTGTCTGCGCCTGCGGATGGTCTGAATGTGTATGTATTGTGTGTATGCTGGTGCACGTGTGTGTATGTATGTGTGTATGTATATGTGCATATATGTATTTGTGCTTATATATATAAATGTGTATACGTGTGTATGTATGTGTATGTATATATGTATATGTGTGTGTATATGTATGTATGTGTACATGTATGTATATATCTATATATGTGTGTGTGTATGTATATGTATGTATATGTATATATATATATAGGTTGATTTATGAGGACGTGTATCCAGTTGGGGTCCACGGGTTGTGGGGTTCCCAATCATACAATCTTATTATTATTATTATTGATATTATTATTATTGATATTGGTGGTGTCATTAGTATTATCAATATTACAAGAATTATTATTATTAGGATTATTAGTGGGATTAATATTAGTTTTGATATAATAACAGTCATGATGTATGGTACCCAAGTGTGTACATGGATGTCTGGATTTGAGATTTCACGTATGGATATTACTACGTATGTAGGTATGGATGTAAACATGTCATAACTGTATATGACCATTATATGTCTATGTATGTCTGTATGTGTGTGTGTATATATGCGCGGGTGTAGCAAGGTGTAGGCGTTTATAAGTATATTAATATATATATGTACATGTGGAGTTTAGATAACTTTCGAGGTTTTATGTTTATTCTTATTTTGTTCGTTTATTTGTTTTTATTTTTTATTTTTTTTTATTTTTTTATTTTTTTTTATTTATTTGTTTTATTTACCTTGTTTTAATTTTAACTTTATTCTTGCGTAGTTATAGTTATTGCCTAGTTTCAGTGCGTGTGTGTGAGTAAAATAAAACAAACAGCATATATTCTCTTTTGAATATCTGTATTAACGTGTGTGTGTGTCGGTGTGTGTGTGTGTGTTGTGTGTGTGTGCGTGTATGTGTATGAATGGGTGTAGATTGAAAGATACTGGTCAGTACTCAGTGACCATATGAAATGTTTTTAATTTACAGACTGCAAGACAAAAATACTAAATTCTCAAGTACCTTATGCCATAAAAACCAAAAGATGAGATGGATAAAGAGAAAGGGAAACGAAAAAGAAGATGTTTATTATCTTCAAAGACCTCACTTGTCCTCCTACCGCTTTATGACTCCCACCCAGGTTACATTCTAACTTTACAAACGAAATAGGAAAATGTTTTTGGTTGAAATATCAGTATTCGACGGTAATTCTTGGCCTGAAGACGTAATCCCCCAATGCGGGTGATTACAGAAACATGTATGCACATATGTAGCCATTAATGTTTGTATAAATAAATTTAATATATATATATATATATATATGTGTGTGTATGTGTATATATATAAATACATATATCAATATATATATATATATATATATATATATATATATATATATATATATATATATATATATATATATATATTTGTGTGTGTGTAAATATATATATATAAATATGTATAAAGGAGATTAGAACAATAGTCTAAAGAGCAAAGTGTATTTTAATGTAATAGTAAAATTACTAGTTTAATTAAAATACAGGAAAGAAAAAGTGCTCTTTGTAATTTAGATATATAATAAGCTCGATAGGTAAATATCCTAGAGCTAATTTAATATTTAGTAATGTGATTGATAATTTCAAAATCAAATTAGAATTAAATTAAAAATCCGTTTAATAAGAAGGAACAACAAAATTAATAATTTGTACAATCTTTTCGGAAAACAATGTTTTTATTGTGGTAGACATCAAGCTACGGACAATAATTTTTACATAGTATATGTAAAAGACACCATAAATAAACCTAGCATTAAAAGTAAGGCAGATGTATCTTTTACATATACTATTTAAAAATTATTGTCCGTAGCTTGATGTCTACCAGAGGGATCAACAAGGCCGGGGAGGAAAGAAAATTGTCGATCAAAGATCAGGACTTCCGAGCCGAATTCGACGGAAAGCAGTGGACGGTGGAGTGGGCATGAAAACATCAAGCGCCATCGCTGACAAACAGGGTGGCGTGCTACACAAATTTGCTTAGAGGAGGGGCGAGAAAGGAGTTTGAGCAGGAAGTCAACCGATGGATTGAGGAGGGGATACCGATGCCTTGGACGGATGATGTGGAGTCGGGCATTTTGCCGTTGATGGCCGTTCTGCAAACAACTAAAGAGAAAGTAAGACCGGTCCTGGATTTCCGAGAGCTGAACGGCCATGTTAAGTGCCATACGGGAGGTGACACCGTAGATGTGTGCAGTGAGACCATTAGGGAATGGAGGCAGATGAATGGCGCATCTACGTTGGTAGATCTAAAATCTGCCTATTTGCAACTCCATGTTGCCAAGAAGCTCTGGAAATATCAGTTAGTCAAGTACAAAGGCAAAACCTACTGCCTTACGCGAGTGGGGTTCGGGTTAAATTCGGCACCCAAGATTATGTCAACTATCCTCAGGAAGATTCTGGAGACCATGGGAAAGGGAGATGGGGTAGTGAGCTCATACATAGACGACATTCTGGTGAATGAGACTGTGGTAACTGCCAAGGAGGTGGTGGCTCATTTGAAGAGGTTCCGGTTGGTCGCCAAAGAGCCGGAAAAATTAGACGGAGGGGCTGCTTTGGGCCTAAAACTGAAACGAGGTGCGTCAGGCGGCCTAGAGTTTCGCAGAGGAAATGAGATCCCACAACTGAAGCAGGAGCTCAACAGACATGAACTTTTTTCCATATGCGGAAAGTTGATCGGACATTACCCCATTGCTAGCTGGCTTAGACCAGCATGCAGCTACATAAAGAGACACGCCGAAGGACGAGGATGGAATGATAAGGTGGGAGAAAGAACGGTCGCCATGATGGAAGAGCTCCTGAAAGAAGCAGAACGGCAAGACCCAGTCCGGGGAACCTGGAACATACCGCGAACATTGGATGGAGTCGTGTGGTGCGATGCGAGCAGCATTGCAACAGAGGTCGTTTTGGAAATTGGAGGAGTAATTGCAGAAGATGCAGCCTGGTTGAGGAAAAAGAATGACGTCAGCCACATCAATGTGGCAGAATTAGACGCGACAATAAAAGGAGTCAATCTGAAATGGGGACTACGTGACATCTGCATCAAAACAGACTCTGCCACGGTGTTTGCTTGGCTAAAGTCTCTCATTTCAAGCGAAAAAAGGATAAAAACGAAAGGGGCTGCAGAGATGTTAGTGAAGCGCAGGCTTGGGGTGCTGGCTGAGCTGATGCAAGAGTTTTGTTTGAAGCTTCGCGTAGACATGGTGGCTTCTGAAAAGAACCGAGCAGATGCTCTCACGAGAGTGAAGAAGAGTTGGCTGTTGCCAAAGAAAGATGTTGTTGCTGCATCGGATCTAGATGATGTTGGCGTGCGAGAACTGCACAATTTGCACCATATGGGGGTAAGAGAGGACTTGGTACTTAGTGAAAAAAGTCGACCCGAGGATCACTAAGGAGCAAGTGAGGCAAGTGGTCAGGACATGCGACAGATGTCAGTCGATTGATCCTGCTCCAAGCACGCATGAAGCTGGCCAATTGGAGGTGAGTGGGACCTGGGAGAGACTGGCATGCGATGTCACCCATTACAGGGGTGGACTTTACCTGACCATGATTGACTGTGGGCCCGGGCGATTTGCCCTATGGAAGAAGCTATGTGGAGGAACAGGCAATGAAATAGCGGCAATCCTTGATGAGGTGTTTTTGGAGCGAGGCCCCGTGGAAGAGTTGTTAACCGACAACGGGACTGCGTTCAAGTCAGTAGCAGTGACAGAAGTACTGAAGAAATGGAAGATCCAACAATTTTTCAGAGCTGCCTACAGACCTAGTGGCAACGGGATCGTGGAGAGAAACCACCACACCATAAAAGCAGTTGCGGAAAGAGGAGGCACCTCACCTGAGCAAGCCGTCTTCTGGTATAACATGTCGCCTAAACTGGGACAAGTACCAGAGACGGTCCCGCAACTGTCAATGTTTGCGTATTCCTGGAGACATCCCAGGGTGGAGCCGGCAAGCCAAGAAGTAGAGCCCACAGGGACAATTAAACTCGGGGACGAGGTATGGGTGAAGCCACCGGGGGCGCGCTGCACCACACAATGGAGTAGAGGTCGCGTGACTGGGAGGAACACTAGTAACAACATCGTGGTGGGAGGAGTCCCGAGGCACATTCTCGACGTCAGACCAGTTGAGGGCGAAGCAGTGGAGGGGAGTGTGCAGCCACAGGAGGAGGACGAGACCCCTCAGAGGCCAAGTAGAGAGAGGCAACCGCCACAGTGGATGAGAGACTATGAAATGTGATCTTGAGATCAGGGAGGCATGTGGTTAGAAGCAAGAAAGAGAAGTCTTACCGTGGGTGCTCAGCGAGTGAGTTCAGGTGAAGAAAAGGAAGAACAAACATGGTGGCCAGCATTTTTATTTCGTCCGTTCTCGCATAATCTTGTGTGTACGTTGAAGATGGAACCTATAAAACGATGTTCATTTCTGGGTGCTGGGAGATGATTCCCGATCAGCCAGGAGAGAAGGCAACGAGAGTAGAGACAAGAGACAGAGGACTGTAGTGATAATCTTTCTTGAACATTCCGTTTGTGTATTTGAGGTGAACCCCCCCCCATTTGACATATATATATATAAAGGGGATTAGACCAATTTTCTATAGTGCAGAGTGTATTTTAATATTATAGTAAAAATACTAATTTAATTAAAATACAGGAAAAGCATAATGCTCGTTGTAAAGCCGATGTATCAAAGCTCAATAGGCAAATATCCTAGGTTAGTGCATGTATAAGCTACAGACAACATCTAAATAAATTGCTCTGAGGATTATTACTGTTTTCTAAGGATGAGCCATTTTAAGATTCATCTGTACTCCTTAAATGCTGGGTTATTTATGGTGCCTTTTATTAAAAAATTATTTATGGTGCCTTTTATTAAAAAATTATTTATGGTGCCTTTTATTAAAAAATTATTTATGGTGCCTTTTATTAAAAAATTATTTATGATGCCTTTTATTAAAAAAAACAAAACCAACTAATATTTTGCTGATGAGGAGACTTTGACTCAATGTCTGTCACAATAAAAAACATTGTTTCCGAAACGATCGTACAATTTATTGGCTTTGTTGTGCTCCTTCTTATGAAAAGGATTTTTAATTTTAATTTGGAATTATAAATTATCAATCACCTTACCAAATATATATATATAAGGTAAAATTAAAAGCCAAGAACAATGCGAGATTTTTTTTTATATATAGAGTAAAATTAAATGAAAACAAAAGAAATATATTTCAATATATTTCAGACCTATTAGTATAGGTCTGAAATATATTGAGATTTATAACACCATTGAATACAACAGGAAAAAAATTTTTTTACTGTTGTTTAGAGTTAAAATTTGTGTGAAAAAAAAAAACAAACAACAAAAAAAAAGAAATTTATTTTTTTTGTTTTCATTTAATTTTACTCTATAAAAAAAAAATCTCGCATTGTTCTTGGCTTTTAATTTTACCTTATAATTTTCTTCAACAATGCTTCAAGCAAACTACAATCTACTTATATATATATATATATATACACTGTCGGCAAAAAGAAAATCCGCATTTTTAATTTTTACAAATACTGCAAATTTCAGCTAAATTTAATGTAACTGATTAAACAACCAATACCTCATTTGATTCGCCTTTTATTCCTCTATACCTGTTCCTATTTGCCTTTAAATTAAAATATTCTCGTGTTCACGTCAATTTAAAAAAATAACTTCAAATTGAGGAGGAAAAAAGAAAGTCCACAGCAACAAATTCGCTTAAAACTAGCTCAAATTATCGCCTCTAAATCAGTTTAAAATATCCACCAACAGGCAACAAAGCATCTCTAATCGTAATTATTATTTTTCCAGGTTATATAACGTAACATTTAGTCCATATACCACGACTTTCACTTAGTGATCCTCAGAAGCTCATTAATCTCTACCTTTCTGGTTTATCCAATCGAGAAATCGGTCGCAGATTGAAATGTGATAGGAAAACAGTACGAAATACTGTGAAAAAGCACTAAAACATTGGCAGTGTTCGTGATGCCCCTAAATCTGGTCGTACTAGAGTTACTTCTAACAGGGAATACAATGCTATCAAGATCGGCAGCATAAGAAACAGACTTGAAACGGCTCCCCAAATCCAACAACAGTAAAATCTTGTTAAAATTACTCTCTTTCTACTGTCAAGAACAGATTAAAGGAATTTAATTTGCAAGGATATGTTGCAAGACGCAAGCCAATGATTTCTGTAAAGAACAGAAAGCGCCGTCTGAACTTTGTCAGATGCAATGAAGATCGTGACTCTTCATATTAGTCAAAAGTTCTTTTTAGCGATGAAAGCAATTTCAATAGGCTAGGCAGTGATGGTAGGCAGTACGTCCATCGGAGGAAAGTTGAAGAATTTAATCCTGGGTGCTCAGTTTCAACACTGCAAGGTGGTAAAGGTTCAGTTTGGTGTGTGGCATTATTAGTACCAATGGTCCAGGGCCTATAGTTTGCTTGCAAGGTCGAATTAATTCGCACCAAGTACATTAATATGTTGACTAAGCATTTTCTACCCGACTTTGGCTGGAATTTGGATGATAATCCCATCTTCGTGCAGGATAATGCTCCCATTCACACAGCTGACAATGTCAAGAGGTTCCTGGAAGAGCATGATATTCCGTGTTTGGATTGGCCTGCACAATCTCCAGACCTCAATCCTATCAAAAACGTATGGCATTACATCAAGCAACAGCTTCGCAATGATAAAATTTCAAATTTGGAAGAACTTTGGACAAAAATTAAAGAAAAGTGGGATGTCCTTTCCTCAGAGTATTGCTGCAGTCTAATTCAAGGAATTCCCAAAAGATTGCATGTTGTCAAATTTCAGAAGGGCTATACTACTAAATATTAACTAGTTTATTGTGTTCCTGTTGTATTTGTGTTGCATTAATGTCCTAAAGTTACATTTAAATAACAATTTAACAGGACTATTTTTATAGACAAATGCCTGAGACAGTATCTATACAAAGATGATGTTACAGAGTTTTAGCTTTGTACGACAGCTAAATCTCTCTCTCGGTTCAAAATGTTGAGATCCAGCAACAAGTAAGAGCAAGATAGCCAGCAACAAGTTAAACTGCGGACCGGCTTAATGTGAGTACTGGTCTCCCACTTTATGATTTTTTTTAACTCAAAAATTTGCTTCTACTAGAAAGGTTGCCTTCATCACGGCTTACGGGAGCCCTCTCCACCCCACGTACACATGGAAATAAACACATGTATGCACACATGCATGCATACACACAGAATGCGGGCAAACATACATATGCATGTACACACACATGCAAACATACACACATAGAGGCGCACATATAAGCATGTACTTACATAAGCATACACACATGTACATATACACATACATGTAAAATACATATGAAGGAGAGTTTCAAAATCATAAATCCTCAATAATCAGGATGAAGGTGATGGGTACAATTCAATGAGTTTGACATGAATTAAAAAATAACAATCCAAAACAAACAATTTGTAGAAGAGACAGCCATTCGTTGAAGAGTTTGTGCAACTTTACAAATGAACGGACGTAAGAATCAGATGAAAACAAAATCCAACAGATCAGTACTACAATTTTTTTTATGAACAAAATGTTTGTTTACACACATTTCTGCTGTAGATAATGATGATGGTGGCAAATCTTACACATTTTTTATATAATGTGTTTCTTGTAAACAAAACATACATATATATATATATATACATACATACATACATATATATATACATATATATATATATACATATATATATATATATATATATACATACCTACATATATACATACATATATATATGTACATGATGATTGATTGCAACGTCTTGTCAGACAAGAGCCACACCTTCAGTCACTAAAATCCATGTGCCCGAATATGACTTTTTAGCCCTGCAAGTGACTTGCACACCCTCAAGCAGACATGACACTGAAAACGTTCACTGATTTGTATGAAACTAACAGCAGCGGAACCTGTATTATCGTGGGCTTTCATGTGATTAACAAAACCTGCCTTAGACAACAGAGCCCGATCACACACCTTACAGATCCAGAGATCTCCATGGTTGGGCGGCAAGGTTTGGCATTTCCTACATGCTCTCTTAAGCTTCGCTCGGTCTATTTTGGCTTCTTCAAAGTGTTCTGCACCCCTGTATATCAGTGTCCTCCTCTGCTTGCTATCATACGCTAGTGACTCCCAACTACTCTCCTTAATGCTATCATGAAAACGTTTTTTGGGCTTGTGCTGGGGTCTTTTTCCAAGAAAGAGCTCACCATAGATCAATTGTTTTGGGAGTCGATAGTCTTCAAACCAGATGAGATGACCCGCCCAACGCAACTGGTTCTTAATAACAATGGTAGCAATACTGGTTGTTTTGGCCTTTTTTAAGACATATGTATCAGGGACAAAGCTATACCAGTTTAAACCAAGAATGTGTCTAAGGCAGTGCTGATGGAACCTCTCGAGCAATTCTATATGTGTCCGGTACAAGGTCCAAGTTTCAGATGCGTAGAGTAGGGATGGTACTACACATGCTTGATATACTGAAATTTTAGTTGTCAGAGTTAGATCACCATCAAACCAGACTCTATCTTGTAACCTTCCAAAAGCATCAGATGCCTTGCTGATTCTCTGTCTTATTTCCGCATTAAGAGTGCCATCATTTGATAAGGCACTCCCAAGGTAGACAAAATTTTTTACGACTTCAAGGCGCTTTCCACAGACGAAGATATCAGGTTCCACATACAGATCATCGGGAGCGGGAGTGTACATGACTTTAGTTTTCTTAATGCTAACTGTCAGTCCGAAGCAGGTACAAGCATTTGTAAAGAGATCCATCACTAGTTGCATATCTACTGGGGAGTGTGTTACCAGGTCAGCATCATCAGCATACAACAGTTCCCTAACAAGTCCATCACTAAGAAGTTGTGATGGGTTGGAATCTTCTGAGATTGAACACCTTTCCAGTCGTTCGGAATCTAATATAAACACCCATATCACAATCGTGGAAACCATACCAGAGCACAGCAGTCAAATAGAGCAAAAACAATGTTGGTGCAGCTATAATACCCTGCTTCACACCATTATCAATGGGGAATTCTTCTGAAAGCCGACCATTGAAGTTGACACAACCTTTCATACTATGATGAAGTTGCTTGAACTTGTCTGTAAAAGCAGGTGTACAGCCAAATTTTTCCAGCACTTTCCAGAGAGCCTCACGGTTGACTGTGTCAAATGCCTTGGTTAAGTCCACAAACACTTGGCAAAGAGGCATACGCTGTTCAATACATTTCTCCAAGAGCTGTCTAAACACCATATCCACAGTTCCTCGCCCACCTCTAAATCCAGACTGGGATTCCGGAAGGATATTAGGACATACATACTTTTCCAATCGGTTTGGCAAAAGCCGTGCAAACACCTTTCCAACCGCACTCAGCAGCGAGATACCTTGATAATTTCCACAATCAGACCTCATACACTTTCCTTTGTACAACATAACCAAGATGGCATCTACCCAATCTTGGGCAACCGGGTCACCCTGGCATACTGACAGTATCAAAGAGTGGACCACACAATGTACATTGACACCACCATGTATCAGCAGCTCAACAGGGATGCCATCCAACCCAGGGGCTTTTTTGCGAGTTTATCTGTTTTATGCAGTCAACTGTTTCCGCAAGAGTCGGTTCAACATCAATTCCGGACAAAAGGAACATTGAGGGATACTTTCTATTGCAGCAACATCAACATTGGATGGGTTATGAAAAAGATCATGAAAGTGTTCATGCTATCGATGCTTAATTTCATCTGAGGTTTTCAGCAAGGTTTTCCCGTCCTTCACTAGGGGTGGTGTAGTTGAAGAGGATTTCGGACCATAAGCCTGATGAAGCAGAGTGTAGAATGTCTTGACATCTCTATGATCGTAGGCAGTCTGTATCTCCCTGGAGAGGTCAGACCACCATTTGTTTTTTATTTAGCGCACACAACACTGAACCTCACTCCGCACAGAAGAAAAGTGGGCAGCGAGCGCTGGCTCGTTCAGAGGTGAAGAGTTGAGAAGTTTCAAATAAGCTTTCCACTTTCTATCAATTTGAGGCTTAATTTGATTGTAATTATCAGCAAACCAATCTCTATGTCTGGGAACCTTCAACCCAAGAGCTTCAACACCTTTTTGGTATATTGTATCTCTTACTGTCTCCCAGTCACAATCTGAGAAATCCACCTGGTTGAAAGCAGATTTGACACCATTGAAATGGCTTTTTTTGCGAACTATATTTCTCAGTTTAGCTCTGACCATTAAATGATCAGTACCACAGTCAGCACCACGCATTACTCTAACTTTGCAAATATTTCCAAGATCACCACATCTACACAGTATGTAATCAAGCAAATGGTCATGTTTAGATTGGGGATGGAACCAGGTCTCCTTGTTTTTCTGGTGGGAAAAAGTGTTGGTGATAAAAAGATTTAGTTCACTGCAGGGATGGAGAAGCAGCATACGATTTGAATTAACTCTACCTATGCCATATGGACCCAATGGAGACCAAGTCTCATTGTCTGATCCAACCCGTGCATTGAAGTCACCAAGAACCACCAAACTCTCAGCGCTTGGCAAACCGGTGATAATAGATCTAAGCATATGATAAAAGGAAGTAATATCGTCTTCAGGCGAAGTAAGAGTCGGCGCATAGACAGAAAGAACATTCATATAACGACCAGCAGCAAGGGGCATTTTCAATGTCATTGCACGGTCATTTATGCCTACTGGCTGTTCGATCTTGTCAATTAAGGAGTTCTTAACTGCAAAACCAACACCAGCCTCACGCCTCTCCTTTTCAGCTCTACCAGACTAGAAGATCGTGTAGCCCGACTCGCGCTCAACCAGTTGATCCTCACCTGCGAAACGTGTCTCAGAGAGTGCAGCAATGTCTATATTGTATCTTTGCAATTCCTTAGTCAAAATTGCAGTCTTCCGTTCTAGTCTTTTACCATTGTCAATAAGTGTTCTCACATTCCAGCAACAGAGCTGGAGTGGGTGTCATTTAGCATAATATTTTCTGTTCCTGTTTATATGGACAGCCATCGCCAATAGGACTTTTCTTTCTTTCTTTCTTTTTTTTTTTTTTTTGACAAATGTCTGAGGAAGTATCTGTACAAAGATGTTATTCCAGAGATTTAGCTTTGTACGACAGCTAGTCTCTCTCTTGGCTCAAAATGTTGAGATCCAGCAACAAGCAAGAGCAAGATAGCCAGCAACAAATCAAACTGCAGACCAGCTTAATGCGGGTACTGGTCTTCCGCTTTATGTTTTTTTTAGATCAGAGATTTACTTCTCCTAGAGAGGCTGCCTTCACCATGGCTTTCTGGAGCCCTCTCCACCCCAGATAAAACAAATCAATCGCATGCAACATGTAAAACAGAGCAGTCATGAATCTTGGTGTTTTTTTTTTGTTTTTTTGTTTTGTTTTTGAGAGAAGCGTTTAAAAACGGTATAATTCCTCAATGGTCATGACGATAGTGATGATGTAGGTGTATCAGAATTTTTGTAGGAATTTTTGACACCCCAAACATGAAACTGCGAATAAAATAAAAAACTATTTCTCTTTTAAAAGTGGGTTGTTTATTTTCTTTATGGATTATACTTCCAAAATAAACTATCAAAGTTGTTTTAAAAGTAATAGAAATATATTTTTTTATTTTTTAAAAAACAGTAATGAATTTTACGAACTCAATATTTTTCAATTTTTAAACTTTTAAAATCTATCAAAATGTGAAATATTATGCTCTTTCCAATAAACAGAATATAATATTTTAGACACACGGTTTTTTAAATTCACGCCCCTCCCCCAACCCAACGAGTGTCTATTAAAAAGTAAATAATTAATTTACCCACCAAAGTATTATATGTCACAAATTGAAGAGAAAAGGTCAATAAATAATATATTCAAATTTAAAACAAAAAAAAAATTATTGTTTTTTTAGAAATTTACCTGTAAAGTTCAAAGTTTAAATTTTTTTTTTTAACCACGTTGTTTTTTTTTCTTTTGTTTTTTTTTAATGAAACCTTGGTCCTTGCTCCTTTAATTGAAAAAGAAATTAGGGCTTGAATTACATTTTGCGAGTAGTTATAAGCTTGGAAAGACAGGAGGTCGAATAATTCACGCCTCCCATTTTGAAATGCCTATTAAAAAGTAAATAATTAATTTACTCACCAAAGTGTTATATATCACAAATTGAAGAGAAAAGGTCAATAAATAATATATTCAAATTTAAAACAAAAAAGTAGTGTTTTTTAGAAATTTACCTGTAAAGTCCGAAGTTTAAAACCTTTTTAAAAAAAAACAACAAAAAAAACTGTTTTTTTTTGTTGTTTTTTTTTTTTTAATGAACCCTTGGTCCTTTAATTGAAAAAAAATATTAGGGCTTGAATTACATTTTTCGAGGAGTTATAAGCTTAGAAAGACGAGGTGGAATTATTCACTATTTTTCACGAAATTTCTGACACACCTAGTGATGATGTTCACAATTCAACGAATACACGCGATAATAAAAATGAAAACAAATCCAGCACACGCAATACGTAAAACAAAGCATGAATTTCGATGTTTTTGTTGTTTTTTAAAAAAAATTTTTAATTGAGAGAAGCGTTTTAAAACGGTATAATTCCTCAATGGTCATATATATACATTCCTACATATATACATATATATAAACATGCATACATATATATATATATATATATATATATATATATATATATATATATATATACGTACATATATACATATATATATATATACGTACATATATACATATATATATATATATACATACATACATATATACATATATATATATATATATACATACGTACATATATACATATATATATATATATATATATATATATATACATATATACATATATACATATACTACATACGTACATATATACATATATGATGATTGCTATGTGTCGTAAGACAAGTGCCACTCCCTCAGTCATTGGAAGTCTATGTGCCCAAAGTTGACTTTTCAGTCCTATCAATGACTTGCACACCCTCAAGCAGACATAACACTGAAAACGTTCATTGGTTTGGATGAAACTAACAGCAACGGAACCTGTATTTTTTTTTTTTTTTTTCTTCCTTTGAAGATTGTAATACTGGGTATGGGGCAGCCAAACCAGCTGCCAAAATTGCCCGCTTTTTTATTGAAACCAACCGAGAGCTCTTTTTAGTATCCTCGATGTTCCCTTAAGTGCAATTGTCTGGATCTCTTTTGCACTTGGTTCACCAGGAATATTAGCTAGGTAGGACTTCAGGTTCTTCTTTATAAGCCCTGTGGCACCTATGATAACTGGTATGATTGATATCTCCCTAAGATTCCAGTTTCTTTCCATATAATATATGAGACCTTGATATTTGGTCCGTTTCTCTCTTTCAGCTCTGTTCAGACCGCCATCATTAGGAACACTCACTTCATTCAAGGTTGTAACTCTCTCTGACTTATTCCATATAACTATGTCAGGTTTCACAGCAGCATTTTCAAGGTAGGTGGCTGTAGGGATTACATGGTCGTAATGTATGGTATATAAGTCATTTCCAACTGTTCTTTCAGGTTGATATCATTATGCACTTTCATGTGATTAACAAAAACCTGCCTTAGACAAGAGAGCCCGATCACACACTTCACAGATCCAAAGATCTCCATGATTGGGCGGCAAGTTTTGGTGTTTCCTACATGCTCTCTTGAGCTTTGTTCGGTCTATCTTGGCTGCTTCAAAGTGTTCTGCACCCCTGTATATCAGTGTCCTCCACCGCTTGCAATCATATGGTAGAGACTCCCAACTGTCAATATGAACATAAAAGCTCACCAGACTTTTCTTGATGCTATCATGAAAAACGTTTTTTGGGCTCGTGCTGTTTTTTTTTTGCCAAGAAGGAGCTCCACATAGAATAACTGTTTTGGGAGTCTATAGTCATCAATTCAATTTGGAGAAATCAATACGCTTAGGCAGTTTGACTCCATTGAAACGGCTTTTCTTGCGAACTGTAATGTTCAGTTTAGCTCTGACTATTAAATGATCAGTACCACAGTCAGCACCACACATTACTCTAACTTTGCCAAAATTTCCAAGATCACCACGTCTACACATTATGTAACCAAACCATGTTTAGACTGTGAATGTTGACGCTGTTGAGCGTAAGGCTGCTCTAAAGTGTGGTTCGAACGGGTACATTCAGAAAGTACATAACCTGGAAGGACACGCCCTCGCATCGACTCAGGAGATCTGCGAGAGATTTTGGAAGCATCTATTGGAGCGCTTCACACAACTACTCAGACTCAGAGTTAAAAAGTTTGGCAGCTATTTGGCCGACTCGCCCCACCTCATGGTGGCTCGAGCGGCTAGCTGTGATGGTCTTGTTACGGAACATGAGGTCATAATTGCGTTGAAGCAGGTTGGCTGCAACAAGTCCCCGGGGCTTGATGGTCTACCCTATGAATTTTACTTGAAGCTGTCACCCATGTTGGTCCCTATTCTGAAGGATGTGTTCAACCATTGGTTTGCTCAGGGTTCCATCCTTGGACAGGGGACTAAGAGAGTGATCACATTGCTGAGGAAAGGTCAATGGCATGGTGGGACGGAAAAATTTGATCATTTTAGGTCCTTGACTCTGCTAAACACAGAGTTAAAAATTGTGGCAAAGATTCTTGCTAATCGCTTGCAGGTTGTCATCACTGACTTGATAGAACTGGACCAGAGCTATGCTGTGAAGGGGAGATCGATTCAAGACAAGGTTCATTTGATCCGCACGATCATATAAGGAATAGAAGATGACACCGAAGCCATGCTGATCAGTTTGGATCAGTCCAAGACATTCGACAGGGTTGGTTCCTGGGATCTGTGCTAGAGGCCGCCAGTTTTAATCTGGACTTCTGCAAGTGGATCTTTGTCCTGTGTGATAGGCCGACAGTAGCGGTGCAGATCAATGGTAAGCTGTCGGAGTCATTTACTGTCTCTCGGTCGGTGTGTCAAGGTTGTTCGCTGTCACCTCTCTTGTACGTCCTGGTGTTGGAACCCCTCCTTCGCAAGTTAAGGGACAAGGTGGCTACACCAATCCTGCGTGGAATTACTTTACCTGGAGGCACACGAGCCAGGGTTTCCTTGTTCGCTGATGACGTCACCATGTTTGTGTCTTGCCCCACGGACATTCAAGCGATGACTGAAGCGCTCACTTGATACGAAGAAGACACAGGGGCCGTCTTCAACCACAGCAAGTCTGTTGGTCTACGGTTGAGAGCCTGGACCAGGGTAAACTTGCTTCCAGGCATCTTCAGCTGGACTGATGGGCTGGTCCATATTCTCGGTGTCTGGTTTGGACCAGGGCTTCAGCTGAAGAAGAATTGGTTGGAAATACAGAGAAAGGTCAAACTTTCCGTTAAGACTTGGGTTGGAAGGAAATTGTCCTTGAAGGATCGTCTTTTCGCTCTGTATTTCTTCTCCCTGTAGAACGCCTAACCCGCTTACAAAAGTGCCTTGACTCACTTCTGTGGGAAAAGGATAAGCACTATGTCTGTAGAGAGGTCTGTGTCCAGAGTCTGAGCGATGGAGGCCTGGGACAGCCCAGTCTCTTGTGTCATAGAAACACCGAGAGATTGGCTTTCCTGGGTCGTTTGCTAGAGGAGAACGCTCCTTGGGTCCCTGCGGTTGAGAGCTCGTTTCCCAATCTCAAACCTAACCCTTTGGTAGAAGGTCGTCATAGACCGAAGGGGGAGTCCAAGTTCTTTGTCAAATGACAGACTGCACTTAGAGCTTTGCCAGGGACCAGTGTCCTTGATCAGCCTAGGAAGAGACTTTATCGGGAGTTAGTGGAGGGCACTGCGAAGCTCGGAATTGGATGATATGGGTGCAAATATGTACTAGCAGAATACTCGGTGTTACTCGGGATTGGATGAAATAGGTGAAATATTTCCCTAGCAGAATACCCGGCGTCGCCTGGGATCGGATTAGAAGGTACTAGCAAAATACCCAACGTCACCCGGATTTGGATGACATAGGTAGATATATGTACTGGTAGAATATCCGGCGTTGCCGGGGATTGCATGAAATGTCATCCAAAGCTACCTCCAAGGGAGGTCACTCGCATATTATAACAATGATTGTATATTAATCTGATAGTATTCGACAATGAGGTACATCAAAGCGAGGTCACTCGCATATTATAACAATGATTGTATATTATTCTAATAGTATTTGACAACGAAGCTACATCCAAGGGAGGTCACTCGCATATAAAAACAATGATTGTATATTTGTAACGCCTCCGTGCAACTCAGCTCAGGTGCATAGGCTCATGATTGAAATGCACCTGTAGCCGATACCTATGGCGTTACCTGTGGTTTCGTCTAGTGGTCGAATTCGTCTTCGGGTCCTCGTCGGTCTCCTTCCGGTTCTGCTTTCAAATCAGCTTCCAACCGTCACCTGGGCTATCGGAGAAATATATTGCATTTACAATGGCATTCCAATCAAAGAAAAGAAAGTCAAAACTTAATTGGCTTTTTTTAACACAGAATTGATTATTGTCTTTGATTTTACAAATAATAGTTCCACACTGGCCTAGTCATGCAACTTAGGGGGCTGGCAGTTTTGTTTCTTTTACCAAGTTCTCCGTTCTTCATCTACCGTCAGTCCACGGGAAGGGATCAGCAAAAACAGACACCAATTAGCCAAGTGTCTTGGTTTTTATCAAATCAGTCGTTCCTCCTTTTTGGAGTTATTCTTTCTTTCTTTCCTTTCCTCTCCCTCTCTTCTTTTATCGTATCAATTTGTACTCCCTCTACCTCTCTCTCTCTGTTTCCCTAACTTCTACTCCTTCTCTCGGCTTTTATCTATACCAATTTTAACCCTCATTGCACTGAGGTGTTACTTATCATGTAATTAGTCACCTCCGGGTCGACCATGTCACTCAACAGGGTTTTAAAAACAACCTCTTCGTTGTTAACAGATTTTTAACAGCCATTATATCGGAACAAATTCTCGTTTGTCTTTCTCTTAAAGACCCCACTCCGGCCCTGATGTGATAAGCGACAACTATTTATCTCCATGAGTGAATGGTCAAACATTTTCGGCTGGCGACCCTTTATTGCTTTTTCTGCCAACTCGAGAATCTCATTATCATTTATCTATTTATTTATTTCCCATCAAAATATTCCTATTTCTTCTCTCATAAACATCTGTTTTTCCTTGACCAAGTGTCAGTATGTCCCCCCCATGCCACATCCTCTCGCATCCTCTATTTGAAAAGCAAGATCATCTGGTGTTGCCAGGGATCTCGTCATATATTAATCTAATGGTATTCAACAACAAAGCTACATCCAAGAGAGGTCACTCGCATATTATAACAATGAATTTCTTAGTGAGTATTAACCTCAGCATTCAATTGACTTTATTACCCCTCCTCCTTAATACAAGATTGTATAAAAAACATAACTTCCCAATAATAAGAATGGCTTTCTGAATAATAATGTTTTTATTTCAGAATTTGGAATCAGCAGTTTAGCGCTGTGTGATGTTTGGAATATGACATTTTGTCTCAATTTAATATACGATAAATATATAATATGCATCTTTTTTTTACTTGGTCTTTTGGCTAAGATCAAAGTGTAGTATCTGTTCTTTGAATTTAATTCATCTTTTGCCCCCCCTCCCATTAAGAAAATTAGGGGGAGGTTATACCTGGGATCTCAAGCTTTAGAGAAACAAACGTTACTCGAAAATAAGAAGGATTTATGCCTGGGATGTCATCAAATTCATTAACTCACATTTCGTGTAATATTAAAATGTGTAAGTATAAAGGTGTAGTGAAACAAACACTGATTAACTCATATTATATGCCCCCCCCCCTTTCCCTTCATACTCGCCTACATGCAATGTTTTGGATTTAGAAATGCATTGTTTACATTTTAAAATATAGTAAATCGATTCTCGTCGGTAAAAAGTTCAATCACTCATAACTTTATCCCCCCCCCCTTCAATTTCTTGTGTAATTTTGGGATTCTACGTTTTGAAATGCGATAATTACGTTGATACATATTTTTCGACTCGAAAATTACTATTTAACTCTGGGTTATAATATCAAGTTACCCTTCGAAGGCAGTTAATTTGTGTATTAACAGCTGCCATTACAGCTTGCTGACGTCAGATCATGTGACATGACTCAGCATTTTTTTAAATATGTATAAATATCATTAGAACCAATTTTAAATTATAAGAATTATGTAGTATTTAACGTTAAATTGTCCCTTTGGGGGGGGGGATGCTGCAGAAAAACGGCTAGCTGACTCACTTAGAGTTGATTGTTTGGGCCACAAATTTGATATTTGTCGTCTGGAGGTTTGAGCTTTAATATGATACCAAATTTGTGAATTTTTGTTCTGTCTGTCGAAAGTTTTTGCCATACATACAAACACTCACACACACACACACATTTTCGCTTTTATATATTAGACTAGCAGGGCTACCCGGCGTTGCTCGGGACCGTATAAACAATGAAAAAACAAAAGCAGATATTGAATATATGTTTTATTCTTAGGGGAGAGGAATCTTTCATCTCTATGTATTATTTGTTTTATCTACCCTAGGACTGGTATTGTTCATGTTTTATCCCTAGTGTAGGTAATTTACAGCATGTACATGAAATTGTTTTACCTTAGGGAGAAGAGAACAGGTAATATACAACATAATGTGTCTATATTACATCCCTGGCAACGCCTAGAAACCAGCTAGAACATGTATTTCAGTCAATCTTTATTACATCTTGGGCTATGCCGGGAAACCAGCTAATCTCTATTTAGTGACTTGACCACCAAAATACCTCCCTAAGTGTGTCCTTTCTTTTGAACTTATTAGATATAGGTATCTAGAAATGTGTGTGAAATTTTGTTGAATGGATTGTTCACTATGATTTTCTTATTGTTCTACACAATATCAACTGTAGCGAAATAAAACAGTAAACTTAGTGTAGTGTTAGAATAAAGAGCAAAGGAAAAAATTAGAATCATATTCTGTAATTACAAATCTAAATTTGCTAGCGTGTACCAGTATTTGCCAGGTTGTGGAAATTTGGAATTTATAACATATGTAGTGGCCTTTTCCTAGATACCTATTTTTATAATTGTTTCAGTACATTGCTACAAAATGTGACATTTGTTGGCGTTTGCAAAAAAAATCATGAATGTGCTTATATTCCAAAAAAGAAAATATCAGTGCACAGTATTGAAAGTGTTTGAGATTCAAAAGTCTGTAACATTTCTACTAACTTCATAAGATGTCATGTGAGAAACTTAATTGAATATCAAGACATTATCTGAAGCGTTTTTATTTTGGTGTAACGTATGTGTTTACAGTGAACCTTAACTTTTAATAAACAGATTGGTATGCAATGACATAGGCTCGGAATCTTAGACAAAATATATATAAATTGGAAAAATGTGTGAACAAATGAAAAAAAAATGATCCGCTCTACTTGATGACATCAAGCACAGTAATATTTTAGTGAAGAAAATATGAAATTGATGTTCAGTGATTAGTTTGGATGAATGAGAAAATGTAATTGTTTGATGCATAAAAAATAACTCATTTGCTGTATTTGATATTAAGCAGCAAAAAAATAGTGATTTGAATATTTAGGAAAACATCAAATCAGATTATGTAAAAAAAAAAGATGAAATTAGAAAATATATATTTTCTGTTTATGAGTTTTGCCAATTAAAATTTTGTGGCAGAAATTGGGTGATTACCATGCAATTTTATTTTGGTAAAATTCTTAAATTATTTCAATGTTTATTATAATTTCTTATTAGTGACTTGTTATCATCAAAATCCGCCCCAAAGAGTGTCCTTTCTTTTATTAGGTATCAGAATAGGTATCCAGATTTCTACTTCTATACAAATATGATATTGTAGTACAGTAAATGTCAAATTGTTTTTCAAGTATTAGTTTGTAACGTTTGTACTGACTTCATCAGATGTCATGTAAGAAACTGAATTCTATGTAAGAAGACTTTATCTGAAGTGTTTTTATTTTGGTATATCATGTGTGATTACACTGTAGTAATTGCGCTGAAAGCATGTTAATTACAAATGACAAAAGTTAAATCAATTTCTGATTCAGCTACACAATATAAACTAAAGGAAATCAAATTTGCAAAATAAAAGCAATATGTAGTTATGGGTTAGTTTGGAGTTAGAATAAAAAGCCAACAAAACAGTTAGTTTGTATTGTGTAGATTGGTCATTTCTGATAGTATTGAGAGTCGTCAATGAAAATCTTAATTTCTGACAAAATACTGAATGTTTCTTGGATACCCATTCGTAAAAAGTACCTTTTTTGGAAAAAAAAAAAAAAAAAACACTCCCCGGATCACCTTCACCACCTTAAAAAAAAACAACTTTATTCTTCAAAAAATGTGCACATTGTTAGTGTAAAAAACAGATTCGCACCACTTGATGAAATCAAGCATAGTAATATTTTAGTAAAGAAAATATGAAATTGATTTTCAATAATTAGTTTGAATGAATATCAGAAAATGTAATTGTTTGATGCATAAGAAAGAACTCATCTGCTGAATTTGATATTAAGCAGCAAAATATTTCAAAACATAAAAGTGTGAAACATAACATGAATACTCTCCATTGTCACTTGAAAACATTGGTCTTGGTAGGCAGTTTATTAGATGGTGAAATAGTGGTCTTGGTATGGTGTGCTTAATATTATTGTATGCAAAATGTAAAAACACAAAAGAGGGTACAATCAATATTGAAAAAGTAACATCTGTCACAGAAAATAGTAATTTATAAATATCAAAAGAAATATTATTCTGTACTTAAAATGTTAAACTTACTGTTAACAATAATTTAAAATGGTGATCAGGATGAGTCCAACAACTTAGTCCTTGAGCTTTCTTATTGGTCATAGTAAAAAGAAATTGTAGTCTTTCAAGTTTGTTGGTCGCATTGGGATTCTTGGAATGTATCAAGAGATTCCTGCATATGAATCTTTGTTAATTCCACACAATACAAAATATATATACAAAACAAAGTAAAGCATAGTATAGGGTTAGTTGTGTCCTCTAATTATCAACCAAGTATATGTATTGATAAAAAGATAAAAGCAATGGAAATGTTTATTACAATGTATCAATATTAAATTTTTATCATGAACAACAAATCGGAATAATGATAGATATTTTGTGCTTATACGAAACTGGAATCAAGGATTGTCACCTGTGATTTTATATATGTCAATAGTGCATGCCACTACAAATGATATTAGCCAAATTAAGTTTTGTTTATTTCACCCATTATAAAATATATACACAAAATGCAGTAAACAAAGTTTAGGTTTAGTTAATGATAAGTTTAGGTTCGAGAAATAAGCAAAGAAAAGAAAAAAAGATACATTTGTTTATAGTGTGTAAATTGTAAGTTTGTAAATATTTAAAACTATCCACACTGGTATGTGGAAATTCTAGATACCTATTGTTATAAAGTTCCAATTCATGTTTGATATATCACTCTACATGTTCCCTGTTGCACCCCAAAGATGTAAATGATTATCGAGAAAGTGAAATGAAACAGTATTTGAAATAAAATAGAAACAAATGCTGATGTTTACTATATAAAACACTGTGTTCAATGGAATTGAGCCTTATACAATATTGGTGGAATAAAAAAATCCATTTTTTTAATTCAATTTAAGAAATGAGCAAAAATTTGATATTTAAAATATTTGGCATGAAGAAAAAGAAATATAAGATAAAAGGTGATAAAGCAGTAAGAATCATATGCTGAATTCAATTAAAAACAAATATGATTGTCAAAGAAATATCATGAAAATTTTGTAAGTGAAAAAAATTATTTTTTGATATATTTGGTTTCGAAGTATTAAGAAACATGTACAACTTCATTTTAAAGACAAAACGAAAACTGTACTAATGATAATGACAATGGTGAAAGGAAATTGGAAAAAAATGTATCAGAGGTAAAATGTTGGTCACATATACGTTTGTGTGGTATGCATGAAACACGTGTAGAAAATTATATTTTCTGATGCTGAAAGTAAGAAGAGAAACATTGTTAAAAAATGATCTAAAAGGCAATAGTAAAATCCTCATTTTTAGTGTGGGATATGTTGTTTGTTTCAATTGAGAAAGGAAACTTTAATTTATACAATTTGATGTTATAGATCACAAGTTTTATTACAATAAACATTGTGTTCTTTAATTATCAACCAAGTATATTTATTGATAAAAAGAGAATGTAATGGACATGTTTATTATAATTTATCAATATTAAATTGTTATCATGAAAAACCAATGGAAAGCGTGAATGTTATTTGGTGTTTTTAAAAAACAGCTACCAATGATTGTAACCAGTGATATTTGTGTATGCTAACAGTGCAAATGTGGTGGTGAAATGAATTTTTGTTTATTCTTCACAATATAAAATATATACACAAAACTAAAACATAATTTACGGTTAGTTAATGATAAGTTTAGGTTAGAGAATTAAGCAAAATTATAGATACCTATTGTTATAAAGCACCAATTCATGTTTGGTATATCAATCTACATGTTCCTTGTAGCACCCCAGAGGGGTAAATGAGTGTCAACAAAATGAAATAAAACATAGTATTTGAAATAAAATGAAAAAGTGCTTGAAAAGTGAAATATGCTGATGTTTACTATCTAAAACATTGCGTTCAATGCAATTGAAACTTATACTATATTGGTGGACTAAGAATTAAAGAAATAAAATTTAAGAAATTAGCAAAAAATTGATATATAAAATATTTGGCATGAAGAAAAACAAATATAAGACAAAAGGGGAAAAAGCAGTAACAATCATGTGCTGAAGTTCATTGAAAATAAATCGTTTGTCAAAGAAATATAATGAAAATTCTCAGAGTGAAAAAAAAATGGGATTTTTACAAATCTGGTTTCCAAGTAATAGGAAACATGTACAGCTTCATTTTAACGACAAAATGTAAACTGTAGTAATGGTAATGAGAATGTTGAAGGAAATTGGCAAAAAATTGTTAGTCAAATGTTGATCAAATATTATAAGTTTGTGTGATATGCATGAAACGTTTAGAATATGATCTGCTCTCATGCTGAAAGCAAGTAGAGAAACATTGTGAAAAAATGATGTAAAGCTAAGCTAAGCAAACGACCAGTGAATGGAAATGTTTATTATAATGTATCAAGATGAACATATTATCATGAAAAAGCAAATCGAAATAGTGATAGTTATTTGGTGCTTATACGAAACAGGTATCAAGTATTGTCACCAGTGATTTTATTGATGTTAACAGTGCATGTCACTAAAAATAATGATGGTAGCGAAATTAAGTTTTGTTAATTCTACCCAATATAAAATATATACGCAAAACAAAGTAAACAAAGTTACGGGTTAGTTAATGATAAGTTTAGGTTCGAGAAATAAGCAAAGGAAAAGAAAAAAAAGGTACATGTGTTTATATTGTGTAAAATGTTAGTCTGTAAATATTTCAAACTATCAACACTGGTATGTGTAAATCCTAGATACCTATTGTCATAAAGTACCACTTCTTGTTTGATATATCACTCTACATGTTCCCTGCAGCATCCCAGAGAGTTAAATGAGTGTCCACAAAATGAAATAAAACATAGTACTGGAAATAAAATAAAATAAGAATATGTCTGAAAAGAAATAAATGCTGTTTACTATATAAAAAGTTGTTTTCAAGTGTCAAATGGAATTGAATCTTATACAATGTTGGTGGATTATGAAATTGCATGAATGAAATAACATTGGAGAAATAAGAAAAAAGTTTATATATACAATATTTACAAATGTAAGATAAAAGGTGAAGAAGGGCCAAATCCGAGATCTATAAATCGTAAATTTTCAAAGTGAAAACAGATATTTTTTTTTTTTTTTAGATCTGCTTTCCAAGTAATAGTAACCATGTACAGCTTCATTTTAAATGAAAACTGTACTAATGATAATGTTCATGGTGAAAGGAAATTGGAAAAAAATTTAAAATGTCAGAGGTAAAATGTTTGTGTGGTATGCATGAAACACGTGTAGAAAATGATCTCATGCTGAAAGTAAGAGAAACATAGCTAAAAAATTATGTAAACGCAATAGTAAAATCCTCATTTTTAGGAACATAGTGTGGGGTATGTTGTTTGTTTCAATTGAGAAAGGAAAGTTTAATTTTTAGAATTGGATGTTATAGATCACAAGTTTTATTACAATAAACATTGTGTTCTCTAATTATCAATCAAGTATATTTATTGATAAAAAAAGAAAAGTAATGGACATGTTTATTATAATTTATCAATATTAAATTGTTATCATGAAAAACCAATGGAAAGCGTGTTGGTTATTTCGTGTTCATAAGAAAAAACATCATGGGTTGTCACCAGTGATTTTATGTATGCTAACATTTCGCTGCAAATGTGGTAGCTAAATGTCTTTTTGGTTATTCTACACAAAATAAAATATATACACAAAACAAAGTAAAAGAAATGTCAGGGTTAGTTAATGATAAGCTTAGTACCAAGAAATAAGCACAGAATAAGGAAAAGAAAGATACATTTGTTGATATTGTGTCGATTGGTGAATTTGTTGGTTCATTTTGTTTTATGACATATCAACACTATATCAGGTTATTTCATGCCCAATCTAGTGACATTTTTTTTTCCTAGAATATATTTGTTTATTTAATGTTGGTTTCTATTTAACTCATAATTGGGACCCTAACAGGTACTACTACTCCAGATCAGAGTGGACCTGGTAGCAATAGCAATTAAATGGTGGCTTCACACTTCACAAAGCCCCATGTTTGGATACAGTTTATGGTCATATCCAGGACCTGGTGAATTTGTAAATAATTGAAACGATCAACACTGGCGAGTTAGAATTCTACATACCTATTGTTATAAAGTACCAATTTATGTTTTACATATCACTCCACAACGTTGCTGCAGAATCCAGACAGTTGAAAGAGTCTCAAGAAACTGAAAAGCTATTTAGTACTCTTAAATAAAATAACATGCATAAAGAAATCCTAATATAAGACAATAGATGAAAAAGCAATAAAAATTTTGTGTGGAATCAAGTGAAAACAGTTTCTTTGTCAAAGAAATTGCATGAAGATTCTCAGAGACTTTTCCTTCCTCGTTCCCTTCCCTTTTGGTGGACGGAAACTTTCACAGTGGCTCAGAAGGTGGGCTGAGCACACTTCCTACAAAGGTGGGATGGGTAAATTTCTTTTTCATTTGGTTGCCTGGAGGACAGGCTTAGGCCCCCCCCCCCAAAAAAAAAGGTTGGAGCCAGGGAACTTCTCCTCCCAGAAGGGGGAGGGGGGCCCGGGAAGGCTTCTCTTCCCATATTTTTTGTTTTGTGTAAGGTTGATCTCTTTCCAAAGGGAGTAAGAGGATATCCCTCTCTTAGGAGGAGACCGAAGGCTCCCTGGGCCTCCCATCCTCCTTCTGAGAGAAGTTCCCCGGCTTCCACATTCATTGCTCAGCCCGCCGTCCAGGCAATCAGAGTCTGATTGTCTGCCGTATATAAAAAGGCGATTTTAGCTTGTCAGGCGGTATGCTCTGCGTAGACCATTTTTCTTCCACCTGTTGACCTTCCCTCCCTGTCATACAATACGCTTAAACAGGATATTTTAATTTATGCAGATTCCATATAGACTTTTAGTTTCCCAGGGTGTATACCCTCCGTTGACCATTTATGTTTAAGAGTTTTCCTTGCCCCTTCTCTGCCCCAGAATGGGAAGGGAGCTCTTTCCCACTGTATGGGGGGGGGGGGGCTTTCTTTTATGGTTATGTGGGGAGCCTTACCTTTACCCCCCTTAAGGTGGTAGGTCTTTTTTGTAAAATTGTTAGTCAAATGTTGATCAAATATTATAAGTTTTTGTGATATGCATGAAACATGTGCAGAATATGATCTGCTCTCATGCTGAAAGCAAGTAGAGAAACATTGTGAAAAAATGATGTAAACCTAAGCTAAGCAAACGACCAGTCAATGGAAATGTTTATTATAATGTATCAACAATAACACATTATCATAGTTATTTGGTGCTTATACGAAACAGGTATCAGGGATTGTCACCATTGATTTTATTTATGTTAACAGTGCATGTCACTACAAATAATGATGGTAGCGAAATTAAGTTTTGTTTATTCTACCTAATATAAAGTATATACACAAAACAAAGTAAACATCTGCTGAATTTGATATTAAGCAGCAAAATATTTCAAAACATAAAAATGTGAAACATAACATGAATACTCTCCATTGTCACTTGAAAACATTGGTCTTGGTAGGCAGTTTATTAGATGCTCAAATAGTGGTCTTGGTATGGTGTGCTTAATATTATTGTATGCAAAATTTAAAAACACAAGAGGGTACAATCAATATTGAAAAAGTAACATCTGTCACAGAAAATAGTAATTTATAAATATCAAAAGGAATATTATTCTGTACTTAAAATGTTAAACTTACTGTTAACAATAATTTAAAATGGTGATCAGGATGAGTCCAACAACTTAGTCCTTGAGCTTTCTTATTGGTCATAGTAAAAAGAAATTGTAGTCTTTCAAGTTTGTTGGTCGCATTGGGATTCTTGGAATGTATCAACAGATTCCTGCATATGAATCTTTGTTAATTTCACACAATACAAAATATATATACAAAACAAAGTAAAGCATAGTATAGGGTTAGTTGTGTCCTCTAATTATCAACCAACTATTGCTAAAAAGAGAAAAGCACTGGAAATGTTTCTTATAATGTATCAATATTGAATTGTTCTCATGAAACACAAATCGAAATAGTGATAGTTATTTGGCGCTTATAAGAAACAGGTATCAGGGATTTTGGTGTATCAGATGTTTTTACAGTGAACTTAACTTTCAAGAAACAAATTGGTATGCAATGACATAGGCTAAGAATCTTAGACAAAATATATTCAAATGAAAAAAAATGTTGAACACTTATAACTTTGTATGGACTCTCAAAAACATTTGTAAAAAATGTGTAAACAAATGTAAAAAAAAATGATCCGCTCTACTTGATGACATCAAGCATAGTAATATTTTAGTGAAGAAAATATGAAATTGATGTTCAGTGATTAGTTTGGATGAATGAGAAAATGTAATTGTTTGATGCATAAAAATAACTCATTTGCTGTATTTAATATTAAGCAGCAAAATATAGTGATTTGAATATTTAGGAAAACATCAAACCAGATTATGTAAAAAAAAAAAGATGAAATTAGAAAATATATATTTTATGCTTATGAGTTTTGCCAATTAAAATGTTGTGGCAGAAATTGGGTGATTACCAAGTAATTTTATTTTGGTAAAATTCTTAAATTATTTCAATGTTTATTATAATTTCTAATTAGTGACTTGTTATCATCAAAATCCGCCCCAAAGAGTGTCCTTTCTTTTATTAGGTATCAGAATAGGTATCCAGATTTCTACTTCTATACAAATGTGATATTGTAGTACAGTAAATGTCAAATTGTTTTTCAAGTATTAGTTTGTAACGTTTGTACTGACTTCATCAGATGTCATGTAAGGAACTGAATTCTATTTAAGACTTTATCTGAAGTGTTTTTATTTTGGTAGATCATGTGTGATTACACTGTAGTAATTGCGCTGATAGCATGTTAACTACAAATGACAAAAGATAAATCAATTTCTGATTCAGCTACACAATATAAACTAAAGGAAATCAAATTTGCAAAATAAAAGAAAAATGTAGTTATGGGTTAGTTTGGAGTTAGAATAAAAAGCCAACAAAACAGTTAGTTTATATTGTGTAGACTGTTTAATTAACTTTGTTCATTTCTGATAGTATTGAGAGTGGTCAATGAAAACCTTAATTTCTGACAAAATACTGTAATTTTCTTGGATACCCATTCGTAAAAAGTACCTTTTTTGTGAAAAAAAAAACACTCCCCAGATCACCTTCACCACCTAAAACACAAAAACAAAAATATCTTTATTCTTCAAATATTGTTGTTGACTGGAGGGCGGGCTGAGCACTCCCAAAAAGGTAGGAGCCGGGGAACTTATCCTCCCAGAAAGGGGGCCCGGGAAGACTTCCCTGTCCCCATATTTTTTTTTTTTTTTATGTAAGGTTGATCTCTTTCTGAATGGAGTAAGCGGAACCGACAGGGGGGGGGGGTCAATCAACCATACAAAAGGATATCTATCTCTTAGTTGAAAGAGGGAAGGTCTCCCTGTCCTCCCATACCCCTTCTGAGAGAAGTTTCCCCAGCTCTCAGCTTTGGGGGGGGGGGTAGGAGGGCTTAGCCCGCCCTCAAGGCAAATAGTCTGACTGTCTGCCTTATATAAAAAGGCGATTTTAGCTGGTCAGGTGGTATGACCTGCATTGACTATTTTTCCTCCACCTGTTGACCTTCCTTAATATTTATTTTTAATAATAAACACATTTTATTTTAATATTAATATTTATTTGTAATAATAAACACATTATATTATTTTAAATATTAATATTTATTTTTAATAATAAACACATATTATTTTAAATATTAATATTTATTTATAATAATAAACACATTTTATTCTACTTTAAATATTAATATTTATTTTTAATAATAAAAACAATTTTAATATGTATTTTTTAATAATAAACACATTTTTATTTTAATAATTATTTTTAATACTAACTCATTTTATTATTGTAAATGTTAATATTTATTTTTAATAATTATTGTTATTTAATAATAATATATTCTATTTTTTTACTGTTTATGTCTAACTTTTATCGACTTTTTCTTTTTTAATTGGACTTTTTTTTGTATTTATTAACTGTTTTATTCTTTATGGACTCTTTTTCGAACATCGAAATTTTAAAATTAGTTTTATTTAAAAAAAAAAAAAGACGGTGTTGTTTTTTTAATTGAATTCTACACTTTTTCAACAAACTGTTACAGACATAATGGACTACCCCCAACAAAAAACTGCGAATAAAATATATAAAACTCGTAATTTCTGTTTTTAAAGTGGGTTGTTTATTTTCCTTATGAAATATACTTTCAAAATAAACTATTACAGTCGTTAAAAACATAATAGAAGTATTATTTTTTATTTTTTAAAAACAATGTTTACAAAATGTCTAAGCGCGTTTCTCTCGATGGCTTTTAATAATAAAAATGTGGAAACCTTTAAACTGTCGAATATGATTTTTAGGTAATTTAAAAAGAAAATGCTATGGACTGTTTTTCGAACATCGAAATTTTAAATTTTAAAATTAGTTTTATTTAAAAAACAAAAAAAAGACGGTGTTGTTTTTTTAATCGAATTCTAAACTCAACAAACTTTTAGACATAATGGACTGTTTGTCCAACATCGAAAATTTTAAAAATAACGTTTTATGTACTATTCTAGAGTTATCGAATCTATAAAGTCTATTTTTTTATATGCTAGTGCAGAGAGTGATCCGTGCTAGATTAAGAATGGCTTTTAATAATAAAAATGTGGAAACCTTTAAACTGTCGAATATGATTTTTAGCATACTGTAATTTTCGTGTACATAAGCGTCCTCATGGAAACAAAATATTTTTACAAAAAAATAGTAGCATTGAGTTAAATAAATAACTGGTGCCAGAATTTATCGAATTTTTATTTTTTAATAGCGTTTTCTTAAAACGAATAGAAAAATAATTTCCCATGAAAAAAAAAAGAAAATGCTATTAAAAAGTATAAAAAAAATTTAAAAAAAAAAAAAAAAATTCTGTAAACATTGAAAAAAAAATATTTGTACCCAAAAAGTATTAGCATATAAGTTAAATAAATAACTGTTGTACGTACGTAAAATAAAAAACACACCGAATGGTTTGAAAATGAAAGTGTGTGAGAGAGAGGGGGGAGAGAGAAAGCGGTGTATATTGAAGTTAGTTCCTAACCAAAAGCGGTGCATTCGCCATTAGTGGACGTTGACGTCACGTCACGTGACATGACTAAGCGTTTTCAAACGAATAGAAAAATAGAAAGAGGGTGATAGAGAAAGTGAGAGAGAGAGAGAGAGTAAGTGTGAGAGAGAGAGACGGTGTTGGTTTTACTCCTCCCCCCTTCCAGCTTAAGAGGTATGAGGTCACGTGGTAATATACAAAATGGCTAATTATTTTATATTACATAAATATTACGATATTTTTATTATCGTCTAATATTTTGAAAGCTGAATTTTTTTATTCCTGTACATTTTTTCCTGACATTTTTCGTTAAAACTCTTGTATAAATAATATTTTTAACCAGGTAATCACGATGGAAACATTGTCATAAAGTGTAATAATAGATATAAGTAAGCCGAAGAGAAAAATGCAAAAGTATCGAAGACAAAACTTATTTACAATTGTTCGCCATTAGTGGTCGTTGACGTCACGTCACGTGACATGACTAAACGTTTTTTTTTTTTACGTATGAATTACATTGGATCATTCAAGAATTACGTAATAAAAAGCATTACAATGACAGTTTTTTTTGGGACCCCCTTGGAGATAACTGATACGTTTACCCCTTTCTCCTCGTCAGTTTGACGTGAAATTTCGATATTTGTCATCCGGGACACGGGGCTTCGATATGATACCAAATTTATCAAGTCTGGTTGTGTCTTTCAAAAGTTTTAGCGTTACATACAAACATACAAACTCACAGATTTTTGCCTTTTATATATATAGACTAGCAGGGCTACCCGGCGTTGCTCGGGACCGTATAAACAATGAAAAAACAAAAGCAGATATTGAACATATGTTTTATTCTTAGGGGAGAGGAATCTTTCATCTCTATGTATTATTTGTTTTATCTACCCCCGGACTGGTATTGTTCATGTTTTATCCCTAGCATAGGTAATTTACAGCATGTATATGAAATTGTTTTACCTTAGGGAGAAGAGAACAGGTAATATACAACATAATGTGTCTATATTACATCCCTGGCAACGCCTAGAAACCAGCTAGAACATGTATTTCAGTCAATGTTCATTACATCCTGGGCTATGCCGGGAAACCAGCTAATCTCTATTTAGTGACTTGACCACCAAAATACCTCCCTAAGTGTGTCCTTTCTTTTGAACTTATTAGATATAGGTATCTAGAAATGTGTGTGAAATTTTGTTGAATGCATTGTTCACTATGATTTTCTTATTGTTCTACACAATATCAACTGCAGCGAAATAAAACAGTAAACTTAGTGTAGTGTTAGAATAAAGAGCAAAGGAAAAAATTAGAATCATATTCTGTAATTGCAAATCTAAATTTGCTAGCGTGTACCAGTATTTGCCAGGTTGTGGAAATTTGGAATTTATAACGTATGTAGTGGCCTTTTCCTAGATACCTATTGCTAAAAATTATACTTTCATTTTGTTAGAAAAATCTCTCTTCGGATGCCCTGCATCATCCAAAATAAAAACAAATATTTTTATAATTGTTTCAGTACATTGCTACACATTGTGAAATTTGTTGACGTTTGTAAAAAAAAATCATGAATGTGCTTATATTCCAAAAAAGAAAATATCAGTGCACAGTATTGAAAGTGTTCGAGATTCAAAAGTCTGTAACATTTCTACTAACTTCATAAGATGTCATGTGAGAAACTGAATTGAATATCAAGACATTATCTGAAGCGTTTTTATTTTGGTATAACGTATGTGTTTACAGTGAACCGTAACTTTTAATAAACAGCTTGGTATGCAATGACATAGGCTAAGAATCTTAGACAAAATATATATAAATTGGAAAAATGTGTGAACAAATGAAAAAAAAAATGATCCGCTCCACTTGATGACATCAAGCACAGTAATATTTTAGTGAAGAAAATATGAAATTGATGTTCAGTGATTAGTTTTGATGAATGAGAAAATGTAATTGTTTGATGCATAAAAAATAACTCATTTGCTGTATTTGATATTAAGCAGCAAAATATAGTGATTTGAATATTAAGGAAAACATCAAATCAGATTATGTAAAAAAAAAAGATGAAATTAGAAAATATATATTTTCTGTTTATGAGTTTTGCCAATCAAAATTTTGTGGCAGAAATTGGGTGATTACCATGCAATTTTATTTTGATAAAATTCTTAAATTATTTCAATGTTTATTATAATTTCTTAGTAGTGACTTGTTATCATCAAAATCCGCCCCAAAGAGTGTCCTTTCTTTTATTAGGTATCAGAATAGGTATCCAGATTTCTACTTCTATACAAATGTGATATTTCGGATCTGTAGAAAAACAATTTGTTGCATATATAAGCTGAGAATTGTTCTCTCTCATTCTCTCTCTCACACACCCACACATTCTCACTTTTATAGATATAATAGATAAATTATGCTAGATATATTTCCATATGTCTGAATAATCTATATACAAATTTTCAAATCTGTAGATAAAAAATTTGTTGAGTATATAGGTTGAGAATTGTTCTCTCTCTCTCTCTCTCCTCTCACACATGCTCACTTTTATAGATATAATAGATAGATTATGCTAGATATATTTCCATATGTCTGAATACACTATATAAAAATTTTCTAATCTGTAGATAAAAATTTGTTGAATATAAAGGGTGAGAATTGTTCTTACTGTCTCTCTCTCTCTCACACACAGACATATTCTCACTTTTATAGACATAATAGATAGATTATGCTAGATATATTTCCATATGTCTGAATACCTTATATACCAATTTTCAAATCTGTAGATAAAAAATTTGTTGAATATATAGGTTGAGAATTGTTCTCTCGCTCTGTCTCTCTCTCTCTCTTGCTACCTCACACACACACACGCAAACATTCTCACTTTTATAGATATAATAGATAGATTATGCTAGATATATTTCCATATGTCTGAATACCCTATATACAAATTATCTAATCTGTAGATAAAAAATTTGTTGAGTATATAGGTTGAGAATTGCTCTCTCTCTCACAGACACACACATTTTCACTTTTGTAGATATAATAGATAGATTATGCTAGATATATTTCCATATGTATGAATACCCTTTATAACAAATTTAAAATCTGTAGATAAAAAATTTGTTGAATATATAGGTTAAGAATTGTTCTCTCTCTCTCTCTCTCTACCTCACACACACCCACACACACAAACATTCTGACTTTTATAGATATAATAGATAGATTATGCTAGATATATTCCATATGTCTGGATACCCTATATACAAATTTTCTAATCTGTAGATAAAAAATTTGTTGAATATTTTCAACCCTTATCCTCGAGTGGCGTCTGGGCCTTGATAAGTAGTAATGCGTATTTAGCAAAATATAAATATATATATATATATAACAAATTTACTGAATTTCCATTACTAACGATTACTGTATTGTCCAATTGACTACTGCGCTTTTCAACCCTTATCCTCGAGTGGCCTCTGGGCCTTGAGAAGTAGTAATTACTAACGATTACTATATTGACCAATTGACTACTGCACTTTTTAACCCTTATCCTCGGGTGGCCTCTGGGCCTTATTGTCCAATTGACTACTGTGGACTTTTTAACTCTTATGCTCGAGTGGCCTCTGGGCCTTGATAAGTGGAAATGACTAAGTAACAAAAAATAGGTATATAACAAATTTACTGAATTTCCATTACTAACGATTACTATATTGTCCAATTGACTACTGTGCACTTTTCAATCCTTATCCTCGAGTGGCCTCTGGGCCTTGATAAATGGTAATGCGTATGTAACAAAATATACATATATATAACAAATTTACTGAATTTCCATTACTAACGATTACTATATTGTCCAATTGACTACTGCACTTTTAAACGCTTATCCTCGAGTGGCCTCTGGGCCTTGATAAGTGGTAATACCATCGAGTGGCCTCTGGGCCTTAATAAGTGGTTGTGCCTAAGTAACAAAAAATAGGTATATTACAAATATCCCGCATTTCCATTACAACCGACTACTACGGTGCACTTTTCAATCCTTATCCTCGAGTGGCCTGTGGGCTTTGATAAGTGGTAATGCGTATTTAACAAAATATTAATATATATATAACAAATTTACTGAATTTCCATTACTAACAATTACTATATTTTGTCCAATTGACTACTGCACTTTTCAACACTTATCCTCTAGTGGCCTCTGGGCCTTGATAAGTGGTAATGCCTATATAAACAAAATATAAATATATATATAACAAATTTCCCGACTTTCCATTACTAAGTATTACTATGTTGTCCAATTAACTACTGCCATTTTCAACCCTTATCCTCGGGTGGCCTCTGGGCCTTATTGTCCAATTGACTACTGTGCACATTTAACTCTTATCCTCGAGATGTATCTGGGCCTTGATAAGTGGAAATGCCTAAGTAACAAAAAAATAGATATATAACAAATTTCCCGAATTTGACTACTGTGCACTTTTCAACTCTTATCCTCGAGTGGCCTCTGGGCCTTGATAAGTGGTCATATATATTTTTTACAAAATAACAAAATAGGTTGGAGTCGCTGAATAACTCATCCTCCCGTTAAAGCGGTTCCATCCTCTTTCCCCAATTTGACTACTGTGCACTTTTCAACTCTCGTCCTCGAGTGGACTATGGGCCTTGATAAGTGGTAATACATATTTTATGAAAAATATATCTATATATATATATATATATATATATATATATATATATATATATATATATATAACAAAATAGGTTGGAGTTGCTGAATAACTCATCCTCCTGTTAAAGCGGTTCCATCCTCTTTCCCAAATTTGACTACTGTGGACTTTTTAACTCTCATCCTCGAGTGGCCTATGGGCCTTGATAAGTGGTAATACATATTTTTTTATAAATATATATATATATATATATATATATATACCAAAAGAGGTGTGAGTCGCTGAATAATTCATCCTCCTATTAAAGCGATTAAATCCTCTTTCCCAAATTTGACTACTGTGCACTTTTAAACTCTCATCCTCGTGTGGCCTCTGGGCCTTGATAAGTGGTAATATATAGTTTGTACAAAAAAAAATATATATATATATATATATATATATATATATATATATATATATAACAAAATAGGTTGGAGTGGCTGAATAACTCATCCTCCCGTTAAAGAGGTTCCATCCTCTTTCCCGAATTTGACTACTGTCCACTTTTCAACTCTCATCCTCGAGTAGCCTATGGGCCTTGATAAGTGGTAATATATATTTTTTAGTAAATATAGATATAAATATATATATAACAAAATAGGTTGGAGTCGCTGAATAACTCATCCTCCCGTTAAAACTGTTCCATCCTCTTTCCCGAATTTGATTACTGTGCACTTTTCAACTCTTATCCTCGAGTAGCCTATGGGCCTTGATAAGTGGTAATATATTTTTGTTATAAATATAGATATATATATATATATATAAAAAATAGGTTGGAGTCGCTGAATAACTCATCCTCCCGTTAAAGCGGTTCCATCCTCTTTCCCGAATTTTACTACTATGCACTTTTCAACTCTCATCCTCGAGTGGCCTATTGTCCTTGATAAGTGGTAATATATATTTTTTAATAAAAGTATATATATATATATATATATAACAAAATAGGTTGGAGTCGCTGAATAACTCATCCTCTCGTTAAAGCGGTTCCATCCTCTTTACCGTATTTTTTATACAGTGCACTATTCAACTCTCATCCTCGAGTGGCCTATTGTCCTTGATAAGTGGTAATATATATTTTTTAATAAATATAGATATAAATATATATATAAAAAAATAGGTTGGAGTCGCTGAATAACTCATCCTCCCGTGAAAGCGGTTCCATCCTCTTTCCCGAATTTGACTACTGTGCACTTTTCAACTCTAATCCTCGAGTGTCCTATGGGCCTTGATAAGTAGTAATATATATTTTTTACAAAATATATACATACATATATATAACAAAATAGGTTGGAGTCACTGAATAATTCATCCTCCTCTTAAAGCGGTTCCATCATCTTTGCCGAATTTGACTACTGTGCACTGTTAAACTCTCATCCTCGTGTGGCCTATGGGCCTTGATAAGTGGTAATATATATTTAAAAATAAATATAGATATAAATATATATATACCAAAATAGGTTGGAGTCGCTGAATATCTCATCCTCACGTTAAAGCGGTTCCATCCTCTTTCCCAGATTTGACTACTGTGCACTTTTCAACTCTAATCATCGAGTGTCCTATGGGCCTTGATAAGTAGTAATATATATTTTTTACAAAATATATACATACATATATGTAACAAAATAGGTTGGAGTCACTGAATAATTCATCCTCCTCTTAAAGCGGTTCCATCATCTTTCCCAGTTTGACTGCTGTGCACTTTTCAACTCTAATCCTCGAGTGTCCTATGGGCCTTGATAAGTAGTAATATATATTTTTTACAAAATATATACATACATATATGTAACAAAATAGGTTGGAGTCACTGAATAATTCATCCTCCTCTTAAAGCGGTTCCATCATCTTTGCCGAATTTGACTACTGTGCACTTTTAAACTCTCATCCTCGAGTGGCCTATAGGCCTTGATAAGTGGTAATATATAGTTTGTACAATATATATATATATATATATATATATATATTACAAAATAGGTTGGTGTCGCTGAATAACTCATGCTCCCGTTAAAGTTGTTCCATCCTCTTTCCCAAATTTGACTACTGTGACCTTTTGAACTGTCATCCTCGAGTTGCCTATTGGCCTTGATAAGTGCTAATATAGAGAGAAGAGAAACGGGGTGAGAGAGAGAGAAGATAAAGAGGGCGAGAGAGAGACAGAAGAGAATGAGGGGAGAGAGAGAGAAGAGAAAGACGGTGTGAGAGAGAGAAGAGAAAGGGGGTGAGAGAGAGAGAAGAGAAAGAGGTAGACAGGGAGAGAGAAGAGGGTAAGAGTGAGTTGAGAATGAGGGTGAAAGAGAGAGAGAGAAGAGAAAGAGGGTGAGAGAGAGAGAAAAGAAAGACGGCGAGAGAGAGAGAAAAGAGAAGAGAAGAGAAAGAGGGTAAGAGAGAGAGAGAAGAGGGTGAGAGAGAGAAGAGAAAGAGGTAGAAAGAGAAGAGGGTGAGAGAGAGCAGAGAAGAGGGTGAGAGAGAGCAGAGAAAGAGGGTGAGAGAGAAAGAGGGTGAGAGAAGTGAAAGAGGTAGAGAGAGAAGAGGGTAAGAGAGAAAGAGGGTGAGAGAGAGAAGAGGGTGAGAGAGAGAGAGGTAGTGAGAGAGAGAGATAAGAGAAAGAGGTAGAGAGAGAGAGAAGAGGGTAAGACAGAGAGAGAGAGAGGGGTAGTGAGAGAGAGAGATAAGAGAAAGAGGTAGAGAGAGAGAGAGAGAGAAGAGGGTGAGGGAGAAAGAAGAGGGTGAGAGAGAGCAGAGGGAGAGAGAGAGAGAAGAGAAATAGGTAGAGAGAGAGAGATGAAGGTGAGAGAGAGCAGGGAAAGAGGGTGATAGAGAAGAGAAAGAGGTAGAGAGAGAGAGAGAGAGAAGGGTGAGAGAGAGCAGAAAAAGAGGGTGAGAGAGAGAGAAAGAGGGTCAGAGAGAGAGAGAAGAGAAAAAGGTGTACACAGAGAGTGAGAGAGAGAAGAGGGTAAGAGAGAGAGAGAGAAGAGGTTGAGAGAGAGAGAGATAAGAGAAAGAGGTAGAGAGAGAGAAGCGGGTGAGAGAGAGAGAAGAGGGTGCGAGAGAGAAGAGAAAGAGGTAGAGAGAGAGAAGCGGGTGAGAGAGAGAGAAGAGGGTGCGAGAGAGAAGAGAAAAAGGTAGAGAGAGAGAAGAGGGTGAGAGAGAGAGAAAGAGGATGAGAGAGAGAAGAGAAAGAGAGAGAGAGAAGAGGGTGATAGAGAAAGAGAGTGAGAGAGAGAAGAGAAAGAGAGAGAGAGAGAAAGAGGGTGAGAGAAGAGGGTAAATGTGCATCTTTTTTTATAGTAGGTAATGCTTGGGAGACTGTGCACATTGCCTCCTCCCCCCTCCCCCCTACAAAAGCGGTTCCATTCATAAGAAAACAAACTCGTATAAAAGTAATTTTCGTGTATTTAAGCGGCCTCATACTGATAGCCACCCCCCCTTCCAGAGAGAGAGAAATATGGTGATAGAGAGAGTTAGGAAAGGTGTAGAGATAGAAGAGAGTGAGAGAGAGAGAGAAAGACGGCGAGAGAGAGAGAGAAAGACGGCGAGAGAGAGAGAGAAAGACGGCGAGAGAGAGAGAGAGAGAGAGAGAGAAGGGAAAGAGGGTGAGAGAGAGTAGATAAAGAGGGTGAGAGAGAGAAAGAGAAGAGAAAAAGGTCTAGAGAGAGAGAGAGAAGAGAGTGAGAGAGAGAGAGAGAGAAATATGGTGAGTCGAGTTGATCCTCTCTCTCTCTCACTCTCTTCTCTCTCTCTCTCTCTCTAGACCTTTTTCTCTTCTCTTTCTCTCTCTCACCCTCTTTATCTACTCTCTCTCTCACCCTCTTTCCCTTCTCTCTCTCTCTCTCGCCGTCTTTAGAGAGAAGAGAAACAGGGCGAGAGAGAGAGAGAAGATAAGAGAAGGGAAAGAGGGTGAGAGAGAGAGTAGATAAAGAGGGTGAGAGTGAGAAAGAGAAGAGAAAGAGGTCTAGAGAGAGAGAGAGAGAAGAGAGTGAGAGAGAGAGAGAAATATGGTGATAGAGAGTTAGGAAAGGTGTAGAGATAGAAGAGAGTGAGAGAGAGAGAGAAAGACGGCGAGAGAGAGAGAGAAAGACGGCGAGAGAGAGAGAGAGACGGCGAGAGAGAGAGAGAGAGAGAGAGAGAGAGAAAGACGGCGAAAGAGAGAGAGAGAGAGAGAGAAAGACGGCGAGAGAGAGAGAGAGAGAAAGTGGAAAATGTGCAAGCGACCTAATTTTCGTTTACATAAGCGGCCTGATACTGATACCCCCCCTCCCCCTTCAAGTTAACAGAGTTAGAATGTATAAACAAAATGGCTAATCTTTGTTTACATGTAAATTACAAAGAGCAAAGTCATCTTCGCCGGCAAAAAACTTCGAGCAAAAATAAAAACATTTTCCCTACGTCAATTTTCGTGTAATTTTGGTTTTTTTTTTATTTTTGGAGTGCGATAATTACGTTGGTAATAACGGTTCGAGTCGAAAACTAATATTTAACTGTGTTATAGTATCAATTTCTCCTCCGAAGGCAGTTTTAACGTACCTCAGCTGCAGCCGACATTTTACTGAGCTGACGTCACGTCACGTGACACTTAATGAATAACGTTATAATGACAGGATTTTTGGGGCCCCCCCTGGGAGAAAAATGATAAGTTCACCCCCTTGTAATTGTCCGTTTGACGTGAAATTTTGATATTTGTCATGCGGGTGATCAAGGTGCAATATGATACATAATTTGTCAACTTTGGTTGTGTCTGTCAAAAGTTTGAGCTGACGTCACGTCATGTGACACGTGTTGAATAACATTGGATCATTCAAGAATTACGTAATAAAAAGCATTACAATGACAGTTTTTTTTGGGCCCCCCTTGGAGATAACTGATACGTTTACCCCTTTCTCCTCGTCCGTTTGACGTGAAATTTCGATATTTGTCATCCGGGATAGGGGGCTTCGATATGATACCAAATTTATCAAGTCTAGTTGTGTCTTTCAAAAGTTTTAGCGTTACAAACAAACATACAAACTCACAGACGTTTGCCTTTTATATATATAGAAGACTAGCCTGGGGTACCCGGCATTGCCCGTGTGTTCGGAGATGTGTGTGTGTTGGGAGGGGGTAGATCAAAACAACCCTGTTTAAAAAAAAAAACGTTGGCCGGGTGTTTGGAGGTGTAAAAGAAAAAAAAAGTTTTAGTAGGAAGGTAGGCTTGATATGATGGAAACGAAATGGAAAAAACTTAGCCACGAGGGGAGAGGAAGTGAAAAATGTCTTAAGTTGACATTTATAAAGTGAAATTGACAGGTGCGAGAAAGTTAAGTCACGTGATGTTTGACGTAGTTTTGCGCTGGAAGCCAGTTTCTGTTTCCCCCGCCCCATCATTCACTTTTTGAAGACACGGCGATCGAAAAATATCTCAAAAATAGCTTGTAAAAGTCGGGTAAATTAAAGATAGCCATGACCCCCGTTCTTAAGTCGCAGATATTATGATTTCGACATGATATAAAAAGTTTTAAGAAGGAGTGAGCCGTCCGAGAAGCCTTTTGCGGACATACAGAAAAATGCACACACACACACACACATTTTGCCTTTTATATATATAGACTAGCAGGGGGGTACCTGGCCTTGCCCAGGTGCTTGTAGGTGTGTGCGTTTGGGGGGGGGGCGTAAAGAAGAACAAAAAGGAAACTTAACCCTGTTTAAATATTAAAAAAACGATAAAAAGCAGCGATTTTAAAAATGAAAAAAAAAAATAAGGGAGGGGGTTTGGTGACAGGTCGGCTTGAACCCAGTGCCGTGAGGCCCATAGGCTAAGCCTTAACACCTGCGCTACAGCGACAGTCAATGTAAGAGCGATTAAAAAGTTAATGTCAAACATCACGCTATTCCCCAGTTTTTAATGAGGTCAAATCATTTTACTGCGGGATAGTTGACGGTGACATTTACATTCAGTTCGAATCCGGTTTTGCTGTTTTTATATTGAAAAGTGAAACCAACATGCGGAGATCCGAATATGTGGAATATTTATCTTTTAAAAGTCGGGCAAATTAAATAGACAAGCGACCCCTATCATTAACTTGTAGATATTATCATTAAGACGTGGTATAAAAAGTTTTAAGAAGAAGTGAGTCGACCGATCGCTTCTCAGAAAAACGCTTTTCACGGACATACACAACAAGCAAACATACATACATACACACATTTTCGCTTTTATATATATAGACTAGCGGGGTGGGTTCCCGGCATTGCCCGAGTGTTTGAAGGTGTATGTGGTTGTTAATGAAAACCTAAGAATAAGCAAAGTAAAAAAAGAAAACATAAAAACGACCGTTAAAACTTAAGCGGGGGGTACCCGGGGGGGGGGGGGAATCAAAACATCGATAAAAAACACAAAAAAAACTAACGTAAGGCAAACGAACGATGTTAAATGTAAAAATAAAAAAAAACAAAAACAAAAAAGAGAACAGAAAAACGAACGTTGAAACTTCTGAAAAATAAAAACCAAAAAAAAGAAAAACACGTGAAAAATGGCTTAAATAAGCCTGTTTCAGGCGGGGGGGGGTACCCGGCGTTGCCCGAGTGTTTGTAGGTGTGTGTGGTTGTTAATGAAAACCTAAGAATAAGTGAAGTAAAAAAAGAAAACAGAAAAACGAACGTTAAAACTTAAGCGGGGGGTACCCGGGCGGTACCCGGGCGGTGGGGGGGGGGGGTAATCAAAACATTGAAAAAAAAAACTAACGTAAGGCAAACGAACGAAACGAATGTTAAAACTAAAAACAAAAACAAAAAAAACACGTTTCGATATTAAAATTTAAAAAATCGGTGGGTACCCGGGTGTGTGTGGTCGGTCGGGGGTGGGGGTGTTAATGAAAACCTAAGAATAAGCGAAGTAAAGAAAAACAGAAAAACGAACGTTACGTGAAAAATGGCTTAAATAACACTGGTTCAATATTTAAATTTAAAAAATCGAAAAAAAAAAAGAAAAATAAAGACATCTCACACCACGATTTGAACCCAAAACGTTTAGATAACGAACCAACGCACTAACCAACTGAGCTAACACAACGTAAATGAAATTTAGTCAGTTTTTCAACTATTTAAAGTAAATCAGGTCATGACGTCATCTGACACATGCGTAGAACCGGTCGTCGTCACAAGAGGACCGATTTCGTTGACCCCTCCCACCCGTCGAAAATTGTCGATTTCGGGGTGAAAAAAAATGAACGTTTTTGGCCAATTTTTCGAGCAAAGGATGGAGCTTCGATATGATACCGAGTTTGTGAATTTTCGTTGAGTCCATCGAAAGTTTTTAGCGAAAACATAAACATACATACAAACATACATACATGCGTACATACATACACACATTTTCACTTTTATATATATAGATTATAAGACTTATGTAGCATTTAACGTTAAAATACCTGCATATTATCTGAACTAAAAACATGTGGCTTTTTTTTATCTCTAAAGTATGCATTACTTCTAGCTAGTCTAAACTTAATACGTAACCCTAAATGTATTACTTCTTAACTAGTTTTTTAAATGAGTTAAAATTTAACCAGACTTTCCACTTTGATAAAAGTTCCATTATAGCATATTTATTATGGGTTGGAGCTGGAATGGGGAAACATTCTAGCTCGAGGTAGATAAAGGCAAAAAGTATCCATGCATAAATATGGGAGGGGAGACTATCTTCAAGTCTTGTTCTAAACTGGGAATGGGGCAACGGACTTATACTAAGTAGATATTAATAAGTCCTCTCACCTTTTTTTTTTTAAATGGAGAGTAGATAATACATGTGGATGTGTTATCGGCAGCTCCAGTAACTCTCGCTTCTCCTTTTTTGTCCTTCAGTCCTCATTCCCAATGAGTGATTTTTCTGACAAAGGGTGAAGAAAAAGCTGCTTTCCAGGTCAGTAGTACTTTGTGAACAGGAGCATGAGATGGACCATTTCTGTTTCTATGTCTATCCTTGTGGTCATGTAACTAGTAAGGGTGCTGGAGGTAAATGTTTCATCTGAGCTGACGTTATCCACCTGATAGTCAGGGACCCGATCCTTGGATTAACCACTAAGGAGGCTGTCTATCAGCAGGTGCAAAGTACCGGGGCTGCTGTATTGCCATTTGGTGAATGGATTCTGGACCATACAGTAGTTTCTGGTAGGGGTTCTCGATGCCATACTAGTGGGTAATTGTTACGGCTTTATCTTATGTGCTACAACCAAGTCTATCGACATGTTCCACAAATCCCAAAACTTCAACATGACAAATCTCCAAAAACAAAACACGAATAAACCCGAACCCCATCCTCCAATGTAGACCCCCTACTACCAGGTCTCCTTCTCCAACATCAGGGGTCTATGTTCCAACCTTCCAGGGGTTGAAACACAATTACAGGAGACAAAACCGGACATATTCTTTCTAAGTGAAACTGGCATAAGGCCAACCACCTCCCTAGACGAATTCATAATTAAAGGATACTCTAACTTAACATCTAAATCTGAACAACAGGATCGCCATGGGCATAGAATATGTCCCGTGTGGTAGGAGTATCTCCAGAGAAGGCCCTAATTTACCTTATATGTGCTTCCTGGTTGCACTAGCTTACACCATTGCATTTATATTTGCCCTCTATCGCCCCCACAACAGTGGGGTTACTATCTTTAAGAGCATATCTGCGAAAATTGACCACATCCTCTCTGCTCATCCTTCAGCTAACATTCACATTTGCAGTAACTTCAATGTCCATAATGTGGAATGGCTAACCCACTCAAATAAGACCAATGACGACGGGAGGTTTTGTCATGATTTTGCCACTGCCTATGACCTCACTCAGATTGTTCACGAACCCACCCATGTGCCTGATACTACTGGTCAGTATGCAAGCCTTCTAGACCTTTTCCTCACAACTTCCCCTGAGCTATGTTCATGTTTCGTTCTATCTCCTCTAGAATCCTCTGACCACTCCATTGTAGCAGTTAAGATAAAAATGAAATGTAATAAGTCTTCAGACATACCTCTCCACCGTACTGTATATTGATACTCTATGGCTGACTGGGATAGCTTCCGTACATTCATATTCAATCTACGTCTGCATTCCATGTTTAAAAAGGATGTGTCCTCTATAGTATCAGACCTGACCGAATGGTTAATTGTAGGCATAGACCGATTCACACCATCCAAAACATTCCAACAAAAACCTAACAGCCAGTCATGGTTCTCCCCTGAATGTGCTGCTGCCATTGCGCACAGAAATAACTTTTTCCATAGCTACCAACTAAATAGATATACTGAGACTAAAGCTGCTTTCAGGACTGCCAGCAACCACTATAAAAGAGTAATAAAAAATGCAAGAGAGCTATATGCTCAGTCCGTTAAATCCAAAGTAGCTGATCAGCGGCTTGGTTCCCACCAGTTTTGGCAAATAGCAAACAGGATCCTGAACAGAAGCGTGCGTTCTATCCCAACCATCATCAATGGACCTGAGGTCATCTCGTCAGCATCAGACAAGGCCAAACTATTTGCCAAGAACTTTGTAGCTAATTGTACCCTATATGACGAAGGCCATCAACTCCCTGTATTTCCTCCTATAACAGACAACACGCTATGCAACATAAAAATATTTGTGCGTGAGGTCGCCAAGCTAATCAAGAACCTTGATTCTAATAAAGCAACTGGCCTTGACAACATTCCATTTATAGTGCTGAAAAAGCTCCAACCAGAACTTGCCCCCATACTTACAAAACTGTTTAAGCATTGCCTTAAGAAGTGCTTTCCAACACCCTGGAAAACCTCATCAGTATGCCCTGTATTTAAGAACTCAGGTGAAAAGTCATCTCCCTCTCAGTACAGACCTATAAGTCTCCTGTGTGTCATGAGTAAGTTGTTGGAATCCATATTAAATAAAGAAGTAGTCAACCACCGCAGCAGAAACAACCTTCTTAGTGACATGCAGTATGGTTTCCACTCCACAAGATCTACAGCAGATATGCTAACGGTTATATCTCATAGGATTAGTGAATCTCTTGACAAAGGCTTCCTTTCCAGGGCAATTGCTCTTGACATATCGAAGGCCTTCGATAAGGTATGGCATAAGGGCCTACTTCACAAGATTTCCAGCTACGGTATTACTGGAAATGTTTTCTCAATCATTAAATCATTTCTCTCTGATAGGCTCATAAGAGTAGTGGTTGATGGGCAGAAATCAGAGGCCCACAGTATTAATGCTGGAATCCCTCAGGGGTCCATCCTGGGCCCAACTCTCTTCCTGATCTATATCAGTGATCTCCGAAAACACATACTTAAATCATTTGTTGACATCCATGCTGATGACACGACTATCTATGGCAACACATCAAAGGTCGTAAATGACAAAGTTCTCTCTAATTCTCTCTCTTCTGATCTTGAGCGCATGGTACAGTGGAGGAAGAGGTGGCTTGTTACTTTTAATGCATCCAAAACCAAGCTTCTATCTTTACATCATCAACGCTCTGATCCCCATCTGGCATCAATTGAAATGGATGGTTCTCGTCTTGGGGAGGCTCCATGTTTTGACAAGCTTTTGGGTTTGACCTTTACTCCTGATCTGAAATGGAACACGTACATCAAATCTGTTGCCAAGGACGCTGGGAAAATGGTGGGATCCTTCTACCGCTCCAGAAGATATCTCACTACTGATGCAATTCTCTATCTGTATAAAAGCCAAGTACGTCCAAGGATGGAGTACTGCTGCCACATCTGGGCAGGATCAGTCTATCCTGCCTTAACAGAGTACAAAATAGACTTCGCCGCTTAGTGGGGGATGCCCTTTTCTCTTCCCTGCAGCCTCTCTCCCACAGAAGAGATGCTGCGAGCCTGTCTTTGTTTTATCGTTATTTCCATGGCAAGTGCTCGTCTGAGCTCCAATCTTTCATGAGAAACGCTCGTCTGGCTGAAACTACTGTCAATAATTTTCAGCACTCTTTATCTATGCCTAAATCCAAACGTAGATTCCATGAGCAAAGCTTCTTTCTCAGAAGTGCATGACTGTAGAACTCTTTCGTTTGCTTGTTTCCTACCTGACTACAACTTGGATTTTAAGTCCAACATAAACAAATTCCTGACAAACCGCCCTTTTAAGTAAGACACTCTATCAAATCTCCAATACTAATGATTACTACAATACTATCTCATGGATTGTACATGCAATAACCCTTATCCCTGAGTGGCCTCTGGGCCTTGATAAGCGGTGACCTCCATGTAAAAAAAAAAAAAAGGTCACTTTTTTGCCCAACCCCTGCAGAAAAAGGCCAGATGATTAAGTTAGAGTTGACCGTTGGGACCAAAATTTGGATATTTTTCGTCTGAAGATTGGAGCTTTCATATGATACCAAATTTGTCAATTTTGATCGTATCTGTTAAAAGTTTTTGGCAGATATACAAACACACACACACACACACTCACACACACACAAACACGCATTTTTGCTTTTTATAGCGGGTGCACCCGGCGTTGCCTGGGGGTTTAGAGGTGCCTGTATTGGGGGGTGGGTAAATCAAAACAAAAGAATAAGCGAAGTAATACCACTGGTTAAATATAATCAAAAAACGAACGAACGTGATGCAAACGAACGATATTAAAACAAAAACTAAAAAAAGAAAATGCGAACGTGATGCAAACGAACGATATTAAAACAAAAACTAAAAAAAGAAAATGCGAACGTGATGCAGTGCACACGAACGATGTTAAAACAAAAACTGAAAAAAGAAAATGCGAACGTAATGCACACGAACGATGTTAAAAAAACAAACGAAAAAAGAAAATGCGAACGTGATCAAAAACCGAAAAAAGAAAATGCGAACGTGATGCAAACGAACGATATTAAAACAAAAACTGAAAAAAGAAAATGCGAACGTAATGCACACGAACGATGTTAAAAAAAAACCGAAAAAAGAAAATGCGAACGTGATGCACACGAATGATGTTAAAACAAAAACCGAAAAAAGAAAATGCGAACGTGATGCACACGAACGATGTTAAAACAAAAACCGAAAAAAGAAAATGCGAACGTGATGCACACGAACGATGTTAAAACAAAAACCGAAAAAAGAAAATGCGAACGTGATGCACACGAACGATGTTAAAACAAAAACCGAAAAAAGAAAATGCGAACGTGATGCACACGAACGATGTTAAAACAAAAACCGAAAAAAGAACATGCGAACGTGATGCACACGAACGATGTTAAAACAAAAACCGAAAAAAGAAAATGCGAACGTGATGCACACGAACGATGTTAAAACAAAAACCGAAAAAAGAAAATGCGAACGTGATGCACACGAACGATGTTAAAACAAAAACCGAAAAAAGAAAATGCGAACGTGATGCACACGAACGATGTTAAAACAAAAACCGAAAAAAGAAAATGCGAACGTGATGCACACGAACGATGTTAAAACAAAAACCGAAAAAAGAAAATGCGAACGTGATGCACACGAACGATGTTAAAACAAAAACCGAAAAAAGAAAATGCGAACGTGATGCACACGAACGATGTTAAAACAAAAACCGAAAAAAGAAAATGCGAACGTGATGCACACGAACGATGTTAAAACAAAAACCGAAAAAAGAAAATGCGAACGTGATGCACACGAACGATGTTAAAACAAAAACCGAAAAAAGAAAATGCGAACGTGATGCACACGAACGATGTTAAAACAAAAACCGAAAAAAGAAAATGCGAACGTGATTCACACGAACGATGTTAAAACAAAAACTAAAAAAAGAAAATGCGAACGTGATGGAAAAAAAAATAAAATAAAACGAACGAAGTTAAAACTTCTTTAAAAAATCTGAAAAACAAAAACAAAAAAAAAAAAACAGCGAACGCGAAAAATAGGTGTGTGTTGGCAGGGGTATATGGAAGCTAAAAGTAATAACCCTGTTTAAATATTATATAAGGAACAAAAAGAAATGTTTTAAGAAAAAGGAGGATCGAACTCATAGCCTTGAGGTTCATAGTCTGATGACATAACACGAGACTGCGAAGGCAGTAACTTTAGAGAAGTCGAAAATAAGTGTTTATAAATCCAGGTGGTTTTCTAGGTCAAATCTCATGTCATAGCTGCAGCACCAGCAGGAGGAGCAGTAGAGAGAAAATGAATTCACAGCGCAAATTTTGTAAGATAAAAGTCTCTGAAATAAAAGACTTTTACAACGTCGTTTCATAAGTGTTTACATATTATAATCTCGATGGCATATAAAAAGTTATAAGAAATAGTACCCCCCACCGAGAATCCTGGTGAAAAAAGCCTTTGGCGAATATACACAAAAATGCACACACACACACACGCTAACACACATTTTTGCTTTTATATATATATAGACTAGTGGGGGTTACCCGGTATTGTCCGGGTGTTTGGAGGTGTGGGTATGTGTTGGGGGAGGGGGTAGATCAAAACAACCCTGTTTAAAAAAAAATGTTGGAGGTGTAAAAGAAAAACATGTTTTAGTAGGAAGGTAGACTTGAACTCTGCAGCCTAGGCGCGAACGTGGAAACAAAATGGAAAAAAAACTGAAACTTAATCATCTCAGCTACGAGGGAAGAGGAAGTGATAAGCGTCCTAAGTTGATGTTTATAAAGTGAAATTGACAGGTGCGAGAAAGTTAAGTCGCGTGATGTTTGACGTAGTTTTGTGCTGGAAGCCACTTTCTGTTTTCCCTGCCCCATCATTCGCTTTTTTCATACTGAAAAGCGTAACGACGATGAAAATAGCACGTAAAAGTCAGCCAAATTAGAGATAGCCACGACCCCTGTTCTTAAGTCGTAGATATTATGATTTAGACAGCATATAAAAAGTTTTAAGAAGTAGTAAGCTGACCGAGAAGCCCAGCAAAAAAAGCCTTTTGCGGACATACAGAAAAATGCACACACACACGCACTAACACACATTTGGGCTTTTATATATATATAGATGATATTTTATATATATAGATGATATTGCTTAATATCTCAAAAACTACTTATTTGCAGAAAACTTTAAATGCGGTATTCGTTTTCAGCTCACCTGAAAACCTCTAGAAAACAAGCTTTTTAAGGTAGGTTTTGTGGTGGTCCACCGGGCCACAATTACCCATGTTTTTTTAATTTAGGTATTTTTTACAACGTAACCCAGCGTCGTTTAATCCCTAAAAAAAAATGATAATCTACTTTTTTTTCCTAATACGTTTAAACGCCCTTTAAAAACTTATTTTTTACGCCATAACCCAGCATAGTATAAACACCCCCAACCTCCCCATGTTAAGAATAACTTTCAGAATAAACCCCCCCCCAACCTCCCCATGTTACAAATGGCTTCCAAGGGGGTGTTTATTCTGAAAGCCGTTCTTAACATGGAGAGGTTGGGGGTGTTTATACTATGCTAGGTTAGGTCGTAACAAAATATCCTCTTTCCTTTTGTTTTTTTGTTTTTTTTTTTTTTTTTTTTTTTACTTCTTCCAATTTTTGTCCATCTGTTTGCTCCTGTTTTCCATCGGGAGGTGTTGCTGATTGAAACTCATGGAAAAACGGAATTTAAACTGTAGAAGGACCCATTAATTAATTTATGAGAATAAAACTTTCTTTTCTCATTCTAATCGCCTACAAGCAGAGGACAACGTTTGCACAAAACATATGCTGTGGTTTGATGAATAATGTTCACTTATTTTTTTATTTATATATTCATACTTTTCCTCTTTGGATATTCATTACATTCTTTTTGGACTTACGCATTTACTGAAGTGCAATGAAATAATCATGTGATTATTTTGAAACCCATTACAAACGTGTGGAGAGGATAGCGTTTTGTAGCTATTGCATACTTTCACCTAACGAATTAATAACAAATGCTGTAAAATAAAAACAACAACACTTCTCTACAGAACACGATAGAATTCATTCAAAAAAACATATAGCAAAAACAAAAACATCTAAATAAATCGCGATATATCGAAACAGTTGGCGAGATGGACCAATGGATAAAGAGGTCAGATTCATTACCGTGGGGTCCTGATTTTGAATCTCGCTAGATTCAGCCACTCTGATGAGTCGTAGACGACAAAACACGTGTCTGTGGATAATTATATTTTAAAAACAATATATATACCGCTCCCCATGTAGGGGTACCCAATTGGTTAAAGGGAAAATTATTCCCAACTCGCATTTAGGTAAAAATGCACTTTCGTAAATAATTGAATTCATTCAAAACAGCGTATCACAAAAACGAATAACATCTAAATAAATTGCGATATATCGAAACAGTCGGCGCAATGGAAAAAGTTCCAAAATGAGAAAAAGCATGTTTCTTATAGGTTTAAATTTCCATTTTGCATGGGTACACAGTTTTTGTTGTTCCATTTTCTTAGCTGATATAGAGATTTTCCGGTTTGGTGACTCTTGAATATGTAACATAATTTGTCCATGGGAAAAAACAGTCAGTGTGTAACTGTAAGGCCCACAATTGTAAAGATTGTTCCCTGTGCTTTGTTGATGGTTATTGCAAATGACAATAAAATTGGAAAGTGCAATTTGCTAAAGTGTAATGATGTATCCGGTGGAATTATAGGAATGCATGGAATGAAAATATATTCATCTGTGAAAGGTTCTGTTAAGATTGTTGTTTCTATGATATTGTTTGTTAATTTTTTTTTTACTGCAAGCTATGTGCCATTGCAAAGCTTGGATTGGTTTATATTTCACAACATGATAATTAGTACACCAAATTTCAGTTGCAATACATGCAGTGGCATCCCTGGCAAATATAACTGTTGGATAATTAACCACTTTATCTGCTTTCACAACAGTGTCGATGGATTTGTATTTGACTACCTCACTTGGAATTTTACATTGAATAATAGCGTTAAGTTCATGGGCATCTTTGTATTGACCTGCAAGAATAGCTCATTCACTCAGTCAAATGGAATTCTTATAATTTGAATATCTGCAAAAACCTTTTAAACTAACTATTCTTTTGATGAAATAAAATTACAGAAATTACAGAAGTTAAAAGTCAAAGAATTTTGCCCTTAACTCTGATCAGCTGGCACTTTTTCGTACCCAATTTCCCACAAGTGATGCAAAAGTTTTTGTGCGGATCGAACAGTCTGCAACTGTACATGCATATTTTGAGTTAAGTTTAATGTCTTCACATGGAACAAAAAAGTAGACTATTTGAGGCAAGCATTTATTTCATCTGCTGGTGTTGATTGAAGAATAACAGGTAACATTTGTCTGAAATCTCCTGCAAGCAATATTACTGCATTCCCAAATGGTCTGACATTGCCACACAAATCTTGCAAGGATCGACCAAGAGCCTCAAGTGATTTTTTGCGTACCATTGTGCATTCATCCTAAACAATAAGTTTGCATTTTTGCAATAGTTTTCCCCATATTGGATGTTTTGGAGATGTTGAACATGAGATTTTTGAAAAATTGAATGTTTTAAAGTAGAATAAATAATTCTTCTACTTGGCAGCAAGTTCGCAGGTATTCCTCATGCAGCAAGGGCTAAGCCTATGTCATTTTGTTACCAAATGGCTGCCAAAATCAATTTAATTAGAAATGTTTTACCAGTTACTTCTGGTGCTGTTCAAGGTAGCAGTAATTTCCAAATAACTTCTATTCTCACAGTCAGTAAATTAGGTGACTAAAATAGGATTTATCCATGTTTTCACAATGCCTTATTCACTGTAATTAATTTAGGAGACTAAAATAGGATGAGGGATTAGAGATGGACAGATAGAGAGGAAGATATATAGATAGAAAAGAGAAAGTGAGAGGAAAATAGAGAAAGAAAAGGAGATAGAGAGATAAAGGGATTGATAGATAAACAGAGAGAGGGGGAGAGTTAGAAACAGAGAGTGATGAAACAGGGGAAAGGAGAGAGATAGAGGGAATTAGAGAGAGAAAGGGGCTCAAAGAGAGATGGAGAGGGTGATATAGAGAGAAAGATAGATTGAGAGAGGGAAAGGGAGAGATGGATAGAGAGATATATTGAGAGAGGGGGAGAGAAACAGAAGGTGAACTACACTTCACCGTTTTTTTCCTCGTTCAGTAGAGAAGAAATCTTTCGAGACTGAGGCAATTTTAATGTTTTGTTATTATCCAGAGTACCCCTTTTTTTTGGGGGGGAGGGGGGGCTAGATTTTCCTCGCATTAGAAACCGACCGGGTTATCTGTACTTTCACTTAACAAATTAATAAAAGAAAAACATATTGTAAAATTTGAATTTAACAGGAAAATACTATTTTAAAAAATAGCACGGTAACATAAGTGCATAAGTGCCACTTTAGGTACTTCTTGGGCGTTGAGTTCCATGGCGACCAGCATAATTATTTAATGGTCGCTCCCTTAGACCCCCCCAGTCAAGGCTAATGCATGCGCACGTAACATTTTTTTTATTTACTGACGTTGGCTTAGTAACTAAACGATTCATTGATAATTTCGTAACCCTTAAACGCATGCCGGAAGATTTAAATGGGTTCATTATTGTTGTAATGAAAAAAAAAAAAGTTTCATTCAACACAAAACCAAAAACACATATTAATGATAAATGATTTATTATTCTATTCATTGAAATTTACTAATTTTTAAATTAAAAATTAAAAAAAGTTAATAAAAAAATAGTTGCTTATGTGCGCATAAACAACTTGTTTTTTTTAGATAAGGTCCACCTTATAATCACCCCCCCAACCTCCTCATCTTAAGAACAGCTTCCGGAATAAACACCACTTTTGGAAGGGGGCGGGGCTATTTGCAAAATTTAACTGATATTTGTTGTCAGCATACTCACCCGAAAATACTATTAAAAAAAAAAAAAGGAGGGGTTCAGTGCCCGTGGCAGAGAAGTAGATTTATTTATCAATAAAAGTTGCGGAGAAGTAAATTTATTTATCAATAAAAGTCGTCATTTAAAAAAGAAAATTGTGGAGGTGGATCTAAATGTTTTGTTTTCGCACTATTCAACAATTTGTTCATCTGCGCATGTAAATTAAAAAATATTTGTAAAAGTGAGAAGTTATCAGTAAATGATTTAGTTTTTTTTTTTTTTTTTTTTATTTTTTATTTTTTTTTTTTTTTACATTAGGTCCGCCTCCACAAATGTTAAGAACGGCTTTCAGAATAAACACCCTCAACCTCTCCATGTTAACAACGGATTTCGGAATAAACACCATTGGGGGGGGGGGATATTTAAAAAAAAAGTCGATAAAAGTCATCATTTAAAAAGAAATTTAAAATCAAATGTTTGTAAAAGTGAGAAATTATTAATAAATGTTTAGTAACATTTTTCGGTGCTAATGCAGAGAGTGATCCGCGCTATTTTTTAAATCGTGTTTTTTTTTTAATCAATTGCAAGGTTAAAGTACAGAATAGGTACAAAACACCCTCCCCTCCCCATGTTAAGAATGGCTTTTTAAATAATAACGTTATTATTTCAGCATGGATCACTCTCTGCATGAGGACCAATTTTTCTTTTAATATTCATAAAAAGTAAAACTTTTTTCAAAATAAGTAAATAAATAAATGTTTGTAAATGTGAAAAATAATCGTTTAGTTACGGCAACGTCAGTAAATAAAATATGTTACGTGCAGGGTGAGGTGGGAGACTAAGGGAGCGACTATTATTTTTTTTCTACTGGTCGCCATGGAACTCAACGCCCAAGGAGTACCAAAATGTAATTTTTTTGTCAAATAGATAAATTTCAAGTAATTTTTGCAATAAATAGTAGATAGCAATGTCGTTAATTTTACGACTCGCCCCAGCATATTATAAACACCCTAACTTCCCCATGTTAAGAACGGCTTTCGAGGTTTATGGAAGGGCGTTTTTTTTTGTTTTGTTTTTAACATGGGGGGGGGGTTAGGGTGTTTATAATACGTTGAGGCATGTCGTAAAAATGAAACAGTTTAGAAAAAGTTAAAACAAACTTTTTTATGTAAACAATGCCGTGAAAATAAACTAAACAATTAAAACGTAATGTTTCATGAGTGAAAAGCCTTAACATAAATAAAATTTAAAAAATTGGTAAGTACATAAATGAATTTAAATTTTTAAAATATGGGATTATTATTTTTTTTGTGTGTGTGTGTGTGGTAATGTAGAGAGTGATCCGCGCTATTTTTTTTAAATCGTTTTCCACGTTTAATTAAAGTTTTATGATATGTTGTTATTCAATTGTAAGGTTAAAGTACAGAATAGATACAAAACACCCTCCCTTCCCCATGTTAAGAATGGCTTTTTAAATAATAACATTATTATTTCAGCACGGATCACTCTCTGCATGAATAAATTTTTTTTTTTTTTTTTTTTTTTTTTTACTTATCGAGTTAACAGAAAATGAAATCTTTCGTCAATTCGTGGCTGTGAAATGAATCGAACCGGAAGTTCAGTTTTATCAACAGAACAGATTCGCAGTAACGGTTAAAAAATATATTTATTTTATTTAATATTTTAATAATTCGCGAGGTAAATTTATTACAATAACATATAAACATTCCTCGACTCTAAAGATGGGCTGTCTGAAAATTTCAAATAAATTGGTAACGTAGAAATAGGGTTTTATTCGTTTAGAACGAACCAACTTTACATTTTTATATATATAGATATGTGTGTGTGTGTGTACCAGTGATTGGATGATTCCAAACTTTTCCCGATTCCGATTCAATTACCGATTGTCTTAAATTCCCAATCCAATACGATTCCTGATTCCAATTCTGATTCTTTTAATTTATAAATATTCAATTATGATTTGTTTTTGTCTTTTTTTCTTTTTCAAATTACTCTAAAACCTTTTCATGTGTGCATATATTTTCACAAAACAAAAAATGCACTTAGTGTGTGTGGGAGGGGGATCTAAATATTTTTCTCGAATGTTTTCCTTTTAATTGATTTAAAATAATGAAACAGCTAAAGATACATTTCTCTTTTAAAACAAAGCCGATTTGCATTTGTCATTAGTTGGCAAAATGCTATTCGAATATTTCATAAACAATTGAAAATAATTAACGATTGTTATGCAAAATAAAACGGTATAGGAACAGAATAGTTAACAACGTCCCCTCTCTATTTTAAACACGAGTTTCTAAATAACATAAGTTATAGAAAACAATTCTTATTTTAAGAACAGATGTGAATATATTCTTAACTATTCTATACGTTCTCTCTATCAAACAATGTTCATGTGTTTACCCTAATCATCAATATTTGCTACTGACAATGTCATAGATATGTGTGGTAGATTGATTTGTTTTAATGCAAAAAAAAAAAAAACGAAACAAAAAACAAGATACAGATAATTATAATAGAAATACTTTTTACTAATATTGTGAGAATCTTAGACCAATACCCTTGGTTAAAAATGATATTTTCTTTTTGTTTTATTCGACTTTCATTTTATTTTATGCGATTGCATATGGACACCTTGAAAATCTTGCCAGAAAAAGCACACACAATTATTTTTAAATTTAAACTTTCGTACATTAATTTAACCTAAAATGATGAATAATCATCATTTCCAGGCTACTCTAACATCGTAGAAATGTTCACTAACACATAGTCTGACTGGCAAGATTGTAAAACTATGTGTAATCGCTTAGGCCCCTCCTCCCAAAAAAGCTTACAGAATTTATTTCCATGAGGAAAATAATAAGTTTTGGTTAGTGTTCTAAAATGCTACAATGTCTCTGAAATGAAAAATCATTTTACGCCCGATTAATATTGAAGTGGATCACCACCCCAAATTCTTAAATAATTATTTTGTTTGTTTACCTTTCCGGCAAGATTTTTAAGTAATCGCCTAAAAAATAGAATTTTTTTATTTTGGAAGATTTTTAAGTAATCGCCTAAAAAATAGAATTTTGTTTTATTTTGGAAGGGTAACCTAGCCTAAATATACTACTACTACTACTACTATAATTATTTATGAAACTGCATTTTTACCTATATATATATATATGTATACACTTAGGGGAGCGGACAAAAGGATACTGGATAAAACCTATCAGCTAATTAAAGCAAAAACAGATAAAATCCTAAATGGATCAAAAACATTAAAAATCATTTTTTATATTTTTATTTTAATTTAATTAAATTTAGGAAAATTAGACACCGGGGAACTAATTTTGGCAAGGTATGAAAATTAAGCATCTACAAAATAAATGTCAATTGAAGATAGAGTTTAAGACCATTCTTAAAGATAATATAGTTTTAAATAGGATTCAAGTGCCTCTCACAGAAATGTACATATTTTAAAATTTTTACTCTTGTTTGAAAGCAAGTAAATCGAGCTAAGTTAAATACGCGTTCTAAGATTTTTATGTTATTATCTTTTACAATTATTTTTTTTCTTGTATTATCTTTTACAATTATTTTTTTTTCTTGTATTATCTTTTACAATTATTTTTTTTTCTTGTATTATCTTTTACAATTATTATATTAATGATAAAAAAGTAAAAAAATTAAAATCCTATTACCAGAATTCATCATAATAAATTTCGGTTTAATTATAAATAGGTCAGTGATTATAAAATTTTGTTAATAGTTTGAAAAAATCAATTACTCCGTGATTGTTCGAGACTGAAATTTGGCAGTATTTAAACTATCGAATAGAAAGCCGTTTAAATAGTATTTGAGGTGTAGCGTTTGTTCCCATTTAAGATTATATCCCCTGATATGATGATCATAAAATCTGTTTGCAGTGCATTTTATTCCGTAATTGCTTAATGTTTCAACAATTCCAAAATTACGTAATTTTCTGCTGCTAATTTTCCGTAATATCATTTAATCATCAGTGATGTTTGAAAGTATTTTTCTTGACAAAAATGTTTTGTTTAATTTTTCAACATTTTTTGGAACATGTAAATCAACTGCTTTCTTTGAAAAGTTACCTAGAGAATTTATGCAACTTTTTTAAAAACTTTGTTTTACAAATAAAATAAATTTACATTTTGATGTTATTATCATTTTAGTTTTAGCGATAATTTAAAAACAATAAATATTTATCATTAGTATGAATAATGAAAAATTAAAAACAATCGGTTTTGGAATCGTAAATTAGGGGCACATTTTTCCGATTCTGATACCTCCAAAAGTTCCGATTTTTGGCAAGACTGGAGTTTAGGTGGAAAAATAATCTCGAACCCTTTATCACATAAAAGGAACCAATTTCCCTAATTTTAATTTTAATAAATGAATTTATTTATTAAAATTAAATTCGAATTTTTGATACATTAGAGAATCTTAAGGAAAATTCAGATAATATTTTTTCTTTTACATGCCATATTGGCAGTAATGCCTGGCATGTTAAATATTGATTAACTTACAGGAAGTGTGGAACAATAGATAACCCAACAAATCCCTCGAAACTTGAGAAGCTTAATTTCGTCAAATGTCATTCAGATGAGTTGCTTTTGCAGTGGGTAGCTTATTAATTAGGACGTTATGTGTTTGGTTAAATTATTAACATGTCTATTTGTGTACAGCCTAGCATCCACATTGCTGAACCAATCATCACCAAACTTGGTCATGATATCAGTTATGGCCTAACTTAAAACTGATTTAATTTGAGGATACCTAAGTTAAATGTCAAATCATAAAAAAGGTTAAAAAAATTCACACTTTTGATGATCGTTTTGGTTTTGTTTATTGTAGAGATTCGCTATTTGGCCCATATTTTAGTCAATGAAGTCCTACATCTTATATGACCTTAACCATGACAAGTTCGGTAAAGTTTAACTTTTTAACAGAACTTCAACCTATGTTGTCAAACTTAGATGCAGTTTTGCAGTTATTCCTAAAGAGCAATAGAAACACCTGAAACAATTGATGAAATGCATCACAAAGGACTTAATCTTCAAGATCTGTATTTCAATTTTTATATAAATTTATCATTCAATGTGGAAATGGGTTTAAAAAAATAAGAAAAATTTCTCAGAAAGGTTAATAAATTAAATAAACGGTTTCTCTTTTTCCACTTTCAGCTGTCCAACCAAGAAGGGCCAGAAACATACAATCATGTAGGTTTCCCTCATCCAAGGCCACCACCATCCCCAATTTTAAGCTCCCCTAATGGAAGTAACTCACCTGGAATCTTGCTCAATCGAAGGAACTTTCTTTCCCGAAACCAACTGAAGAGCCAACCACTACTAAAGCAACCTATGAAGTCAAGGAGTTCTGCTAAAATGTCGGTTCCAAGACTTGTCAGAAATCCTCCAAAAGCACCAGAAACGGGGAAAGTGTTGAAATCTTCAAGTTTTGGATCTGATACTTCCGAAGAACATAAGGAAAATAGTGGTGCTTTATCCTGGCAAGGATTAGCACCTGTTTTAATGAACATGTCGGCTTCCTTCATAGCACCAGTGAATCCTATCCTGCCCCAGCAGGAGGAACCGTTACCAAAATTTTTACTCAAGGAGAGTATGCCACTTTCAAGACCAAATCCTGGTTTGCCCGTTTCTGATAAACGTACACATTCAGATTTCTCTTCTGGAAATTTTAAATTGACAGAAATATCAGATTTGAGTGCTTCGGCTGCCAGCTCTAAACCAGGGATAAAGAGGATGATGGATACACAAGATGGAGCCATGATCCAACAGCATCTGTCTCGATCATCATCATCAACTTCATCATTAAGTATGGCTGGTCATAATAAATCTGGCAATTCTAACATGTTTCATTCATCATCACAGCCGTCAGGTAAGTGCATTTTTTTAGTAGAACTTTGTTTGCATGATTTGGGATCGTATCACTCTTTCAGGCAGTGTGCCATGTTTAAATTATAAGAGTAGAATAGCATTTTTATTTCTCTTAGCAATATATATATATATATATATATATATATATATATATATATATATATATATATATATATATATATATATATACTATCAGTACTGGCTAATCGGCATTGCCCGGTGGAAGAGTGCCCCTCAAAAAAAATTAAAGTATGGTTGTTGTTGTTACCAACCTCCTCATGTTACGAATGGCTTTCAGAATAGACACTACCAACTCCTCATGGTAAGAATGGCTATAAGAATGCAGTAGGCAGCCTGAGGTGAAAATAAAACAAGCAGAAAACATCCATTTAGCCCTTGAAGCTGTGGTAATGTTGACTGGTTACTTACCGACCTCCGCGATTAAAAATAGTTTGTCTCTAAGTTTTATTAAGAAGCAGAAGTTTATATAAGAATTAAAACATGGAATCCCATCCTAAGGAAATGAAACTTCTTTCGTGTATTTATCATTTATTATTTTTTTCATTAATTAATGCAAAAAAAAACCAACAAAATATGAAATAAAAATAAACCCTAAAAACAAATGAAGGTTTATCGTTTCATTTCGATACTAAAAAACAATTAAAAAGGGGGTGGAACAATAAAACTGTTTGAATTCAATAAAAATAACTGAGAAGAACATGAAATGTCATACGTATTTATCGCAAGGCATAACCCTGTTTAAATGTTAAAACTTCAAAAGAAAACAAAAAAAAAAATCTGTTACATGGGGCGAACAGTAAACCGATAGGTTGCAATGTAACCCTGTTATCCACTGCTCCACTATGCCAGCATGGAAATAACACTGTGTTTTTTCTATTTAAACCAAATAACTGGAGACGGTAATGAAATGAAGTCAATCCATTACAATGATTTTTATCTCTCTCTCTCTCTCTCTCTCTCTCTCTCTCTTTCTGTCTCTGTTTATCTCTTTATCTCTCATTGTTTCTCTCTCTCTCTCTCTCTTGTTTCAGTACAGTGTTCGAATGTAAAGAAAACAGATACAACTCACGCTCTAACTCTGTCTTTGTCTATCTCTCTCTCTCTCTCTCTCTCTCTCTCTCTCTCTCTCTCCCTCTAAACACATTTAGAGAGAGAGATAAGGAGAGAGGGATAGAGATAGAGAGAGATAGAGATAGATAGAGAGAGAGAGAGAGAGAGAGAGAGAGAGTGTGTGTGTGTGTGTGTGTGTGTGTGTGTGTGTGTGTGTGTGAGAAGCAAATACCTCTGTGCTGTTCACTAATCACTCTATTTAATGTAAAACGATAGTCTCCTATATTGTTAGACGCCATGTTGGATAATGGCTTGTGCATTCGTTTTTACTTTACAGAATTGGAATCCGAAATAAGGGATCAGTCTGATCTAAACCAATCAGAATAGCAGAAATGTTGTAAGGGATAATTTACATTTATGAATCAGTTATGAAGGGTGTAACCACAACATCCATACCATAAATATAAATGCTCACAGTGTTTATAGGGATCGGTAGGAGGACTTTACCAATAAGAGGAAAAATCATAACTACTTCCTCTGTAGGTGTAGCGATAGTGCTAGTGTAGCTCCACGGAAGAAATCTAGGATTTTATTTGAACACCTAGATGTGTCAGAAAGTTACATAAGATAGTGGCTAATAGGCTAGACATAAAAAAATTTGTATGTGGCATCTGTTGTTGCAAACCTACGGTATGTTAGTCTAGAGGGGAAAAATGCGACGTTTTTATTATATATATAGGGATATATAAATTTATATATATATGTTGTGTTGCGAGGGGGGTCATATTGCAGACACATAACAGGGGATTAGAACAGGGATGATAATGTAGAACAGGGATGATAATGACATTCATATAGATTACACACACACGACAATGACTGTGACGATTCTTGGGGACTTCATATTATTACGGAGCTGAGACATTTATGCAAGAGTTCTTGTTTACACAGAGGAGGGGAGATACATTATTGATGATGGTGGGGAGTCATTGTTTGGAAGGGGGAGTTATACAAAGTTCATTCATAGATGATGATAAAAACACATTAACCTTTCAATTGGTGGAATGACAGCACAAAGACAAACCGTTACAAAATATTAGATGATTTCTTTATTCCTCAGCTGGCCGATTGATGATGTCAGGAATTCAAACTTGGATAGCTACGTGGTCTCTCTTCCACCCTTCGCTTCTAAGGGCATCAGCTTCACTAAAGTAGCTGTCTGGCTCTCATCTCTAACTGTGATTGTGATTGTCTGATTTCTGATTATCTCCCTAACTTTGAACTTCATCTCAATATATCGAGAATCTCCTTTGTTTATGATGTCAAACTGTGGCTCTTCCACGCGAATAAATTTCACATGGATTTTACATATGTTTATCCAAACATACATTTGGCAAACAAAGAATTCCCAATTTCAATTGTTCAATATCTAACCTATTTTTAATCATTGTCTATAAACTCGCATTGTCCATTCTTTTAACTGACATATTTAATATCCAGTTATTTCTAAAAGAATGGACACTTGCTCTTTTTGTGACATAAATAATATTCAGTTATTTCTAAAAGAATTAACAATCGACTGCATTCCTAGGATTTGTGGGGGTCGTCAGGCCTTTTTAGGAACTAACTTCCTCCACAAATAAATAAAAATAAAAAGAAGACTTACATGCAAAACAAACGGAGATTTATTCACAGAAACCAACCATTAACAAATAAAATATAATTCTCTTTATAATGAGTTCAGAAGTCCTTTTTAAGTGTTCGTATAAAAAAAGGAGAATGTCTTCTTTTGTTGAACTGTTCATATGTTAAAACACGTTAAAAGAGGCAATAGGTAATGCTCGCCTGTGAAATTGTATGAAGCGCGCAGAGCGGTGAAAATGGAAGAGTGATAGTAACACGCATGGAACGTCCGAATGGAAATGTAGTTGAGAGAGTGATTTGATGTTTGTGTGTGCTTAAATACTATTTGGACCGGCTCCCAGCGAGCTTAAAAGGAAAAGTTTAGAAAAATGTCCTTGGAGAAATCCCATTGGACGGAAACATCACGTGGGGTGCTCTGTACTACGTCCGCTCGTTTTGAGTTGATTTAATATATAAGGCCACGCCGGAATTTGCGTGGGAGTTATTTTTTATTTTTCACGCGCCAACATAATCATAATCATACTGCGCGCCTAAATTGTATTTATTTTTATAACAATTTTTAATCCGAATCTTAACCGTGTCAACTGGGACAATACTCCTCCCAGATTGAAAAAAAAAAAAAAATTTTCTTTTTTCAATATGTAATGTATTCCTTAAAATGTTTCGGCCAGTGGACTTTCCTACCTGTTTTTGTCGTAGGTTTGATGTTCCCATCATTTTCTGCTGAACTCCCATGTTATAAGGGAATTTGTTCTGGTGGGGAAATTATCTGAGGGTATTCCTCAATGTATGCTGGTTTAATTCGGTCGATCGCGATGTTATCTTTCCTGTCTTTTCTTTGGACAGTAAAATATTTTTAACTTCTGTCCAAAACTTGGTATGGTCCTGTGTAATTTGGACAAAATGGCTTTTTGACTGTATCACAATAAAATGCTATTGTACTAAAAGGTACGGGCATTTCCTTCAGTTGCAAAGACGTTTTCTGTTGTACGTCAGTGAGTGTCTCGTCCGTCTTTTGTTCCTGTGCAATTAATTCCATACTCAGCGAACTGGAATTTAGTGAAGTTATTGCAGCTCGTGATAATGCGTCCGCCACGACGTTTTCTTGTCCCTTGACGTATCTAATGTCTGTGGAATATTGAGCAATATAATCAAGATGTCTGATTTCTCTTGGGCCATATTTATCTGCATGTGTATGCAGTGCATACGTTAACGGTTTATGGTCAGTGTAAATACAAAAGTTTCTTCCTTCTAACAGATGTCTAAAATGTTTAATTGACAAATAAATTGCTAATAGCTCCCTTGAAAAGGTACTGTACTTTGTCTGTGTCTTGCTCAGTTTGGCTGAGAAAAACGATATAGGGGTCATTGTATCCCCTGTCAGTTGGTGTATAACTGCTCCTACAGCTATGTCTGATGCGTCTGTTGTAAGTGTAAGTTTCGATTCTTCACTGTCCTTAATATAATTCAATTTTGTGAAATTGACTAAGGCAGTTTTAGCTTGATGGAAAGCTTTTAAAGCTGATCCTTCCAGTTTTAATTGTTGGTTTTTCATTTTGTTCTTCAATAATGACGTTAACGGTGAAAGGATTGTGGAACAGTTGGGTAAAAATCGTCTGTAATAATTAGTTACACCTATGAAGCGACGAACTTGTCTAACAGATGTAGGTTGTGGAAAATTCGTAATGGCACTTACTTTTTCGGGTAATGGTGATATACCATCCTTATCAATTGAATGTCCGAGGAAATTTACTTCTTGCTGACCGAAAATACATTTGTCCAAGTTTAATTTTAAACCGTAATGGGACAGTTTTTGGAAAGCTTGTTCCAAGTGTTGTTTATGTTCGTCGAGGTTTCTACTAGCAATTAGAACATCGTCCACGTATGCGAATACGAATGGAAGGTCCCTAAAAACCTCGTCTATTAACCTTTGGAAGGTTTGACAAGCGTTTCTAAGTCCGAATGGCATTCTGACGAATTCGTAAAGTCCAAATGGCGTGGTCAGTGCTGTTTTATGGATATCTTCTTCCGCCACCGGTATTTGGTAATATGCTTTTACTAAATCCAGTTTGGAAAATACCGTGGCATTTTGCAGTCCGATTGCGAAATCGTGAATGTGTGGGATAGGGTATCTATCCGGTACGGTTTGTGCATTTAATCTCCTGAAATCGCCGCAAGGACGCCATGTTGTCGCGTCTGATTTCTGTACCATATGTAGAGGAGATGACCACCACGCACTTTTGGAAGGTCGGATAATTCCTTGTTGTAACATGTGTTGAATTTCCCTTTGTGGGGACATTGTCTGAATATCTCATTTTTAATGTTCATACAGGCTATGGATGTGTTATTGATAGCCTGAAGAATCCTCTATTTCTCAGTGGTGCAAAGTGGGCCGGTCTTGGAGGTTGGGTCATGAAATTTTTTAGCATCAATAAGCGACCATTTTATTTTATATGGAGAGTTAGATTCTTTAAGCGACCAAGTCTTGGTGGCTAAAGATGTGTCAAATCTCTTTTCAGGGTATTTGAAGGTGGAGTTGTGTGCATACAGTCTCTGCTTGAAGATACCTCGAGTCATTCCAATGTAAATTTCTTTTTTACCTGGGTTATTTTCAGGAATTACTTTGGCCTGGTAAACGTAGGTTTTATAGTTATATTTTAAAAAAAATTAAATTCTGATACACTGAGTCTTAAACGCTCTATTAACGTTTTTTTCTTTGTTTGTTCACTTTGCATTGGTTCAGTTTTTCATTTTCGCTGACGAAATTACGCTGTGTTTTTTCCAACCTCATATGGTTGATTCAGCGTAACAAAACCAATGGTACGACTTTGAAATATGTATATATAGTGTCATAATAAATATTATATATATATATATATATATATATATATATATATATACATACACGCGTGTTTGAGTTTCATTAACTCTCCTCAGCGTAGCACAACTGTTTCTAGGTATCGAACTTCAGACTGTTTCCACAGTCCAGCGCCTTAATCGTTAGGCCACGAAACCTAGATGAATTTACTCTTTATTTTTATCGCTTATAAATTTAGATTTGTTGTTGTTTTTTTTTTTTAAACGATAGATTCGCTTAATAATGGCTTCGAAGTTAGATTTTTGAAAGTCGTCCTAATTAGTTTGGACCTATATATAATGTAGAAACTTAGTTTGGACCTATATATAATGTAGAAACTTAGTTTGGACCTATATATAATGTAGAAACTTAGTTTGGACCTATATATAATGTAGAAACTTAGTTTGGACCTATATATAATGTAGAAACTTAGTTTGGACCTATATATAATGTAGAAACTTAGTTTGGACCTATATATAATGTAGAAACTTAGTTTGGACCTATATATAATGTAGAAACTTAGTTTGGACCTATATATAATGTAGAAACTTAGTTTGGACCTATATACAATGTAGAAACTTAGTTTGGACCTATATATAATGTAGAAACTTAGTTTGGACCTATATATAATGTAGAAACTTAGTTTGGACCTATATATAATGTAGAAACTTAGTTTGGACCTATATATAATGTAGAAACTTAGTTTGGACCTATATATAATGTAGAAACTTAGTTTGGACCTATATATAATGTAGAAACTTAGTTTGGACCTATATATAATGTAGAAACTTAGTTTGGACCTATATATAATGTAGAAACTTAGTTTGGACCTATATATAATGTAGAAACTTAGTTTGGACCTATATATAATGTAGAAACTTAGTTTGGACCTATATATAATGTAGAAACTTATTTTGGACCTATATATAATGTAGAAACTTAGTTTGGACCTATATATAATGTAGAAACTTAGTTTGGACCCATATATAATGTAGAAACTTATTCACGTTGGACTTGAAGACAACCATATTATAGACAGCTGGAAAGCAGGAAAACGGAAGACAATTCCACAGGCGTGCAGTTCTAAGAAAAAAGTTTTGATCATGGAATCTATGTGTAGGTTTAGGTACAGATAAAGAGTGGGGAAAATTATTGATAATGTTTTCAGCTAGTCTAGTGTTTCTTGTGAAAGTTTCGCGAGGGGTGACCATAGATTGAAGCTCAGTTGAACACTTTCCATAAAAATAACGATAAAGCAGAGACAAACTCGCAACATCTCTTCTGTGAGATAGAGGTTGCAGCGAAGAGAAAAGGACATCACCCACCAGGCCACGTAGTCTATTTTAAACCCTATCAAGGCAGAACAAGTCTTTTCTAGCAGCTCCTGCCCATATGTGGCAACAGTATTCCATCCTTGGACGTATCTGGCTCTTATATAGATAGAGAATAGCATCAGCAGTGAGATATCTACTGGATCGATAGAAGGATCCGACCATTTTTCCAGCGGCCTTGGCAACAGATTTGATGTACGTATTCCATTTCAGATCAGGAGTAAAGGTCAAGCCCAGAAGCCTGTCAAAACTTGAGGCCTCCCCAAGACGAGAGCCATTCATTTTAATTGATGCCAGATGGGGATCAGAACGTTGATGATGTAAAGATAGAACCTTGGTTTTAGATGCATTAAAAGTAACCAGCCACTCCTTTCCCCATTGTACAACGTGCTCCAAGATCAGAGGAGAGAGAATCGGAGAGAACTTGGTCGTTTACTGTATTAGATGTGCTACCATAGATGGTAGTGTCATCAGCAAAAATGTCTACGAATGATGTAAGGATGTGATTTGGAAGATCATTAATGTAGATCAGGAAAAGAGTTGGGCCCAGGATGGACCCCTGAGGGACTCCAGCATTTATACTGTGAGCTTCTGATTTTTGCCCCTCAACTACTACTCTTATGAACCTATCAGAGAGAAATGATTTAACAATTGAGAAGACATTTCACGCTATACCATAGCTGGAGATCTTGTGAAATAACCCGTTATGCCATATCCTATCAAAGGCCTTTGATATGTCAAGAGCAATTGCCCTAGAAAGGTTGCCTCTGTCGAGAGATTCGCTAATCCTATGAGATATAACTGTAAGCACATCTGCTGTAGATCTAGCAGAACGGAAACCATATTGAGTGTCACTAAGAAGGTTATTTTTGCTGAGATGGTTGATTACTTCTCTATTTAACACAGATTCCAGCAACTTACTCATGACGCACAGGAGACTTATTATACACTGACAAACATTTAAACAGCAATAAAACACAATACAATAGCGACAGTTCGATAAGACTCACCGACTGGTGGAAAAAGTTCTCAGAGCTCACCTCGTGGTGGAACGAAGGTTCTCCTCTTCTTGAGAGGGAAAAGGCAACACGTCTGCCCGTAACCAAAGGGAAAAACCAACCAGCGTTAGAGCAGAGGCAGATTACTCCTCCCCGGTGTCCTCTAATTTTTAGTCCCCCAACAGCACTCCCCCCCCAAAATACAGAGTACTTTTAATTGAATGTTGTGAGAGGATTGTTTTTTATTTTATGTAGAGACACAGTCTCTTAAATGGGCAGGCCATTTTACCTGTCTGCCCGAATGTGTTTTTTTATAAGGGTGTTTTTCCAATGTTACTTCGACTGGCATCCTTTGTGAGGGATCTACTTCTAAATATGCATCCTCCAGTGTTGCGGGTTTCAACCTGTCAATTGAGATATTTTGTTCTTCGTCCTTAATGAGGATGCTGAAATACTTCTTGTTTTTCTTGTTGACTTTAAAAGGTCCACGGTACGGTGGTTGCAGGGTATGCGACTTAGCTGTATCGCGAACAAACACATGTGTGCATGTCTCTAGTGCCTTTGGCACATATGTGTTAGCGCACTTGTTTGTTCCTGATGGAGAATATGCCATTTTGGCTATGGTTCTTGTCAGTCTATCAACAAATGATGCAGGGTCCCAAACTTTATTTGGTGTATCACAAAAGTATTGTGCTGGCAGACGTAGTGTGGTACCATACACCGCTTCTGCTGCTGAGCAATTCATATCCTTCTTCACTGCTGTGCGCAAACCCAGCAAAATTAGAGGAAGGTGTTCTAACCACTTTGTATTGCTGGTAAGCACTGCGCGTAAAGAGGCCTAAAGGCTGTGATGTAGACGTTCGACTGCTCCATTTGCTTGTGGATGGTATGCTGTCGTGTGTATACTTCTGGTGCTCAAACGTCCTGAGAGTTTATGAAACAGTTCGGACTCAAACTGTCTACCTCTGTCAGTTGTCACATTTTATGGGACACCGAATCTTGCTACCCATCCAGCAAGGAAAGTTCTGGCTGTTGTGTATGCTGTCATATCCGGCATTGGTAAGGCTTCAAACCACCTTGAAAATCTGTCGACACATGTCAAAAGATAGCATTGGCCTTCACATGTCGGAAATGGGCCGGTGATGTCAAGGTGTATGTGCTTGAACCTCTCATCAGGTACTGGAAATGTGCCTAGTGGCGCACGTGTATGTCTACTGACCTTGGCCTTTTGACACTGCACGCACTTCTTTGTCCATTCTCGCACATCTGCTTTCATCCTCGGCCAGACATACCTGTCTGTCATCAAACGTATCGATGCATTGGCCCCTGGATGTGATAACCCGTGTACCGCGTTGAATATGTCTTTCCTTAAGGATGCTGGAACATATGGGCGCAGTTTGTTAGTGCTGATATCACACACTATTTTTCTAGGGCTGTTGGGGTGTGCCATTTTCACCAGCTGCAGTGATGTTCCATTATTCTGCAGAAGCTTCTGCAGGTGCTCGTCTTTTTCTTGCTCCATAGCTAAGGTGTTGCCTTCGACGGAAGGTCCCAATGTGAAGGAGTTTATTCCTCGTGACAGTGTATCTGCTGGTATATTGTTAGCTCCCTTCACCTGTCTGACATCCGACGTAAACTGTAGGATATAGTCCAACTGACGAACCTCTCGGGGAGAGTATTTGTCTGAGGAGGACTGCAGAGCGCCTAATAGAGGCTTGTGGTCAGTCACCAAGTAGAATGGTTGTCCCTCTAGGAGCTGTCAATAATGTCTTATTGCGGAAAACGAGGCCAACAACTCTCTGGAAAATGTGCTATAGCATGTTTCTGCGTCAGTCAATTTCTTGGAGAAGAAAGAAATAGGTCGCCAGTTCCCATCACATTTTTGCTGCAGGATCGCTCCAATTCCAGTTGCAGATGCATCTACTGCCAGGCAAAGTTCACTATCGGGTTGAATGTGGCACAGCTTTGTGGTGTCTTCTAACATGGCCTTTACTTTGTTGAATGCTGCTATTGCTTCCTCCGATAGTGTAATGTTGCAGTTCTTCACATTTGTCAGCATACCTGTCAATGGCAAAAGTACTTGGGCAACATGAGGGAGAAACCTACGATAGAAGTTAACTAATTCTAAAAATTGCCGCAACTGTTTCATTGTAGCAGGGATAGGGAAATCTCGGATGGACTTGACTGTCTCTCGGGATGGGAAAATTCCCTTCTCTGAAATATGATGCCCCAAAAATATAACCTCGGATTGACCAAAAGTACATTTCGATGGATTTAAAACAACACCATATTGGTTCAGGCGATCGAATACTTGGTGCACATGATCTATGTGTTCCTGCCTATTCCTGCTAGCAATGAGGACGTCATCTATGTATGCACACACAAATGGCAAGTCTTGCAGAACCTGGTCTATAAAACGTTGGAACGTTTGAGCTGCGTGCGTAAATCAAATGGAACATGCAAAAATTCAAACATTCCAAACGGTGTGGTAATTGCCATTTTGGGAATATGTTCGGCCTCCACAGGGATCTGGTGGTATGCCCGAATAAGGTCTAATTTAGTAAAGACCCTATTATTCTGGTCCACTGCTGTTATGTCTTGGATATGTGGTACTGGGTACCTATCCGGTTTTGTAGCGGCATTTAAAGCTCGGTAGTCCCCACATGCCCGCCATGCATTTGGACCCTTACTAACAAGATGAAGAGGCGAGGCCCATTCGCTATTTGGAGGACGAACTATGCCAAGCTGCATCATCTGCTGAAATTCTGCTTTCGCAGCCTTTATTTTTTCAGGTGTTAAACGTCTGGCTTTACAATGGACGGGTGGGCCTTTTGTCTCAATGTAATGAGTTACAGTGTGTGATAACACTTCCTTGTGAAAGGAGGGGACCGATATTGAAGGATATTCCTTCAACAGACTCAGGAAGGCTTCGTCCTGGTCTGCATGTGCTACATGTAGACCTAATGGTGTGCCAGTCCCCACCACCCCACATGCTGCAAGTTGTGTGCTTGGATCTCGGAGACACTGGCCTGACATATCTACTACCAGGCCAAATGCTTGCAGAAAGTCAGTACCCAGTATAGCACTGCTTACGTCAGCCACTATGAAAACGTGGATAAACGATCTGTGTAAACCCAAGTTAAGCTCCATGCACCTCTCCCCATAAGTCCGTATTATCGAACCGTTTACAGCTCGCAGTGTAAATTTACAGGGAGGAGACCTTTTGTCCACTGATGTTGCCGGGATAAGGGAAACTTGTGCCCCACTGTCCATCAAAAACTAGATGCCTGTATTTTTATCTACAACATAAAGTAGGCGGCCAAAGCAGGATGCACCGACAGTTGATGCCGCTCTCGTTTGTCGGTTTAGGCTTTTCCCTGCCCCTTATAGTTGCAAGGTTGGCATTTTTGCCAAATCTCTTGTGCTTCCAACAAATAGCTCCTTGCTTGCGTTCCCGGGACTGGCTGCGACCTCCTCTGCTGCTATGTCCCTGCTTCTGTTTTAATGATAGTCTGGCGATGTCTTCTGCCATTCTGTCCATACGGGCTTCCAACCGTTTTTGGCCCTCCATTAATTTTTCCAGAAGCTCGTCTCTTCCAGAGGTCTTCACGCTGGATACTGCAAACGATTTTGTGGATAATATGTCTGCAATGTGATCTGCTATGACGGCATGGACTCGTCCTGAGCAGCGATAGCCACCTTATACTCCGTCGGGATCCGTTGGAGGAAAATACGCTTATCGATGCTTTTATCCATCGCACCTTCAGTTAATTTTTGTAACCGTTTTAGAAATTGGGACGGCTTGCTATTTCCCAGGGTCTCTTGTTCCAACAACTGCGAAATACGCTTATGTGTGGAAACTGTCACAGCAGTCGTGACTCTCTCCTTAAGTACATCGTACGGCTTTTCTGTAGGTGGAGAGATTATTACCTCTCTTACCTCAGTAATTGTATCCTGAGGTAAAATGGATGCGACGTAACAGAATTTCTCTGCCTGGTTGTCAATCGATTTTTGTTTGAAAAATAAATCGAGTTGAGCAAAAAACAAAGCAGGATCGTCGCGAACTAACGAGGCATTAATGTTACAAGTTGTCGCCATTTAAAAATATATATATATTTATTTATTTATTTATTTATTTTACCGCACTGGAAACTACAACAGTCAAGCAGCAGGGCATGGAAAGAAAGGAATAGTAATAATACAACACGGGGGGTAAGGGGGCACAGAGACAGAACGCAACGTACTCGCCCATATCAGCCAATCCTGTATCAGGCGCCGAATTTTACAGGAATACCGACAGCCGTTTCAGGAACGAAATTTTCCTATAAGGGATAATTTAGTTTCGAAAAAAAACTCGTTGTATTTGTTGTGCACGATTAAAACAAAACCCTAGTTCTATCCTTATTCTATCGACAAAAATATGTAAAGAATAGAAGAAAAATCGTGTTGCTATCTTAATTACGCTACCCTACGAATTTTTATTTAGGGAATAATAATTAGAATTCTAGAAATAAAATTTACATCCTAACTTTTTCTTATTGTTCATAAAAATATTATTTTACTTTTTTTTTAACAGAACTTATTATTATGTATGTGCGTGTACATATATATTTTCTCGGAGTCACCAATTTGTTAGTTTTAACTAAACAAAAAATATATGAATAAACACAATTGCCCAATTACGTTTACACATTTATTATACACTGACAAACATTTAAACAACAATAAAACACAATGCAATAGCGACAGTTCGATAAGACTCACCGACTGGTGGAAAAAGTTCGCAGAGCTCACCTCGTGGTGGAACGAAGGTTCTCCTCTTCTTGAGAGGGAAAAGGCAACACGTCTGCCCGTGACCAAAGGGAAAAAACCAACCAGCGTTAGAGCAGGGGCAGATTACTCCTCCCCGGTGTCCTCTAATTTTTAGTCCCCCTACAACATAATGAATTTTTTACGGTGAGACCTTTTCAAGGCAAATCTTTTAAAATGGCTAGAACTTTTGATCCTTACCCCAGTTCCCTCCTTCTGCTCCGGCACCAAACTTGAGAAATGCTAACGATTACATGTCCCGTTTACCGCTATGTGGCCAAGAAGTGGGTGCTCATTTTACGTTTATATAGGAAAGTTATCCCTCAGTCTAAAATGTAAAATTTTTATTATTTTTTTTTAAATTCTTTCTTTCATATTATCTTTAAATGACATTGAAACGTATTTGCCTAATAAAAAGTAGATTTTGATTTCTTTTTTGGAGGTAAACTACGCTGTGTTATGTCATAAAAAATACAGAAACAATACATGGTTATATGAACAATACATGGTTATATGGACAATACATGGTTATATGGACAATACATGGTTATATGGACAATACATGGTTATATGGAAGTGGGGGCAAGAGATTCACAACTTTCTCATTTTCCAGGAACTTGTTTCGGATGGAGGGGGTAAACATCTTTACGGTTTATGGATGCCCAGCATCAACACTGATCCTTACGATGTCATCATGAAAAGCCCTAAAACAAAATTGATACCATCATAATTGAATTTCTCATGAAATGTCACTCAAGAAAAGTATTTGATCTTGCTATTTTGTTTTCAATTGTGACAGATGGATCACATTTATAGAGTTTCGATTTCTAATGCTGAATTAATAAATGAACAAATCTTATTAAAAGATAAATGCTTTTATTATCTGCCCGAAAGTCGTTTTACTTTCATTTTTATTTCATTATTTTCACCCTCCTTTTTGCTCTTTAATTACTGTCTTCTAATAAAATATTTATATTTATTTTTTATTCAAAAAAGGAATGACATAAAAAAAATCTGTTTTCCAAATAATCGATAGGATGTCTTTAAAAGCAGTTGACATTTTCATCCCATAAATACTTTCGAGTTTATTTTTTCTTTAAGGACGAAATGAACATTGGATGATGGTTTTTTAGACATTTTGTAAAATCGTATTTTTGTGAAGTTTACTTGTGTTACAATATAGGTTAATCACTATTAATTGAACTGTTAAAATTATAACATATTGAAAAAAAAAAATGAATTTCAGAATTTACATTTGAAAATGTCTGACAGTAAGTAAATACTATACTATATTATACTATACTAGACCACCTGTGACCCGTTGAGTCAGTAATTATTATAGGTCTGTTTTAACCCTCTTCTCTCTTTCATGTTTCCCACTCTCTCTCTCGAATCATTATCAAAAAACCTCTCTTTTTATATATATATATATATATATATATATATATATATATATATGATTGTTGAGCTGGATTAAATCCGACGATATGAAATAAAATGGAGGTGTTGAGTATCCAGGTCCTTCCACCTCCATTTTATTTCATATATATATATATATATATATATATATATATATATATATATTAGCATTTCAGCCCGGCGTTGCCCGGGTGTTTGGATGTGTCTGCTGAGCAAAAAAATAAAAGTGGTAGCAGAAAGGAAGGCTCGAACCCGTACCACGAAGGAGGAAAAGAACGGGGAAAAACCTGACGTCTATGCTGTTACGACCACCGCCAAACCGGAAGTGACATTTTTTTAAAATTAAGGCTAGACAATCAAAAAGAGAGGATGACTTTCAAAAATATCGGCGAAAAAAGCGACCCCCGCCCCTGTGGAAAAATGCCCAGTTTAAGGTGAAGATATTGTTTTAAGCCAATTTTTCGATATTTGTCGTCTGAAAGGTCGGACTTTAAAACGATACTGATCTTGGTAAATTCAAAAGTTTTAGGCAGACATGCAAACATACATACATACATACATACATACATACATTTATATATTGGGAACTAAAAGTTTTCGACCCAAACCGATTAAAAAGCTTGCCCTATACTGAATACTCTTTATGTCAAATTTCAAATGTTTAGGCCAGAAAATGTCTGAGTAATTTGGTAGAGACCGCAGAGGTCAATTGTTTTTTTTTAACTTTGATCCCTATTATGACCCTTAACATTTATTGTTTTGGGCTCAAATCAAGTTATAAAGTTAGATCCATGTTCAAGGAATCTATATCTAAAATTTCAAGTGTTTATATCCAAAATTGTCGGATTACAAAGATTTTCCCAAATCTCAGTACCCTGTATATCAAATTTCGAGTCTGTAGGCTTAAAACTGAGAGAGCTATTGCGTAGGGAAATGTACACACACACACACACACAGATACACAGACACGTTCACTTTTATAGATATATAGATATATATAAAATGTTTTTATGAGACAGACAATAAGTCTTGGACAAGAATTTTATCATTTGATTTTATAAAACAAAGTTTCCTCGTCAGCAAAAATAGTACTACCTCCGGTCGGAAATATTTGTTGCACAAAAGTTTTCAGTTTGGTCGGAAATACTTGGTGCATACAAGTTTCAAGTTTAATAAGGCAGTATTTTTGAAAGGAAATACAGGTTAACGAAATAATTATACTTAATTAAAATGACAATTGATTGTACGTCTATTCTTACAATGTATGATTAAATAAATATACAAAAAAATAATGCAAAAAGCTAAATCTAACTATTTATTCAGTTGTGTTAATTTACTGTTCAATTCTTCTGATATCAAAATTGAAGTGGGAAGTTTTCCTTTTCTTTCTAGCTGTGTTTTTGACATATGCTGAAGCCTGTAATTGTTGCCACCATCAGCCAAAATTATTTGTTCCATTGTCTCCTGCAATGTCAGGAAAATGTTGTTCAACTTTGATTTTTCTAATTCTTGAAAGCTGGTTTCAACTGCTTCAATTAATCCATCAATATTCTTTGGAACCTTTTGGTGTTGAATGGATTGGATTATATTGAAGTAATTAGGTCAAGCACATTCAGATCCGGACTGTTTTCAGGCTGGTTAACCAGTTCAATGGTCAGCCCTAATCTCTCCAATTCTTGTTTGAACACCGGGTCTGTTGGATGTACGTGTGGCTTAGTATTGTCTTGTTGAATTATGATTCGTTGTGCAATGGATCCATTTGGCCATTTGTTCCGTGTGGAAACAAGGACCTTTTCAACAAGGAATTCACGAATCTGAATTTTCGTGATTGTATCCATGACTTTAGTTACCATTGTTCCAGCAGGCCTGTTTCTGCTGTTACGTTTAGCCGCCTCTTGTTTGACAAATGGCCAAATTCCAATCTTCCCGTCAAAGTAACATTTGCGATGTAGATCCCAACGGGGTCGAGCCACGGCAGCAAGAAACATTACCTTTGTAATGAAACGCTTGCTTTAATGGTTCTTAAAGGGTCATGTTCGTCTTTGCTTAAATAAAATTTACTTGCATTTTGCGTCATGTAAAACCATTTCCCATTAATATGTATGACATCAAACATTTCTCTAAAAGTTCATTGATTTAAATCCAATTGCGAACGGCAAAAATCAACGCGACATTTCATGTTTTCTATCGTGAGAATTTTTACAGCATTTGAATGTACCCGAATTTCGCCATCTTTCATCCTTGCAATCAACGTTGTCTTAGGCAATCAACGTTGTCTTAGATATTCCACATGTTTGAGCAGTAGATCTCAAAGTGGTTCTTTTTCTCAAGGGAATGGTCTTTATTTTTGCCAATTTTTTCGGCCACAGAAAAACTTACGGCTCAAAGAATCCATTGGCACCGATATATCGGACGAACTGTCTAGTGCTCGTGACCAAATTCTGCCTACAGTATTTCTTCCTATACCGAATTTTGTGGCAACATCTTTGATTGCACCTCGTTTTAGGATGCGCCCTTTAGACCTTTGTAGCAACGCTTGCAGAACTGCTGTTCGTCTTGAATTTATCAATTCTCTAAGTAAGTAAGGTTAAGGGGGGATATCTTTAATATTTCTAATAAAAATATATATACCT
>NC_136502.1:63602078-63702078 GCF_053919585.1 Euprymna scolopes
CTTACATGTAGTTTCATTTAATACTTTTGCAAGCAAAATCCGATCCCACATTTTGGTAAATACTACCCTCTGATGAGAAGGAAAGTATTTCTTCGAAACTCCACGGATTAAGGCCTATCCACTTATTTAGTGTTTCCTTTTTAAAATTAAATATGTTTTTAACTCTTTTTCAAAGTGTTTTCAACATGTTTTATTAACTACTTGTTCTTATTATAAGCTCTATCTCCTATTTGGTTTTATCGATCTTTTACATCTGGTTGAGATTACTTTATAAATATTAATTCTTTAATATTTATAATTTACTTTAGTTTTGCCATCTTGGATCATTTTGGTAAACTAAACTGTAATTCTTATTTTATTATAAGCTCCTGCCTGGTTGAGCTATTTTATTCTCTCCGGATATGTTTCAAAAGGAACACATTCTTCTGTCTGCCAAAAATTTCCCTATTCCTACCCAACAAGAATATATCCACAAATTTGTTCTAGCTTTGAACATTTTCCTAAAAAATATAAGGTGGAAGGCTTATCACTATGACTTAAGCATTAACAATAAACTTCAAGCGTCTATTTCCTCTGAAAACCAACTTCACCCAGAAATCTTAACAAATGAACTCCCTATTAACTCTCATAGAGAACAAAAAAAATTTTTAAGATTTGCTGCCAAATTTTACGGATTAAAAACCACTGCCCACCCTAAATACAACACTTTCCTTGAGGAATTTGAGAATTCCATGTTAAATTTAGCCAAAAAAATTAAATTTAAGAAACAAAAACACCAGTATAATCCGGTTACTCGAAAAATAAATAATTTTTCCGAGAAAAGAATAAACATATATTCGTCCCTGCTGATAAGACAAAAAATTATTATAAACTTGACTATCCTACATATAAAAGACTTTTGCATAAAGAACTTAATAAATCTTATAAAATAGTCCCTCCTAAGACTTTAGATTCTATTAATTCTGAGGCTAAACATTTACTGACTTCTATGAATATTCATAACTTCACTGAAATAATTTCTCCGGGTACCCCTAGATTTACCCTCAAGAATAATAAACATAATTTTATGACACTCCCTCCATCAGATTAATCTGCCCATCTAAATCTGACTTAGGTGCTGTAAGCAAAAACATCTTAGATAAAAATCGACCCTCTTATCAAAAAAAAAGTTAATTCCCCTCTTTGGCTAAATTCAGATTCCGTAATTAATTGTCTCCTTTAAAAATAAACACCACCTTAACTTCATAACCTTCGGCATCCAAAATTATTATCAATCAATTTCTCCGATCCTTTTAAATAAGGCTATAATCTTTGCTAAAAGAAATTCTGACTTAACTAATTTAGAAAATAAATTAATTCTCCTAGCGAGAAAGTCCCTTATACAATTTAATAATAAGTTTTGGACTAGAAAGGCCACTTAATAATTTTGACACCTTGATGAGTTTCTGACTCTGCAGAAGTTACGAATTTAGTCGGGCTCTTCTTACTGAAAGAACTTAAATAACACTTTAAACATATCCAAGGGAGGGGTGTTATAGAGACGATGCCCTTTTTACTACAACAGCCAGGCCAAGAGAGTACAACAAAACAATTAAAAAATTACATAAGTCCTTTAATAACTTTGGCCTTTCTATAATTATCGAACCAAACAAAAAAACTTCAAATTTTCTAGACATTTAATCTTAACACCGAAACTCATAGCCCCTATCACAAACCCAACCTTACGCTTTTATACGTCCATAAATCTTCTAACCACCCCAACTCAATTATAAAATCTATAATACCATCCGTCTCTAGAAGAATTTCTGCTCTTTCTGCTGATAAAAACACTTTTAATCAAAATGCTACTTTCCTCAATAATGTCTTAAGGAACTCAGGACACAATTAAAAGATTAAATACAACAATTATGCTCCTCCTGCTGGCTGCCTTAAATCTGTAATCACACACAATATGGCTCGCAAGAAACCAGTTTAAAAAAACAAGATCTGCCGTTATTAATTGCAATGAACCAGTCTACATATATAATCCAAACCAAAATACTAACCGTAATACCTCTAACCCACCCATTCGCACCAGGAGAAAGAAAAATATTGCTTTTAATCCTCCATTTAGCATAAATGTCAAAACTAATATACCTAGGAATTCTTCAACATTGTACAAAACTCTTTCAATTACCCACACAGATATAGTCTTATTTTCAATAAAAACTCAATAAGGATTTCTTATTCAACTATGCCTAATTTAGCACAAAGAATCTTAACATTTAATAACAAAAAATTAAATCAGCCCAAAAAGTCCCTTTCCCAATTAAACCCAAAACTAACTGTAATTGTAATAACAAACATCTTTGCCCACTCAATAATGATTGCATCCATAAAGGTGCTATATATTCATGCACAATTACAGAGCTCCCACGCAATCCTCCCATAACAGAAACTAATATTTTGTCTTCTAGTTATTCTTCTTCCCATCCTCCATCTGATATAGTTACTAATTCAATATACCACACGAGCATCCCCTCCGTCTATAATCATACAACTAGCAATAACAATAATGATAATAATAATACTAATAATAATGAGAATAATATTTCTCCTAACAGCCATCCTGAGACTAACAACACTCATTATTCCCTCCAAAACAGTCCTTGTACAATCATTGTCCCGCTCTTTGTTGAACACAATGAACAAAATTCAAACTATTTAACTAATACAAATCAGCAAATTAATATTAATTTCAGACCTCGAGCTTTTAATAAAGTACATACATATATCGGCGCTACTTCAACATTAATTAAGAAAAGAATATCAAACAACATTTCTTCTTTTAACAACCATAATTCTAATAATAACCAAGGATCTTCTCTAACCACTTTAATAAAAAAACTTAATTCTAACAATACCCCTTTCTTAATCAAATGGACTATCCTAAAAAAGGTTAAGTCTTATACTCCAGGCTCTAAGTCATGTCGCCTCTGCACAACCGAAGCTATAACAATAATTACTTCCCCTCAAAGTAGCAATATAATAAACTCTAAAAACGAACAGATCTCTTTCTGCAAACATAAGTCCAAATTTTATTATGGTAAATTTGAAATTACGTAGCCATTAATTTAACGTTTCATATATATATATATATATATATATATATATATATATATATATATATGATTTTCAGACTATGAGAGATTGTATATAATAATTCCACAGCCAAACAATGTCGCAGCCCACGAGCCATCACAGTCAACGAACCGGAAGTTCAAGAAATAAGTCTTGTGTGGGGGACTTTGCTCAGTTGGTAGTGCTTGCCTCGCATGCAAGAGGCTCGGGTTTCGAATCCTGAGTTCGGATGTGTCTAACTGATGAGCCCAAATAGGGCATAACTTGAGTCTTGACTTCCGGTTCGTTGACTGTCTCGTGGCTCTTGTGGGCGGCGACGTTGTTTGGCTGTGGAATTTATTATATATATATATCCTACCCTCTGATCTTCGAAACTCCATGGATTAAGTACTATCAAATTATTTAGTGTTTCCTTTTTAAAATTAAATATGTTTTTAACTCTTTTTCAAAGTGTTTTTTAACATATTTTATTGACTACTTGTTCTTATATATATATATATATATATATATATATATATATATATATATATTATTAAAAAAATAAAATTAAATTAAAAAAATTAAAAAAAATTTTTTTTCATAATATTATTTTGTATTCTGCACGTCACCAATTGAAAACGAATAAGAAAAGTTATAAGCTTTTATACTTTTCGTATTCTTTTTTATACGTTTCCATTCATATATATATATATATATATATATATATTATGGCAATAGTTTAGTTTCCTAAAAGTACATCCAATGAAACAACATGTGTCTACCCAAAAATGCTCAATGAGTAAACAGAGCAGATATATTAAATGTATTTATACAAACATTGATGGCTACATATGTGCATACATGTTTCTATAATCACCTGTGCTGGGGAGATTACGTCTTTAGGCCAAGAATTACCCTCGAAAACGTACATTTCAAGACACAAAAACATTTTCTTATTTCGTATACAAAATTAGAATCTTGTCTCCTAATATGGGTGGGGTGGGGGTTATGTGTGGGGGAGGATAAGTAAGCTCCTTGAACAATCCATTGCTCACAGGCTTCTATCTTTCCATATCTTAACCTCCCATTTTTTATTTCCTTTTTTATTCTTTTTTATGTATCTCATCTTTTGATTTTGCATTATAAAATACCTGAGAAATGTCTCCTCTGGCCAATGGCCACCCAGTGCAGGAGAAACTGGTATTCTCAATTTACATACACACTTATTTTTGAAGTAAGCATACAAACATATATATATACACTCAGGGGTGAATACACACCGTTTGGTATATTTCACTTATACATATGCGCAAAAATATAAATAATGAATATAAAAATAAAATAAATATAAAATTAAGAAAGCTACCGACTTCTGCATACATAAACATATATAAATACATGTATAAATACATCTATACTCTGATACACCCACGTATATATATATATATATATATATATATAGTTACACACATATACAGAATGTATATATACAGCAATATATATCTACACTAAATGTAAATGCACTTCCATATATATATATATAAATACCCATATACGCAGTTATATATCCACACACACATTTACATAAATAGCCATATACACACCCGCATATTATATACTACCTCTATCATTATACCAATACTAATGAAACTGTCAATTGGGAATCTTAAAACCTGTAGATTATAGTCGGATTCCCTTTTCGATGAACATATATATACACATATACGAGCATACACACACACACACATACACACATGTATATATATATTTATATGCATACACATATATGCAGATTACATACCCATAGGCATAGATACATTCCAATCCACACGTGTCCCTAAACCCACAAAGATATATATACAATACACACATGAGATACATAAATATATAGATATCCATATACACACAAGTTTACACTTACATATATACACAAATAAGCGGGTGGGTGCGTGTAATATAATTATGCATATGGGGTGTTAGTTAAAAGAGTTATGTGGAGAATGCGTTCATATCTATATCTATTTTGGATGTATCATGTATGTGTGAGTGTACATATGTGTTTATGTATATATATATATATATATATATATATATATATATATATATATATATATATATATATATATATATATATCTGAACTATTAAAATAGGCTGCCTCATGTATGGGAGTTACAATAGTGTATATATTACCAGAGTGTATGTATGTATGTATATATACGCCTATGCAAACTATAATAATACGCTGTTTCATATGAAAGGGTTTACCACACTACCGAAGTTAGAAGGCACCTTATTAAATAAAGTTTTTGTGTATGTACATGTATGGCTGTATATTTATGTGTTATGGGTACGCGGGTATCTATGTATGTGTATTTGTGTATATATGTAAGTGTATATTTGTGTGGATATGGATATCTATATATCTATGTATCTCATGTGTGTATTATATATATATATATATCTTTGTGGGTTTAAGGAGGTTTAAAGATTCCCAATTGACAGTTTCATTAGTATTAGTATAATAATAGAGGTAGTATATAATATGCGAGTGTGTATATGGCTATTTATGCAAATGTGTTTGTGTAGATATAACTGCGTATTTGGGTATTTATGTATATATTTTTTTACACAGTGGCCACCACTTATCAAGGCCCGGAAGCCACTCAGGGATAAGGGTTATTGCAAGTACATTACGTTAGTGTGGAGATTTGATGAAGTGTTTACTTAAGGGGGCGGTATTATATAGAAGTGCATTTACGTTTAGTGTAGGTATATATTGCTGTATATGTACTTTCTGTATATATATATATATATATATATATATATATATATATATATATATATATATATATAAAAGCGGGTGTATCAGAGTATAGATGTATTTATATATGCTTATGCATACAGAAGTCGGTAGCACATATTAGCCATCAATGTTTGCATAAATAAATTTTATATATATATATATATATATATATATATATATATATATATATATATATATATATATATATAACCTGGCAAGGCCACCACACAGGAGAAAAGTATGCAAAAAAGAGCCTTAAGTAAAATTCATCCCAAAGCAACAGAACTAAAGCTACTATATATGAAAATGTAAGCAAAATTGGGCACATTTTATTGGTTTGAAAATATAGGTTCCTTTTTACGAATTGTCATAAAATTTTAACCATAGAATGGTATTATAATCTTCAAAAAGCCTGCAAATGTTCATGTAGTTTCGTCCCATAGAACCAAATATATATATCTATATATATAAAAATGTAACTCTTGGTTCGTTCGCAATTAATTGTCTAAAAAACACTGGACGGATGGCTTCCACGTTTTGGTATAATATGTTTACTAATAATTCCATGTGTGTTTTTATATATTTCTTTTTAATTATAACATTATGCTTAATTTTTCTATGATAAATAAGTGGGTTTCTTTGTACCGATAGGCCATTTTTTTTATTTAGGGACAATTATTTATTACCGCTTCCTGTCACGTGGCCAGTGTTTCTAATTTAGCGGTTTTCCTGCTAGATCTGGAGATTTCGTTTGCAATCTAGCGGGAAATTCTAGAAAATCTGGAGATATTTCGCACCCACACACCCGCAAACGCTTGAAAATACTTTAAAACATAAAATAAATTCATTCATGTAAGTAAAAAAAAAGTAGCATTTATTGCCTTTGGTAACAATTATTTATTGATTATTTGTTTTGTTTTTCACCTTTTTTTTCGGCTAACCATTCTTAAATCTCGCTATAAAATCGATTTTTCCAAGTACATTTTAGGTGGGGGTGGGCATTCCAACCTTCGAAGTTTAGTTTAAGATACGAAATTTAGAAGTATTTAGTCGAAAATTGTAAAAAGCAAGAAACAACAACAAAAAAAAATATATCAATACAGTAGAATTTAATTATCTACCAACCTAAATACTTTTAACATGCTAAAACAAAGTTTTTTTGTTTTTTTATTTTTCTAATTTCAAAATATGTTGCACCATTATTGTGATGTTTAATTTGCAGTATATTTCAATTTAACTTTTATTATAAAAAAGTTTGAGTTTATGATTTGTTTCCTGCAAAAAAAAAAAATACCCTCTCTGAAAAAACAGGTAAAACTAGCTGATAAAATACGGGAGCTAACCGCTTCAATATAATTCCAGAAACATATAGTGAGAAAACACGGGACATTTTATATATTGAATATACTATATTTATAATTTTTTTATGGTAGGAAGTTAAAAATAGGGCGTTTTTTTGAGGGGGGAATTAGCGATTTTTGAAAATTTCAGATGATAAAAGTAAAAAATCTAGCGATTTTCTGGACATTTCTTTCTCCTGATCTCGCGGGTTTTTTTAAATCTCAGTTGCCAACACTGAATCACTAAAAAAACACTACAGGCTTAATGCAAACAGACTGTGTTTACAATATCGGCAAATTTTCAATGGGTTTAATCACATGATTATTGATAAATTAACCACACGTGGTCGTTTTCCTATTAAATATTCATCGAAAAATGTTAGGTACAGACAAAATGAACGCCGACGCTCAAAGTGTATAAACATTTTGTATCCCTCCCTTTACTTAAAAATTCACCAAAAATCAGGAAATTAACCAATTTTAATGAAAATTGCAGTATTTATCAAATAATGATCGCAGAATATAATGAACTAATTATTTTTACTTAACTTTTAGTGAAAATGTTTTATTTTGTTTAAACAAAAAATACCTTTACTAAAGTTATGGTTTTCAGTAGTAAATAAAAACGCAAGAATTTATTTTTGCTTTTTTTAAAGCATCGTAATTTGTAACAATAAAACATAATTTTTACAGTAACATTACGAAAAAAGCCCCTAAAGTCTGTATTAATAAATTCGATATAACTCGAAGAAAAATGAATTCTCGCATACTATTCAGGAAATTAAAGATTCAATTAGATTCCTATTTCAGTCACCTAAATTATTTAGGGTGAAATGAGTTTAGGAATTTATAGCCAAACCTAAATATTTTTTTTTGCTTAAAAAAAATAGCATTAATATAGTAAGTTAGGTAAAATTTGCATAGAATGCTCTGATTTACGGTTGTTGTAAAAATGGAACGGAAATTTGAATTTCGTTCCCTTTTAAATTCGGTACATTTTTACATTACGTCCAACTCATCGTTCACATTCGACACATCAACTTTTATAGCTTTTCGGGTACGCTGGCAAGGTTAGGGGTGTCTATTCCGAAAGCCGTTCTTTACATGGGTAGATTGATAGGTGTGTCAGAAATTTCGTGAAAAATAGTGAATAATTCCACCCCGTCTTTCCAAGCTTATAACTCCTCGAAAAATGTAACTCAAGCCCTAATTTTTTTCAATTAAGGGAGCAAGGACCAAGGTTTCATTAAAAAAACAAAACAAACAAACAACGTGTTTTTATTTTTTTTAAGGTTTTAAATTTCGGACTTTACAGATAAATTTCTAAAAAACACTACTTTTTTGTTTTAAATTTGAATATATTATTTATTGGCCTTTTCTCTTCAATTTGATACATAACACTTTGGTGAGTAAATTATTTACTTTTTAATAGACATTTCAAAATGGGAGGCGTGAATTATTCGACCTCCTGTCTTTCCAAGCTTATAACTCCTCGAAAAATGTAATTCAAGCCCTAATTTTTTTCAATTAAAGGAGCAAGGACCAAGGTTTCATAAAAAAAACAAAAACAAAAGAAAAAACAAAGAACGTGGTTTAAAAAAAAACAGGTTTTAAACTCCGAACTTTACAGGTAAATTTCTAAAAAACACTACTTTTTTGTTTTAAATTTGAATATATTACTTATTGACCATTATTATTATTATTCAATTTGTGATATATAAAACTTTGGTGAGTAAATTAATTATTTACTTTTTAATAGACACTTGAAAATGGGAGGGGGGGCGTGAATTAAAAAAAACAAAACGTTTGTCTAAAATATTATATTCGGTTTATTGGAAAGGGCATAATTGACCCTGAAAATATCGTAAAAATAGAATCAATAGAAAAATTTTGATAGATTTTTGAAGTTTAAAAATTGAAAATTATTGAGTTCGTAAAATTCATTAGTTTAAAAAAAAATTCTATCACTTTTAAAACAACTTTAAGAGTTTGTTTTGGAAGTATAATCCATAAAGAAAATAAACAACCCACTTTTAAAAGAGAAATTACGAGTTTTTTATATTTTATTCGCAGTTTCGTGATAAGGGTGTCAAAAATTCTGATACATCTACTAGATTGGAGTGTTTATTCGTTGTAAACGTACCCTACAACCTATAAATGTCGACATTTCCAATGTGAATGGTAAGCTGGACTTACGTAAAAAATAACAAAAAGATATACCAAACTGACTTTTTCGTTTAAAAATGGAATTATTTCCCTTTCGTTATTAACTTTTTTTTTTTTTTTAAATAAATATTTTGTGTTTTATATACATAAAGTACAATTGTTGAATGTTACTGTTTTGATTATATTCGTTTGAGGGGGGGCACAATTAAAAAATTAAGAAAGATTAAAACGAAGCGTTCCATTTTTACAACAACCATAAAACAGCACATACTCAGCAAGTTTTATCGTAATTTATAAGCATTATGTTGAGGCACTAAATCAACATTTTATTTATTTTTTTGCATAATTAATGATGGAAGTATTTTTCTGTTTATTTTCTGAACATCTGTTAAAAAAATAATTTGTACATTCTCTTGAAAAAAAGAATCGAATTTTTCTCTACTTTCACATAACTATTTACAGTGTTCATGTAAAGCATTCATCTGTTCTTTTTATAATAAAAATTCCGTTTTCAAAGAGAAACGTTTACTGACAAATTTCTTTTAAAAAAAAGTGCAAGTTTTCCTGAAAAAACAACTTTCACCTAACAATTTATGGTAAAAAATTAATCTTTTTGGGGGAGAAAAAATAACAACTTTTATTGATTAAAAAAATTGCAAAAAATAATAAAAGTAAATAAACGAACAAAATGCAATTTTTCTTGAGGAATGTGTTCCATTTTAACAAACTGAACTACAGCAATGCGTGGCCGGGTACAGCTAATATATATATATATATATATATATATATATATATATATATATATATATATATATAGAGAGAGAGAGAGAGAGAGCACCTTTTTGCCTATTTTATAAGTTCCAAATCTCAGCAACTTTTAGCAGAGTTTAACAAATGAAGGCTCGTTGGAAAGCGAATGACCTTTGCCCTTAAGATTGCACATTAGGGGGATTGTCCATCATCCAGAGCCTATTTTTGGCACTTTTTTACAGCCAAAAAATGTTTCAATCAGACATTTGTTGTCCTAGTTTTGCATATGAATTACAAAATATCTGATATTTCCACAAAACATCTGGCCTTGATGGAGTGGATACTAAACCTTGCTGCTATGGTTTCAAATGATCTGAAATAACAGCAAGGAGAGACTTGATTCTAAATATTTCTTATATGTTATATTTTCCTTCTTTGGTTTTCATACATAACGTAAATTTTACAGTGTATAAGGATTATTTGATAATGGAGATATTCATAATCGTACCCTATTTCCAAAAGATGGGAGATGTAACATATGAGAAATATTTGGAATCAAGTCTTCCCTTCCTGCTATTTCGGATCATTTGAAATTATCGCAGCAAGTTTTAGCCTCTCCTCCATCAAGGCCAAACCTTTTGAGGATATATATATATATATATATATATATATATATATATATATATATATATATATATGAACAAATGATTAATAAAACATGTTAAAAAGCATCTTGAAAAAAATCCAACAGGTAAGTTCCAAAGTATTGGAAGTTTTTAATTCGACCGTGTTTGGATTTTACCATTCTTGGATTTTTTACCCTTCACCGGACTATCCATTCATGTGAAATCTTTTTATCTTTTTTTCTTTTACCTTCTATTCCCCTTACCTCACCCCTTTTTTTAACTAAGTAAGATCTGTGACTTACTTGTCGTTTCATTAAATACTTTTACATGCAAAATCCGATCCCGCATTTTGCTAATTCCTGCCCTCTGATGAAAGGAGAGTATTTCTTCGAAACTCCGCAGATTAAGGACTATTCACTTATCTTGTGCTTCCTTTTTAAAATTAAATATGTTTTTAACTCTTTTTCAAGATGTTTTTTAACATGTTTTATTAATCATTTGTTCATATTATAAGCTCTATTTCCTTTTCGGTTTTATTGAGCTTTTACATCTGGTTGAGATTACTTTACTTGTAAATATTAACTCTTTAATATTTATAATATATTCTAAGTTTACCATTTTGATTACCTTGGTAAACTTATTGTAATTTTTATTATATATATATATATATATATATATATATATATATATATATATAGTTCTGATTTTGTTTAATTTTAGAGTTAAGCATTGGAGGACAGAAATCTGATGTCCGAAGATTACCAAGTTCTCTTATACCTCTTGTAAGTGCTACATCACTTGCCCAGAATCAACAGCAAAGTGTTCAAAAAAAAAAGAAGCGTAAAAAACCTGAAAGTGAAGAATTTCCTTTTAAGAACACTGTTATCAAAGGGAAATCCTTGCAGAATTTATCTTTGCATCACCAACTTGGGGTCAAACCGCTGGCAGCTATGGGATTATCAGCATTTACAGTGGAGTCAAAGACAGATCATCCTAATCAAGCAATGGAACCGCCACTGCCACTGAATCCCATTCCCAACAGCCCAAAAAAGTAAGTCCCATTCTTTATAATACAAAATCCTAAATACACAGACACAAAAGTTTTTTCTTACTAGCGTCCTAGTATTCTTCCAGGAAAATTGTGTGAACCAAGAATCGCAACCTCTAGGAGTAAATTAGGCAGAAACCTTTTGTGTCTGTGTATTTAGGATTTTGTATTTGATGTATAATTTAACAAAAGAATACAATGTTTGAATTATTAACCGAAATGCTTTTTTTTTTTTTTTACACAGGAATCACCACATTATCAAGGCCAAGAGGCCACTCGAGGATAAGGGTTAAAGAGTGTTCAGTAGAAATTGGACAATATAGTAATCATTAGTAATGTAAATTCAGTAAATTTGTTAACTTATATGGAACGGCTCATCAAGAACTTGTTTACGTTAGACTTGAACACAACCATATTGTAGTCAGCCGAAAAGCAGGAAAACGGAAGACAATTCCATAGGGGTGCAGTTCTAAGAAATAAGCTTTGTTCATGGAATCTACGTTTAGGTTTAGGCACAGATAAAGAATGGGGGGAATTATTGATAGTGTTTTCAGCTAGACGAGTGTTTCTTCTGAAAGTTTGGCGAGGGGGGACCATAGACTGAAGCTCAGTTGAACACTTTCCATGAAAATAACGATACATCAGAGACAAACTCGCAACATCTCTTCTGTGAGATATAGGTTGCAGGGAAGAGAAAAGGACATCTCCTACGAGGCTACGAAGTCTATTTTAAACTCTATCAAGGCAGGACAAGTCCTTTCTAGCAGCTCCTGCCCAGATGTGGCAACAGTATTCCATCCTTGGACGTACCTGGCTGTTATATAGATAGAGAATTGTATCAGCAGTGAGATATCTACTGGATTGATAGAAATATCCCACTATTTTTACAGCGGCCTTGGCAACAGATTTGATATATGTGTTCCATTTAAGATCAGGAGTAACGGTCAAGCCCAGAAGCTTGTCAAAACTTGAGGCCTCCTGAAGACGAGAGCCATTCATTTTAATTGACGCCAGATGTGGATCAGGATGTTGATGATATAAAGAGAGAAGCTTGGTTTTAGATGCATTAAAAGTAACCAGCCACTCCTTTCCCCATTGTACCACGTGCTCAAGATCAGAGGAGAGAGAATCAGAGAGAACTTGGTCGTTTACTGTCTTAGATGTGCTACCATAAATGGTAGTGTCATCAGCATAAATGTCTCCGAATGATGTAAGGATGTGATTTGGAAGATAATTAATGCAGATCAGGAAAAGAGTTGGGCCCAGGATGGACCCCTGAGGGACACCAGCATTAATACTATGAGCTTCTGATTTTTGCCCCTCAACTACTACTCTTATGAACCTATCAGAAAGAAATGATTCAATAATTGAGAAGACATTTCCAGCTATACCATAGCTTGTCTTGTTCTTGTGAAGTAAACCTTTATGCCATATCCTATCAAAGGCTTTAGATATGTCAAGAGCAATTACCCTAGAAAGGTTGCCTCCGCCGAGAGATTTGCTAATCCTATGAGATATAATTGTAAGCACATCTGCTGTAGATCTAGCAGAACGGAAACCATATTGAAGGTTATTTTTGTTGAGATGGTTGATTACTTCTGTATTCAACACAGATTCCAGCAACTTACTCATGACGCACCGGAGACTTATTGGCCTGTACTGAGAGAGAGATGAGCGATCACCTGAATTCTTAAATACAGGGCATAGTGATGAAATTTTCCAGGGAGATGGGAAACTATTCTCCTTAAGACAACGTTTAAATAGTTTTGTAAGTATGGGTGCTACTTCTGGTTGAAGTTTTTTGAGTACTATCATTGGAATACCGTCAGGGCCAGTTGCTTTACTGGAATCAAGGTTTTTGATTAGCTTGGCAACATCACGTACAGGACTTGGTCAATTTTCTCAGATATGCTTTTAAAGATAGTAACTCCGCTGTTGTGGGGGCGATAGAGAGTAAATATAAATGCAGTAGCGTGAGCTAATGCAACCCGGAAGCACATATACGGTAAGTTAGGATCTTCTCGGGAGATGTCCCTACCACATGGAAAGACATCTTTAATATAGGCACATATTCCATGCCTATGGTGATCTTGGGCGTCAGATTTAGAAGTTAAGTTAGAGTATCCTTTAATTGCGAACTCTTCTAGAGAAATAGTCTGTCCAATGCCAGTTTCGCTTAAAAATAAAAGGTTTGGTTTAGTCTCCTGTAATTGGGTTTCAACTTCTGGAAGGTTAGAACGTAGACCCCTGATGTTGGAGAAGGAGACATGGTAGTAGGGGTCTACATTGGAAGTTGGAGAACCAGGTTTAATCGTGTATTTTTTCTTGAAACTTGTCATGATGGAATTTTGGAATTTGTGGACTAAGTCGCCAGATTTGCTTAGAGCAGGACAGAGAGGGGAAACAAAGGCTCGCTGACAATCCTCCGTCCACCTGAATCTAGCATATTTCTTGGTGAGAGCTATCAGTGGTTCGGCCAATCACGAGAAGGCAGGGATAAACCTTCTATAGTACCCAATGGCACCTATAAATCCCCTCACTTCTCTAACACTCTTGGGCGCAGGCGTTGCCCTGATTATTTCTACTTTATCCAAATCAGGTTTTATCCCTTCCTTATCCATTATAAATCCCAAATACTTAGTCTCGTCTTTCATAAATTGACACTTTGGCAATTTTACTTTCAGGTTGTGTTCTCTCAACCTCTCCATCACCTTCTCTAAATGCTTAATGTGCTCATCAGGTGTTTTGGAGAACACCAACACATCATCCAGATAGGCCATAGCAAAGCCCTCTAATCCTTCTAAAACAATAGACATCAATTGGGTGAATATCCCTGGAGCATTAGATAAGCCAAAGGGCATCACCTTAAAATTGAACAGCCATAAGTGACAGGTAAAGGCTGCCTTCTCCCTGTCTACTTCGTCTAAGGCCACTTGCCAGTAATCGGATCTCAAATCCAATGTTGAGAAACAGACTGACTTGCCCAACAATGCCAATATATCGTCAATTAAAGGCAGGGGAACGGCCACAGGTTTAGTGATAGCATTTAATTTCCTAAAATCTACGCAGAACCTATGTCCCCCGTCCTTCTTTTCCACTACCACTATCGGGAAACTCCAAGGGGATTTGGACCTCTCAATTATACCTGCCTCTAACATATCCTTTACGGCTTCTTCCACCACTTCTCTCTTATGAATGGGAGTCCTATAAGGCTTTTACCTTATGGGCTGATTATTACCAGTATCGATTTTCATTGAGACAGTCTGAGTCTGTCCCAATTCTCTATCATCATTAGCCACCACATCCCGATTTCTTTTTAACAGATCTCTCACTCTATTTTGATATCTCTCAGGTACTAGTATCTCCTCTTCCCTAAGTTCTGTCAATTCTTTTCTTCCCTTCTTGTCCCACCGTGTTTGACTAACGTTACGTAGTGGTAAGGCGTACCCCATCTCCTCACCCTTCAGTATCTTTACGGTTTTACCGGACGTATTAGCTAACAGCACAGGGATTATCTCCTCCCCCTGCACCACCGATTCACACAGCATTATTCCTTCTTCATTATCACTGTATTTATCTACGGGTATTATTTGATGGGTCTCACCATCCAACCCCATACCCCTTATCTGACCTTCACAGGATACCACCACCCTCGGGGGTATCTTTGTATCTCTGTTCGCAACTACCACCAGAGTACCATTTTCCTGTCCTCCCAAAGGAACTTCTATCTTATCCAAGATTAGCTTCGCTGGTTCAAACTCCAGCCGAGCCCTTCGGGCTTTCAACCAATCCTCTCCTAGGATTAGTTCTTCACATACATCTGGAGCCACATACAGGGTGTGATCAACTTTCACATCCCCTACCTTTATGGGACATACTAGCCTCATCTGGCTGCCATCGGCCTGGCTAACATCCAGATCAGGTTGTAACAGAGTTCGTTTAACTCTCAACCTCTTTATCACCTCACTATTCACTAGCGAGACTGAAGCGCCCGTATCGATAAAGGCCTTATTGCCGACTTTACGACTCCTTACATTTATCTGCTGTCATTTTTCATCCCTGTACCGATACTACATTATAGCCGACATTAAGACTCCTTAAATTTATCTGCTGTCATTTTTCATCCCTCTACCAATACTACATTATAGCCGACTTTACGACTCCTAAAATTTATTTGCTGTCATGTTTCATCCCTCTACCGATACTACATTATAGCCGACTTTACGACTCCTTAAATTTATCTGCTGTCATTTTTCTTCCCTCTACTGATACTACATTACAGCCGACTATACGACTCCTTGAATTTATCTGCTGTCATGTTTAATCCCTCTACCGATACTACATTATAGCCGACTTTACGACTCCTTAAATTTATCTGCTGTCATTTTTCATCCCTCTACCGATACTACATTATAGCCGTCTTTACGACTCCTTAAATTTATCTGCTGTCATTTTTAATCCCTCTACCGATACTACATTATTGCTGACTTTACGACTCCTTAAATTTATCTGCTGTCATTTTTCATCCCTCTACCGATACTACAATCTAGCCGTCTTTACGACTCCTTAAATTTATCTGCTGTCATTTTTCATCCCTCTACCGATACTACATTATAGCCGAATTTATTACTCCTTACATTTATCTGCTGTCATGTTTCATCCCTCTACCGATACTAAATTATAGCCGATCTTACGACTCCTTAAATTTATCTGCTGTCATTTTTCATCCCTCTACCGATACTACATTATAGCCGACTTTACGACTCCTTACATTTATCTGCTGTCATTTTTCATCCCTCTACCGATACTACATTATAGCCGACTTTACGACTCCTTACATTTATCTGCTGTAATTTTTAATCCCTGTACAGATACTACATTATAGCCGACTTTACGACTCCTTAAATTTATCTGCTGTTATTTTTCATCCCTCTACCGATACTACATTATAGCCGACTTTACGACTCCTTACATTTATCTGCTGTCATTTTTCATCCCTCTACCGATACTACATTATAGCCGACTTTACGACTCCTTACATTTATCTGTTGTCATTTTACATCCCTCTACTGATACTACATTATAGCCGATTTTACGACTCCTTAAATTTATCTGCTGTCATTTTTCATCCCTGTACCGATACTACATGATAGCCGACATTACGACTCCTTAAGTTTATCTGCTGTCATTTTTCATCCCTGTACAGATACTACATTACAGCCGACTTTACGACTCCTTGAATTTATCTGCTGTCATTTTTCATCCCTCTACCGATACTACAATCAAGACGACTTTACGACTCCTTAAATTTATCTGCTGTCATTTTTCGTCCCTCTACCAATACTACATTATAGCCGACTTTACGACTCCTTAAATTTATCTGCTGTCATTTTTCATCCCTCTACCGATACTACATTATAGCCGACTTTACGACTCCTTACATTTATCTGCTGTAAATTTTTCATCCCTCTACCGATACTACATTATAGCCGACTTTACGACTCCTTAAATTTATCTGCTGTCATTTTTCATCCCTTTACCGATACTACATTATAGCCGACTTGACGACTCCTTAAATTTATCTGCTGTCATTTTTCATCTCTCTACCGATACTACATTATAGCCGACTTTACGACTCCTTAAATTTATCTGCTGTAAATTTTTCATCCCTCTACCGATACTACATTATAGCCGACTTTACGACTCCTTACATTTATCTGCTGTCATTTTTCATCCCTCTACTGATACTACATTATAGCCGACTTTACGACTCCTTACATTTATCTGCTGTCATTTTTCATCCCTCTACCGATACTACATTATAGCAAAATTTATTACTCCTTACATTTATCTGCTGTCATGTTTCATCCCTCTACCGATACTAAATTATAGCCGATCTTACGACTCCTTAAATTTATCTGCTGTCATTTTTCATCCCTCTACCGATACTACATTATAGCCGACTTTACGACTCCTTACATTTATCTGCTGTAATTTTTCATCCCTCTACCGATACTACATTATAGCCGACTTTACGACTCCTTACATTTATCTGCTGTAATTTTCAATCCCTGTACAGATACTACATTATAGCCGACTTTACGACTCCTTAAATTTATCTGCTGTTATTTTTCATCCCTCTACCGATACTACATTATAGCCGACTTTACGACTCCTTACATTTATCTGCTGTCATTTTTCATCCCTCTACCGATACTACATTATAGCCGACTTTACGACTCCTTACATTTATCTGTTGTCATTTTACATCCCTCTACTGATACTACATTATAGCCGATTTTACGACTCCTTAAATTTATCTGCTGTCATTTTGCATCCCTGTACCGATACTACATGATAGCCGACATTACGACTCCTTAAGTTTATCTGCTGTCATTTTTCATCCCTGTACAGATACTACATTACAGCCGACTTTACGACTCCTTGAATTTATCTGCTGTCATTTTTCATCCCTCTACCGATACTACAATCAAGACGACTTTACGACTCCTTAAATTTATCTGCTGTCATTTTTCGTCCCTCTACCGATACTACATTATAGCCGACTTTACGACTCCTTACATTTATCTGCTGTCATTTTTCATCCCTTTACCGATACTACATTATAGCCGACTTTACGACTCCTTAAATTTATCTGCTGTCATTTTTCATCCCTCTACCGATACTACATTATAGCCGACTTTACGACTCCTTACATTTATCTGCTGTAAATTTTTCATCCCTCTACCGATACTACATTATAGCCGACTTTACGACTCCTTAAATTTATCTGCTGTCATTTTTCATCCCTTTACCGATACTACAATCTAGCCGTCTTTACGACTCCTTAAATTTATCTGCTGTCATTTTTCATCCCTCTACCGATACTACATTATAGCCGAATTTATTACTCCTTACATTTATCTGCTGTCATGTTTCATCCCTCTACCGATACTAAATTATAGCCGATCTTACGACTCCTTAAATTTATCTGCTGTCATTTTTCATCCCTCTACCGATACTACATTATAGCCGACTTTACGACTCCTTACATTTATCTGCTGTCATTTTTCATCCCTCTACCGATACTACATTATAGCCGACTTTACGACTCCTTACATTTATCTGCTGTAATTTTTAATCCCTGTACAGATACTACATTATAGCCGACTTTACGACTCCTTAAATTTATCTGCTGTTATTTTTCATCCCTCTACCGATACTACATTATAGCCGACTTTACGACTCCTTACATTTATCTGCTGTCATTTTTCATCCCTCTACCGATACTACATTATAGCCGACTTTACGACTCCTTGAATTTATCTGTTGTCATTTTACATCCCTCTACTGATACTACATTATAGCCGATTTTACGACTCCTTAAATTTATCTGCTGTCATTTTTCATCCCTGTACCGATACTACATGATAGCCGACATTACGACTCCTTAAGTTTATCTGCTGTCATTTTTCATCCCTGTACAGATACTACATTACAGCCGACTTTACGACTCCTTGAATTTATCTGCTGTCATTTTTCATCCCTCTACCGATACTACAATCAAGACGACTTTACGACTCCTTAAATTTATCTGCTGTCATTTTTCGTCCCTCTACCGATACTACATTATAGCCGACTTTACGACTCCTTACATTTATCTGCTGTCATTTTTCATCCCTCTACCGATACTACATTATAGCCGACTTTACGACTCCTTAAATTTATCTGCTGTCATTTTTCATCCCTCTACCGATACTACATTATAGCCGACTTTACGACTCCTTACATTTATCTGCTGTAAATTTTTCATCCCTCTACCGATACTACATTATAGCCGACTTTACGACTCCTTAAATTTATCTGCTGTCATTTTTCATCCCTTTACCGATACTACATTATAGCCGACTTGACGACTCCTTAAATTTATCTGCTGTCATTTTTCATCTCTCTACCGATACTACATTATAGCCGACTTTACGACTCCTTAAATTTATCTGCTGTAAATTTTTCATCCCTCTACCGATACTACATTATAGCCGACTTTACGACTCCTTACATTTATCTGCTGTCATTTTTCATCCCTCTACTGATACTACATTATAGCCGACTTTACGACTCCTTACATTTATCTGCTGTCATTTTTCATCCCTCTACCGATACTACATTATAGCCGAATTTATTACTCCTTACATTTATCTGCTGTCATGTTTCATCCCTCTACCGATACTACATTATAGCCGATCTTACGACTCCTTAAATTTATCTGCTGTCATTTTTCATCCCTCTACCGATACTACATTATAGCCGACTTTACGACTCCTTACATTTATCTGCTGTAATTTTTGATCCCTCTACCGATACTACATTATAGCCGACTTTACGACTCCTTACATTTATCTGCTGTAATTTTTAATCCCTGTACAGATACTACATTATAGCCGACTTTACGACTCCTTAAATTTATCTGCTGTTATTTTTCATCCCTCTACCGATACTACATTATAGCCGACTTTACGACTCCTTATATTTATCTGCTGTCATTTTTCATCCCTCTACCGATACTACATTATAGCCGACTTTACGACTCCTTACATTTATCTGTTGTCATTTTACATCCCTCTACTGATACTACATTATAGCCGATTTTACGACTCCTTAAATTTATCTGCTGTCATTTTGCATCCCTGTACCGATACTACATGATAGCCGACATTACGACTCCTTAAGTTTATCTGCTGTCATTTTTCATCCCTGTACAGATACTACATTACAGCCGACTTTACGACTCCTTGAATTTATCTGCTGTCATTTTTCATCCCTCTACCGATACTACAATCAAGACGACTTTACGACTCCTTAAATTTATCTGCTGTCATTTTTCGTCCCTCTACCGATACTACATTATAGCCGACTTTACGACTCCTTACATTTATCTGCTGTCATTTTTCATCCCTTTACCGATACTACATTATAGCCGACTTTACGACTCCTTAAATTTATCTGCTGTCATTTTTCATCCCTCTACCGATACTACATTATAGCCGACTTTACGACTCCTTACATTTATCTGCTGTAAATTTTTCATCCCTCTACCGATACTACATTATAGCCGACTTTACGACTCCTTAAATTTATCTGCTGTCATTTTTCATCCCTTTACCGATACTACAATCTAGCCGTCTTTACGACTCCTTAAATTTATCTGCTGTCATTTTTCATCCCTCTACCGATACTACATTATAGCCGAATTTATTACTCCTTACATTTATCTGCTGTCATGTTTCATCCCTCTACCGATACTAAATTATAGCCGATCTTACGACTCCTTAAATTTATCTGCTGTCATTTTTCATCCCTCTACCGATACTACATTATAGCCGACTTTACGACTCCTTACATTTATCTGCTGTCATTTTTCATCCCTCTACCGATACTACATTATAGCCGACTTTACGACTCCTTACATTTATCTGCTGTAATTTTTAATCCCTGTACAGATACTACATTATAGCCGACTTTACGACTCCTTAAATTTATCTGCTGTTATTTTTCATCCCTCTACCGATACTACATTATAGCCGACTTTACGACTCCTTACATTTATCTGCTGTCATTTTTCATCCCTCTACCGATACTACATTATAGCCGACTTTACGACTCCTTACATTTATCTGTTGTCATTTTACATCCCTCTACTGATACTACATTATAGCCGATTTTACGACTCCTTAAATTTATCTGCTGTCATTTTTCATCCCTGTACCGATACTACATGATAGCCGACATTACGACTCCTTAAGTTTATCTGCTGTCATTTTTCATCCCTGTACAGATACTACATTACAGCCGACTTTACGACTCCTTGAATTTATCTGCTGTCATTTTTCATCCCTCTACCGATACTACAATCAAGACGACTTTACGACTCCTTAAATTTATCTGCTGTCATTTTTCGTCCCTCTACCGATACTACATTATAGCCGACTTTACGACTCCTTACATTTATCTGCTGTCATTTTTCATCCCTTTACCGATACTACATTATAGCCGACTTTACGACTCCTTAAATTTATCTGCTGTCATTTTTCATCCCTCTACCGATACTACATTATAGCCGACTTTACGACTCCTTACATTTATCTGCTGTAAATTTTTCATCCCTCTACCGATACTACATTATAGCCGACTTTACGACTCCTTAAATTTATCTGCTGTCATTTTTCATCCCTTTACCGATACTACATTATAGCCGACTTGACGACTCCTTAAATTTATCTGCTGTCATTTTTCATCTCTCTACCGATACTACATTATAGCCGACTTTACGACTCCTTAAATTTATCTGCTGTAAATTTTTCATCCCTCTACCGATACTACATTATAGCCGACTTTACGACTCCTTACATTTATCTGCTGTCATTTTTCATCCCTCTACTGATACTACATTATAGCCGACTTTACGACTCCTTACATTTATCTGCTGTCATTTTTCATCCCTCTACCGATACTACATTATAGCCGAATTTATTACTCCTTACATTTATCTGCTGTCATGTTTCATCCCTCTACCGATACTAAATTATAGCCGATCTTACGACTCCTTAAATTTATCTGCTGTCATTTTTCATCCCTCTACCGATACTACATTATAGCCGACTTTACGACTCCTTACATTTATCTGCTGTAATTTTTCATCCCTCTACCGATACTACATTATAGCCGACTTTACGACTCCTTACATTTATCTGCTGTAATTTTTAATCCCTGTACAGATACTACATTATAGCCGACTTTACGACTCCTTAAATTTATCTGCTGTTATTTTTCATCCCTCTACCGATACTACATTATAGCCGACTTTACGACTCCTTACATTTATCTGCTGTCATTTTTCATCCCTCTACCGATACTACATTATAGCCGACTTTACGACTCCTTACATTTATCTGTTGTCATTTTACATCCCTCTACTGATACTACATTATAGCCGATTTTACGACTCCTTAAATTTATCTGCTGTCATTTTGCATCCCTGTACCGATACTACATGATAGCCGACATTACGACTCCTTAAGTTTATCTGCTGTCATTTTTCATCCCTGTACAGATACTACATTACAGCCGACTTTACGACTCCTTGAATTTATCTGCTGTCATTTTTCATCCCTCTACCGATACTACAATCAAGACGACTTTACGACTCCTTAAATTTATCTGCTGTCATTTTTCGTCCCTCTACCGATACTACATTATAGCCGACTTTACGACTCCTTACATTTATCTGCTGTCATTTTTCATCCCTTTACCGATACTACATTATAGCCGACTTTACGACTCCTTAAATTTATCTGCTGTCATTTTTCATCCCTCTACCGATACTACATTATAGCCGACTTTACGACTCCTTACATTTATCTGCTGTAAATTTTTCATCCCTCTACCGATACTACATTATAGCCGACTTTACGACTCCTTAAATTTATCTGCTGTCATTTTTCATCCCTTTACCGATACTACATTATAGCCGACTTGACGACTCCTTAAATTTATCTGCTGTCATTTTTCATCTCTCTACCGATACTACATTATAGCCGACTTTACGACTCCTTAAATTTATCTGCTGTAAATTTTTCATCCCTCTACCGATACTACATTATAGCCGACTTTACGACTCCTTACATTTATCTGCTGTCATTTTTCATCCCTCTACTGATACTACATTATAACCGACTTTACGACTCCTTACATTTATCTGCTGTCATTTTTCATCCCTCTACCGATACTACATTATAGCCGACTTTACGACTCCTTAAATTTATCTGCTGTCATGTTTCATCCCTGTACAGATACTACATTATAGCCGACATTACGACTCCTTAAATTTATCTGCTGTCATGTTTCATCCCTCTACCGATACTAAATTATAGCCGACTTTACGACTCCTTACATTTATCTGCTGTCATTTTTCATCCCTCTACCGATACTACATTATAGCCGACTTTACGACTCCTTACATTCATCTGCTGTCATTTTTCATCCCTCTACCGATACTACATTATAGCCGACATTACGACTCCTTAAATTCATCTGCTGTCATTTTTCATCCCTCTACCGATACTACATTATAGCAAACTTTACGACTCCTTAAATTTATCTGCTGTCATTTTTCATCCCTGTAAAGATACTACATTATAGCCGACATTACGACTCCTTAAATTTATCTGCTGGACTGTTTCATCCCTGTACAGATACTACATTATAGCCGACTTTACGACTCCTTAAATTTATCTGCTGTCATTTTTCATCCCTCTACCGATACTACATTATAGCCGACTTTACGACTCCTTACATTTATCTGCTGTCATTTTGCATCCCTGTACCGATAATACATGATAGCCGACATTACGACTCCTTATATTTATCTGCTGTCATTTTTCATCCCTGTACAGATACTACATTATAGCCGACATTACGACTCCTTAAATTTATCTGCTGTCACTTTTCATCTCTCTACCGATACTACATTACAGCCGACTTTACGACTCCATTGAATTTATCTGCTGTCATTTTTCATCCCTCTACCGATACTACATTATAGCCGACTTTACGACTCCTTACATTTATCTGCTGTCATGTTTCATCCCTCTACCGATAGTACATTATAGCCGACTTTACGACTCCTTAAATTTATCTGCTGTCATTTTTCATCCCTCTACCGATACTACAATCTAGACAACTTTACGACTCCTTAAATTTATCTGCTGTCATTTTTCATCCCTCTACCGATACTACATTATAGCCGACTTTATTACTCCTTACATTTATCTGCTGTCATGTTTAATCCCTCTACCGATACTACATTATAGCCGACTTTACGACTCCTTAAATTTATCTGCTGTCATTTTTCATCCCTCTACCGATACTACATTATAGCCGACTTTACGACTCCTTACATTTATCTGCTGTAATTTTTCATCCCTCTACCGATACTACATTATAGCCGACTTTACGACTCCTTAAATTTATCTGCTGTCATTTTTCATCCCTCTACCGATACTACATTATAGCCGACTTTACGACTCCTTACATTTATCTGCTGTCATTTTTCATCCCTGTACCGATACTACATTATAGCCGACATTACGACTCCTTAAATTTATCTGCTGTCATTTTTCATCCCTCTACCGATACTACATTATAGCCGACATTAAGACTCCTTACATTCATCTGCTGTCATTTTTCATCCCTCTACTGATACCACATTATAGCCGACATTAAGACTCCTTACATTCATCTGCTGTCATTTTTCATCCCTCTACCGATACTACATTATAGACGACATTACGACTCCTTACATTTATCTGCTGTCATTTTTACTCCCTCTAGCGATACTACATTATAGCCGACTTTACGACTCCTTACATTTATCTGCTGTAATTTTTCATCCCTGTAAAGATACTACATTATAGCCGACATTACGACTCCTTAAATTTATCTGCTGGACTGTTTCATCCCTGTACAGATACTACATTATAGCCGACTTTACGACTCCTTAAATTTATCTGCTGTCATTTTTCATCCCTCTACCGATACTACATTATAGCCGACTTTACGACTCCTTACATTTATCTGCTGTAATTTTTATTCCCTCTACCGATACTACATTATAGCCGACTTTACGACTCCTTAAATTTATCTGCTGTCATTTTTCATCCCTCTACCGATACTACATTATAGCCGACTTTACGACCCCTTACATTTATCTGCTGTCATTTTTCATCCCTCTACCGATACTACATTATAGCCGACTTTACGACTCCTTACATTTATCTGCTGTCATTTTTCATCCCTCTACCCATACTACATAATAGCCGACTTTACGACTCCTTAAATTTATCTGCTGTCATTTTTCATCCCTCTACCGATACTACATTATAGCCGACTTTACGACTCCTTACATTTATCTGCTGTCATTTTTATTCCCTCTACCGATACTACATTATAGCCGACTTTACGACTCCTTACATTTATCTGCTGTCATTTTTCATCCCTCTACCGATACTACATTATAGCCACTTTACGACTCCTTACATTTATCTGCTGTCATTTTTATTCCCTCTACCGATACTACATAATAGCCGACTTTACGACTCCTTAAATTTATCCGCTGTCATTTTTCATCCCTCTACCGATACTACATTATAGCCGACTTTACGACTCCTTACATTTATCTGCTGTCATTTTTATTCCCTCAACCGATACTACATTATAGCCGACTTTACGACTCCTTAAATTTATCTGCTGTCATTTTTCATCCCTCTACCGATACTACATTATAGCCGACTTTACGACTCCTTACATTTATCTGCTGTCATTTTTCATCCTTCTACCGATACTACATTATAGCCGACATTACGACTCCTCACATTTATCTGCTGTTATTTTTCATCCATCTACCGATACTACATTATAGCCAACTTTACGACTCCTTAAATTTATTTGCTGTCATTTTTCATCCCTCTACCGATACTACATTATAGCCGACTTTACGACTCCTTACATTTATCTTCTGTCATTTTTCATCCCTCTACCGATACTACATTATAGCCGACTTTACGACTCCTGAAATTTATCTGCTGTCATTTTTCATCCCTCTACCGATACTACATTATAGCCGACTTTACGATTAGTTACATTTATCTACCAATACTACATTATAGCCGACGTTATGACTCCTTAAATGTATCTGCTGTCATTTTTCATCCCTCTACCGATACTACATTATAGCCGACTTTACGACTCCTGAAATTTATCTGCTGTCATTTTTCAACCCCTTACCGATACTACATTATAGCCGACTTTACGACTCGTTACATTAAACTACCAATACTACATTATAGCCGACTTTATGACTCCTTAAATGTATCTGCTGTCATTTTTCATCCCTCTACCGATACTACATTATAGCCGACTTTACGACTCCTTACATTTATCTGCTGTCATTTTTACTCCCTCTAGCGATACTACATTATAGCCGACTTTACGACTCCTTACATTTATCTGCTCTAATTTTTCATCCCTGTAAAGATACTACATTATAGCCGACATTACGACTCCTTAAATTTATCTGCTGGACTGTTTCATCCCTGTACAGATACTACATTATAGCAGACTTTACGACTCCTTAAATTTATCTGCTGTCATTTTTCATCCCTCTACCGATAATACATTATAGCCGACTTTACGACTCCTTACATTTATCTGCTGTCATTTTTATTCCCTCTACCGATACTACATTATAGCCGACTTTACGACCCCTTAAATTTATCTGCTGTCATTTTTCATCCCTCTACCGATACTACATTATAGCCGACTTTACGACTCCTTACATTTATCTGCTGTCATGTTTAATCCCTCTACCGATACTACATTATAGCCGACTTTACGACTCCTTAAATTTATCTGCTGTCATTTTTCATCCCTCTACCGATACTACATTATAGCCGACTTTACGACTCCTTACATTTATCTGCTGTCATTTTTATTCCCTCAACCGATACTACATTATAGCCGACTTTACGACTCCTTAAATTTATCTGCTGTCATTTTTCATCCCTCTACCGATACTACATTATAGCCGACTTTACGACTCCTTACATTTATCTGCTGTCATTTTTCATCCTTCTACCGATACTACATTATAGCCGACATTACGACTCCTCACATTTATCTGCTGTTATTTTTCATCCATCTACCGATACTACATTATAGCCAACTTTACGACTCCTTAAATTTATCTGCTGTCATTTTTCATCCCTCTACCGATACTACATTATAGCCGACTTTACGACTCCTTACATTTATCTTCTGTCATTTTTCATCCCTCTACCGATACTACATTATAGCCGACTTTACGACTCCTGAAATTTATCTGCTGTCATTTTTCATCCCTCTACCGATACTACATTATAGCCGACTTTACGACTAGTTACATTTATCTACCAATACTACATTATAGCCGACGTTATGACTCCTTAAATGTATCTGCTGTCATTTTTCATCCCTCTACCGATACTACATTATAGCCGACTTTACGACTCCTGAAATTTATCTGCTGTCATTTTTCAACCCCTTACCGATACTACATTATAGCCGACTTTACGACTCGTTACATTAAACTACCAATACTACATTATAGCCGACTTTATGACTCCTTAAATGTATCTGCTGTCATTTTTCATCCCTCTACCGATACTACATTATAGCCGACTTTACGACTCCTTACATTTATCTGCTGTCATTTTTACTCCCTCTAGCGATACTACATTATAGCCGACTTTACGACTCCTTACATTTATCTGCTCTAATTTTTCATCCCTGTAAAGATACTACATTATAGCCGACATTACGACTCCTTACATTTATCTGCTGGACTGTTTCATCCCTGTACAGATACTACATTATAGCAGACTTTACGACTCCTTAAATTTATCTGCTGTCATTTTTCATCCCTCTACCGATACTACATTATAGCCGACTTTACGACTCCTTACATTTATCTGCTGTAATTTTTATTCCCTCAACCGATACTACATTATAGCCGACTTTACGACTCCTTAAATTTATCTGCTGTCATTTTTCATCCCTCTACCGATACTACATTATAGCCGACTTTACGACCCCTTACATTTATCTGCTGTCATTTTTCATCCCACTACCGATAATACATTATAGCCGACTTTACGACTCCTTACATTTATCTGCTGTCATTTTTATTCCCTCTACCCATACTACATTATAGCCGACTTTACGACTCCTTACATTTATCTGCTGTCATTTTTCATCCCTCTACCGATACTACATTATAGCCGACTTTACGACTCCTTAAATTTATCTGCTGTCATTTTTATTCCCTCTACCGATACTACATTATAGCCGACTTTACGACTCCTTACATTTATCTGCTGTCATTTTTCATCCCTCTACCGATACTACATTATAGCCGACTTTACGACTCCTTACATTTATCTGCTGTCATTTTTATTCCCTCTACCGATACTACATAATAGCCGACTTTACGACTCCTTAAATTTATCTGCTGTCATTTTTCATCCCTCTACCGATACTACATTATAGCCGACTTTACGACTCCTTAAATTTATCTGCTGTCATTTTTCATCCCTCTACCGATACTACATTATAGCCGACTTTACGACTCCTTACATTTATCTGCTGTCATTTTTCATCCTTCTACCGATACTACATTATAGCCGACATTAGGACTCCTCACATTTATCTGCTGTTATTTTCATCCCTCTACCGATACTACATTATAGCCAACTTTACGACTCCTGAAATTTATCTGCTGTCATTTTTCATCCCTCTACCGATACTACATTATAGCCGACTTTACGACTCCTGAAATTTATCTGCTGTCATTTTTCATCCCTCTACCGATACTACATTATAGCCGACTTTACGACTCGTTACATTTATCTATCAATACTACATTATAGCCGACGTTATTACTCCTTAAATGTATCTGCTGTCATTTTTCATCCCTCTACCGATACTACATTATAGCCGACTTTACGACTCCTGAAATTTATCTGCTGTCATTTTTCCTCCCTCTACCGATACTACATTATAGCCGACTTTACGACTCGCTACATTTATTTAGCAATACTACATTATAGCCGACGTTATGACTCCTTAAATGTATCTGCTGTCATTTTTCATCCCTCTACCGATACTACATTATAGCCGACTTTACGACTCCATAAATTTATCTGCTGTCATTTTTCATCCCTCTACCGATACTACATTATAGCCGACTTTACGACTCGTTACATTTATCTACCAATACTACATTATAGCCGACTTTATAACTCCTTAAATGTATCTGCTGTCATTTTTATTCCCTCTACCGATACTACATAATAGCCGACTTTACGACTCCTTAAATTTATCCGCTGTCATTTTTCATCCCTCTACCGATACTACATTATAGCCGACTTTACGACTCCTTACATTTATCTGCTGTCATTTTTATTCCCTCTACTGATACTACATTATAGCCGACTTTACGACTCCTTAAATTTATCTGCTGTCATTTTTCATCCCTCTACCGATACTACATTATAGCCGACTTTACGACTCCTTAAATTTATCTGCTCTCATTTTTCATCCCTCTACCGATACTACATTATAGCCGACTTTACGACTCCTTACATTTATCTGCTGTCATTTTTCATCCCTGTACCGATACTACATTATAGCCGACATTACGACTCCTTAAATTTACCTGCTGTCATTTTTCATCCCTCTACCGATACTACATTATAGCCGACATTAAGACTCCTTACATTCATCTGCTGTCATTTTTCATCCCTCTACCGATACTACATTATAGCCGACATTAAGACTCCTTACATTCATCTGCTGTCATTTTTCATCCCTCTACCGATACAAATTATAGACGACATTACGACTCCTTACATTTATCTGCTGTCATTTTTACTCCCTCTTGCGATACTACATTATAGCCGACTTTACGACTCCTTACATTTATCTGCTGTAATTTTTCATCCCTGTACAGATACTACATTATAGCCGACATTACGACTCCTTAAATTTATCTGCTGGACTGTTTCATCCCTGTACAGATACTACATTATAGCCGACTTTACGACTCCTTAAATTTATCTGCTGTCATTTTTCATCCCTCTACCGATAATACATTATAGCCGACTTTACGACTCCTTACATTTATCTGCTGTCATTTTTATTCCCTCTACCGATACTACATTATAGCCGACTTTACGACCCCTTAAATTTATCTGCTGTCATTTTTCATCCCTCTACCGATACTACATTATAGCCGACTTTACGACTCCTTACATTTATCTGCTGTCATGTTTCATCCCTCTACCGATACTACATTATAGCCGACTTTACGACTCCTTAAATTTATCTGCTGTCATTTTTCATCCCTCTACCAATACTACATTATAGCCGACTTTACGACTCCTTACATTTATCTGCTGTAATTTTTATTCCCTCTACCGATACTACATTATAGCCGACTTTACGACTCCTTAAATTTATCTGCTGTCATTTTTCATCCCTCTACCGATACTACATTATAGCCGACTTTACGACCCCTTACATTTATCTGCTGTCATTTTTCATCCCTCTACCGATACTACATTATAGCCGACTTTACAACTCCTTACATTTATCTGCTGTCATTTTTATTCCCTCTACAGATACTACATAATAGCCGACTTTACGACTCCTTAAATTTATCCGCTGTCATTTTTCATCCCTCTACCGATACTACATTATAGCCGACTTTACGACTCCTTACATTTATCTGCTGTCATTTTTATTCCCTCTACCGATACTACATTATAGCCGACTTTACGACTCCTTAAATTTATCTGCTGTCATTTTTCATCCCTCTACCGATACTACATTATAGCCGACTTTACGACTCCTTACATTCATCTGCTGTCATCTTTCATCCTTCTACCGATACTACATTATAGCCGACATTACGACTCCTTAAATTTATCTGCTGTTATTTTTCATCCCTCTACCGATACTACATTATAGCCAACTTTACGACTCCTTAAATTTATCTGCTGTCATTTTTCATCCCTCTACCGATACTACATTATAACCGACTTTACGACTCCTTACATTTGTCTGCTGTCATTTTTCATCCCTCTACCGATACTACATTATAGCCGACTTTACGACTCCTTACATTTATCTGCTGTCATTTTTCATCCCTGTACCGATACTACATTATAGCCGACATTACGACTCCTTACATTTATCTGCTGTCATTTTTCATCCCTCTACCGATACTACATTATAGCTGACTTTACGACTCCTTACATTTATCTGCTGTCATTTTTCATCCCTCTACCGATACTACATTATACCCGACTTTACGACTCCTTACATTTATCTGCTTTCATTTTTCATCCCTCTACCGATACTACATTATAGCCGACTTTACGACTCCTTACATTTATCTGCTGTCATTTTTCATCCCTCTACCGATACTACATTATAGCTGACTTTACGACTCCTTACATTTATCTGCTGTCATTTTTCATCCCTCTACCGATCTGACATTATAGCCGACTTTACGACTCCTTACATTTACCTGCTGTCATTTTTCATCCCTCTACCGATACTACATTGTAGCCGACTTTACGACTCCTTACATTTACCTGCTGTCATTTTTCATCCCTTTACCGATACTACATTATAGCCGACTTTACGACTCCTTAAACTGCTGTCATGTTTCATCCCTGTACCGATAATACATTATGGCCTACATTACGACTCCTTAAATGTATCTGCTGTCATTTTTCATCCCTGTACAGATACTATATTATAATCGACTTTACGACTCCTTACATTTATCTGCTGTCATTTTTCATCCCTCTACCGATACTATATTATAGCCGACTTTACGACTCCTTACATTTATCTGCTGTCATTTTTCCTCCCTGTACAGATACAACTTTATAACCGACTTTACGACTCCTTACATTTATCTGCTGTCATTTTACATCCCTCTACCGATACTATATTATAGCCGACTTTACGACTCCTTACATTTATCTGCTGTCATTTTTCCTCCCTGTACAGATACTACATTATAGCCGACTTTACGACTCCTTAAATTTATCTGCTGTCATTTTTCATCCCTCTACCGATACTACATTATAGCCGGCTTTACGACTCCTTACATTTATCTGCTGTCATTTTTCATCCCTCTACCGATACTACATTATAGCCGACTTTACGACTCCTTAAATTCATCTGCTGTCAGTTTTCATCCCTCTACCGATACTACATTATAGCCGACTTAACAGCTCCTTAAATTTATCTGCTGTCATTTTTCATCCCTCTACCGATACTACATTATAGCCGACTTTACGACTCCTTAAATTTATCTGCTGTCATTTTTCATCCCTCTACCGATACTACGTTATAGCCGAATTTACGACTCCTTACATTTATCTGCTGTCATTTTTTATCCCTGTACAGATACTACATTATAGCCGACTTTACGACTCCTTACATTTATCTGCTGTCATTTTTCATCCCTCTACCGATACTACATTATAGCCGACTTTACGACTCCTTACATTTATCTGCTGTCATTTTTCATCCCTCTACCAATACTACATTATAGCCGACTTAACAGCTCCTTACATTTATCTGCTGTCATTTTTCATCCCTCTACCGATTCTACATTATAGCCGACTTTACGACTCCTTACATTTATCTGCTGTCATTTTTCATCCCTCTACCGATACTATATTATAGCTGACTTTACGACTCCTTAAATGAATCTGCTGTCATTTTTCATCCCTCTACCGATACTACCTTATAACCGACTTTACGACTTCTTAAATTTATCTGTTGTAATTTTTCATCCCTCTACCGATACTACATTATAGCCAACATTACGACTCCTTAAATTTTTCTGCTGTAATTTTTAATCCCTGTACAGATACAACATTATAACCGACTTTACGACTCCTGAAATTTATCTGCTGTCATATTTCCTCCCTGTACAGATACTACATTGTAGCCGACTTTACGACTCCTTAAATTTATCTGCTGTCATTTTTCATCCCTCTACCGATACTACATTATAGCCGACTTTACGACTCCTTACATTTATCTGCTGTCATTTATATTCCCTCTACCCATACTACATTATAGCCGACTTTACGACTCCTATAATTCCTCTGCTGTCAATTTCATCCCTCTACCGATACTACATTATAGCCGACTTTACGACTCCATAAATTTATCTGCTGTCATTTTTCATCCCTCTACCGATACTACATTATAGCCGACTTTACGACTCCTTAAATTTATTTGCTGTCATTTTTCATCCTTCTACCGATACTACATTATAGCCGACATTACGACTCCTTAAATTTATCTGCTGTTATTTTTCATCCCTCTAATGATACTACATTATAGCCAACTTTACGACTCCTTAAATTTATCTGCTGTCATTTTTCATCCCTCTACCGATACTACATTATAACCGACTTTACGACTCCTTACATTTGTCTGCTGTCATTTTTCATCCCTCTACCGATACTACATTATAGCCGACTTTACGACTCCTTACATTTATCTGCTGTCATTTTTCATCCCTGTACCGATACTACATTATAGCCGACATTACGACTCCTTACATTTATCTGCTGTCATTTTTCATCCCTCTACCGATACTACATTATAGCTGACTTTACGACTCCTTACATTTATCTGCTGTCATTTTTCATCCCTCTACCGATACTACATTATACCCGACTTTACGACTCCTTACATTTATCTGCTTTCATTTTTCATCCCTCTACCGATACTACATTATAGCCGACTTTACGACTCCTTACATTTATCTGCTGTCATTTTTCATCCCTCTACCGATACTACATTATAGCTGACTTTACGACTCCTTACATTTATCTGCTGTCATTTTTCATCCCTCTACCGATCCTACATTATAGCCGACTTTACGACTCCTTACATTTACCTGCTGTCATTTTTCATCCCTCTACCGATACTACATTGTAGCCGACTTTACGACTCCTTACATTTACCTGCTGTCATTTTTCATCCCTCTACCGATACTACATTATAGCCGACTTTACGACTCCTTAAACTGCTGTCATGTTTCATCCCTGTACCGATAATACATTATGGCCTACATTACGACTCCTTAAATGTATCTGCTGTCATTTTTCATCCCTGTACAGATACTATATTATAATCGACTTTACGACTCCTTACATTTATCTGCTGTCATTTTTCATCCCTCTACCGATACTATATTATAGCCGACTTTACGACTCCTTACATTTATCTGCTGTCATTTTTCCTCCCTGTACAGATACAACTTTATAACCGACTTTACGACTCCTTACATTTATCTGCTGTCATTTTACATCCCTCTACCGATACTATATTATAGCCGACTTTACGACTCCTTACATTTATCTGCTGTCATTTTTCCTCCCTGTACAGATACTACATTATAGCCGACTTTACGACTCCTTAAATTTATCTGCTGTCATTTTTCATCCCTCTACCGATACTACATTATAGCCGGCTTTACGACTCCTTACATTTATCTGCTGTCATTTTTCATCCCTCTACCGATACTACATTATAGCCGACTTTACGACTCCTTAAATTCATCTGCTGTCAGTTTTCATCCCTCTACCGATACTACATTATAGCCGACTTAACAGCTCCTTAAATTTATCTGCTGTCATTTTTCATCCCTCTACCGATACTACATTATAGCCGACTTTACGACTCCTTAAATTTATCTGCTGTCATTTTTCATCCCTCTACCGATACTACGTTATAGCCGAATTTACGACTCCTTACATTTATCTGCTGTCATTTTTTATCCCTGTACAGATACTACATTATAGCCGACTTTACGACTCCTTACATTTATCTGCTGTCATTTTTCATCCCTCTACCGATACTACATTATAGCCGACTTTACGACTCCTTACATTTATCTGCTGTCATTTTTCATCCCTCTACCAATACTACATTATAGCCGACTTAACAGCTCCTTACATTTATCTGCTGTCATTTTTCATCCCTCTACTGATTCTACATTATAGCCGACTTTACGACTCCTTACATTTATCTGCTGTCATTTTTCATCCCTCTACCGATACTATATTATAGCTGACTTTACGACTCCTTAAATGAATCTGCTGTCATTTTTCATCCCTCTACCGATACTACCTTATAACCGACTTTACGACTTCTTAAATTTATCTGTTGTAATTTTTCATCCCTCTACCGATACTACATTATAGCCAACATTACGACTCCTTAAATTTTTCTGCTGTAATTTTTAATCCCTGTACAGATACAACATTATAACCGACTTTACGACTCCTGAAATTTATCTGCTGTCATATTTCCTCCCTGTACAGATACTACATTGTAGCCGACTTTACGACTCCTTAAATTTATCTGCTGTCATTTTTCATCCCTCTACCGATACTACATTATAGCCGACTTTACGACTCCTTACATTTATCTGCTGTCATTTATATTCCCTCTACCCATACTACATTATAGCCGACTTTACGACTCCTATAATTCCTCTGCTGTCAATTTCATCCCTCTACCGATACTACATTATAGCCGACTTTACGACTCCTTAAATTTATTTGCTGTCATTTTTCATCCCTCTACCGATACTACATTATAGCCGACTTTACGACTCCTTAAATTTATCTGCTGTCATTTTTCATCCCTCTACCGATACTACGTTATAGCCGAATTTACGACTCCTTAAATTTATCTGCTGTCATTTTTTATCCCTGTAAAGATACTACATTATAGCCGAAAGTACGACTCCTTAAATTTATCCGCTGTGATTTTTCATTCCTGTACCGATACTACATTATAGCCGACTTTACGACTCCTTAAATTTATCTGCTGTCATTTTTCATCCCTCTACCGATACTACATTATAGCCGACTTTACGACTCCTTAAATTTATCTGCTGTCATTTTTCATCCCTCTACCGATTCTACATTATAGCCGACTTTACGACTCTCTACATTTATCTGCTGTCATTTTTCATCCCTCTACCGATACTATATTATAGCTGACTTTACGACTCCTTAAATGAATCTGCTGTCATTTTTCATCCCTCTACCGATACTACCTTATAACCGACTTTACGACTTCTTAAATTTATCTGTTGTAATTTTTCATCCCTCTACCGATACTACATTATAGCCAACATTACGACTCCTTAAATTTTTCTGCTGTAATTTTTAATCCCTGTACAGATACAACATTATAACCGACTTTACGACTCCTGAAATTTATCTGCTGTCATATTTCCTCCCTGTACAGATACTACATTGTAGCCGACTTTACGACTCCTTACATTTATCTGCTGTCATTTATATTCCCTCTACCCATGCTACATTATAGCCGACTTTACGACTCCTTAAATTCCTCTGCTGTCATTTTCATCCCTCTACCGATACTACATTATAGCCGACTTTACGACTCCATAAATTTATCTGCTGTCATTTTTCATCCCTCTACCGATACTACATTATAGCCGACTTTACGACTCCTTAAATTTATTTGCTGTCATTTTTCATCCCTCTACCGATACTACATTATAGCCGACTTTACGACTCCTTAAATTTATCTGCTGTCATTTTTCATCCCTCTACCGATACTACGTTATAGCCGAATTTACGACTCCTTAAATTTATCTGCTGTCATTTTTTATCCCTGTACAGATACTACATTATAGCCGAAAGTACGACTCCTTAAATTTATCCGCTGTGATTTTTCATTCCTGTACCGATACTACATTATAGCCGACATTATGACTCCTTAAATTTATCTGCTGTCATTTGTCATCCCTTTACCGATACTACATTATAGCCGACTTTACGACTCCTTACATTTATCTGCTGTCAATTCTCATCCCTGTACATATACTACATTATAGCCGACTTTACGACTCCTTAAATTTATCTGCTGTCATTTTTCATCTCTCTACCGATACTACATTATAGCCGACTTTACGACTCCTTACATTTATCTTCTGTCATTTTTTATCCTTCTACCGATACTACATTATAGCCGACTTTACGACTCCTTAAATTTATCTGCTGTCATTTTTCATCCCTGTACCGATACTACATTAGGGCCTACATTACGACTCCTTAAATTTATCTGCTGTCATTTTTCATCCCTGTACAGATACTATATTATAACCGACTTTACGACTCCTTACATTTATCTGCTGTCATTTTTCACCCCTCTACCGATACTATATTATAGCCGACTTTACGACTCCTTACATTTATCTGCTGTCATTTTTCCTCCCTGTACAGATACTACATTATAGCCGACTTTACGACTCCTTAAATTTATCCGCTGTCATTTTTCATCCCTCTACCGATACTACATTATAGCCGACTTTACGACTCCTTACATTTATCTGCTGTCATTTTTATTCCCTCTACCGATACTACATTATAGCCGACTTTACGACTCCTTACTTTATCTGCTGTCATTTTTCATCCCTCTACCGATCCTACATTATAGCCGACTTTACGACTCCTTACATTTACCTGCTGTCATTTTTCATCCCTCTACCGATACTACATTATAGCCGACTTTACGACTCCTTAAATTTATCTGCTGTCATGTTTCATCCCTGTACCGATACTACATTATGGCCTAAATTACGACTCCTTAAATTTATCTGCTGTCATTTTTCATCCCTGTACAGATACTATATTATAACCGACTTTACGACTCTTTACATTTATCTGCTGTCATTTTTCATCCCTCTACCGATACTATATTATAGCCGACTTTACGACTCCTTACATTTATCTGCTGTCATTTTTCCTCCCTGTACAGATACTACATTATAGCCGACTTTACGACTCCTTAAATTTATCTGCTGTCATTTTTCATCCCTCTACCGATACTACCTTATAACCGACTTTACGACTTCTTAAATTTATCTGTTGTTATTTTTCATCCCTCTACCGATACTACATTATAGCCGACTTTACGACTCCTTAAATTTTTCTGCTGTAATTTTTAATCTCTGTACAGATACAACATTATAACCGACTTTACGACTCCTGAAATTTATCTGCTGTCATTTTTCATCCCTCTACCGATACTACATTATAGCCGACATTACGACTCCTTAAATTGATCTGCTGTCATTTTTCATCCCTGTACAAATACTACATTATAGCCGACATTACGACTCCTTAAATTCATCTGCTGTCATGTTTCATCCCTCTACCGATACTACATTATAGCCGACATTACGACTCCTTAAATTGATATGCTGTCATTTTTCATCCCTGTACCGATACTACATTATAGCCAACATTACGACTCCTTAAATTTTTCTGCTGTAATTTTTAATCTCTGTACAGATACTATATTATAACCGACTTTACGACTCCTTACATTTATCTGCTGTCATTTTTCCTCCCTGTACAGATACTACATTATAGCCGACTTTACGACTCCTTAAATTTATCTGCTGTCATTTTTCATCCCTCTACCGATACTACCTCATAACCGACTTTACGACTTCTTAAATTTATCTGTTGTAATTTTTCATCCCTCTACCGATACTACATTATAGCCAACATTACGACTCCTTAAATTTTTCTGCTGTAATATTTAATCCCTGTACAGATACAACATTATAACCGACTTTACGACTCCTGAAATTTATCTGCTGTCATTTTTCATCCCTGTACAGATACAACATTATAACCGACTGTACGACTCCTTACATTTATCTGCTGTCATTTTTCCTCCCTGTACAGATACAACATTATAGCCGACTTTACGACTCCTTAAATTTATCTGCTGTCATTTTTCATCCCTCTACCGATACTACATTATAGCCGACTTTACGACTCCTTTAATTTATCTGCTGTCATTTTTCATCCCTCTACCGATACTACATTATAGCCGACTTTACGACTCCTTAAATTTATCTGCTGTCATTTTTCATCCCTCTACCGATACTACGTTATAGCCGAATTTACGACTCCTTACATTTATCTGCTGTCATTTTTTATCCCTGTACAGATACTACATTATAGCCGAAATTACGACTCCTTAAATTTATCCGCTGTTATTTTTCATTCCTGTACCGATACTACATTATAGCCGACATTATGACTCCTTAAATTTATCTGCTGTCGTTTGTCATCCCTTTACCGATACTACATTATAGCCGACTTTACGACTCCTTACATTTATCTGCTGTCATTTTTCATCCCTGTACAGATACTACATTATAGCCGACATTACGACTCCTTACATTTATCTGCTGTCAGTTCTCATCCCTGTACATATACTACATTATAGCCGACTTTACGACTCCTTAAATTTATCTGCTGTCATTTTTTATGCCTTTACCGATACTACATTATAGCCGACTTTACGACTCCTTACATTTATCTTCTGTCATTTTTCATCCTTCTACCGATACTACATTATAGCCGACTTTACGACTCCTTAAATTTATCTGCTGTCATTTTTCATCCCTGTACCGATACTACATTATGGCCTACATTACGACTCCTTAAATTTATCTGCTGTCATTTTTCATCCCTGTACAGATACTATATTATAACCGACTTTACGACTCCTTACATTTATCTGCTGTCCTTTTTCACCCCTCTACCGATACTATATTATAGCCGACTTTACGACTCCTTACATTTATCTGCTGTCATTTTTCCTCCCTGTACAGATACTACATTATAGCCGACTTTACGACTCCTTAAATTTATCTGCTGTCATTTTACATCCCTCTACCGATACTACCTTATAACCGACTTTACAGCTTCTTAAATTTATCTGTTGTCATTTTTCATCCCTCTACCGATACTACATTATAGCCAACATTACGACTCCTTAAATTTTTCTGCTGTAATTTTTAATCCCTGTACAGATACAACATTATAACCGACTTTACGACTCCTGAAATTTATCTGCTGTCATTTTTCATCCCTCTACCGATACTACATTATAGCCGACTTTACGACCCCTTACATTTATCTGCTGTCATTTTTCATCCCTCTACCGATACTACATTATAGCCGACTTTACGACTCCTTACATTTATCTGCTGTCATTTTTATTCCCTCTACCCATACTACATTATAGCCGACTTTACGACTCCTTACATTTATCTGCTGTCATTTTTCATCCCTCTACCGATACTACATTATAGCCGACTTTACGACTCCTTACATTTATCTGCAGTCATTTTTATTCCCTCTACCGATACTACATTATAGCCGACTTTACGACTCCTTACATTTATCTGCTGTCATTTTTCATCCCTCTACCGATACTACATTATAGCCGACTTTACGACTCCTTACATTTATCTGCTGTCATTTTTATTCCCTCTACCGATACTACAGAATAGCCGACTTTACGACTCCTTAAATTTATCCGCTGTCATTTTTCATCCCTCTACCGATACTACATTATAGCCGACTTTACGACTCCTTACATTTATCTGCTGTCATTTTTATTCCCTCTACCGATACTACATTATAGCCGACTTTACGACTCCTTAAATTTATCTGCTGTCATTTTTCATCCCTCTACCGATACTACATTATAGCCGACTTTACGACTCCTTACATTTATCTGCTGTCATTTTTCATCCTTCTACTGATACTACATTATAGCCGACATTACGACTCCTCACATTTATCTACTGTTATTTTTCATCCATCTACCGATACTACATTATAGCCAACTTTACGACTCCTTAAATTTATCTGCTGTCATTTTTCATCCCTCTACCGATACTACATTATAGCCGACTTTACGACTCCTTACATTTATCTTCTGTCATTTTTCATCCCTCTACCGATACTACATTATAGCCGACTTTACGACTCCTGAAATTTATCTGCTGTCATTTTTCATCCCTCTACCGATACTACATTATAGCCGACTTTACGACTAGTTACATTTATCTACCAATACTACATTATAGCCAACGTTATGACTCCTTAAATGTATCTGCTGTCATTTTTCATCCCTCTACCGATACTACATTATAGCCGACTTTACGACTCCTGAAATTTATCTGCTGTCATTTTTCAACCCCTTACCGATACTACATTATAGCCGACTTTACGACTCGTTACATTAAACTACCAATACTACATTATAGCCGACTTTATGACTCCTTAAATGTATCTGCTGTCATTTTTCATCCCTCTACCGATACTACATTATAGCCGACTTTACGACTCCTTACATTTATCTGCTGTCATTTTTACTCCCTCTAGCGATACTACATTATAGCCGACTTTACGACTCCTTACATTTATCTGCTCTAATTTTTCATCCCTGTAAATATACTACATTATAGCCGACATTACGACTCCTTAAATTTATCTGCTGGACTGTTTCATCCCTGTACAGATACTACATTATAGCAGACTTTACGACTCCTTAAATTTATCTGCTGTCATTTTTCATCCCTCTACCGATAATACATTATAGCCGACTTTACGACTCCTTACATTTATCTGCTGTCATTTTTATTCCCTCTACCGATACTACATTATAGCCGACTTTACGACCCCTTAAATTTATCTGCTGTCATTTTTCATCCCTCTACCGATACTACATTATAGCCGACTTTACGACTCCTTACATTTATCTGCTGTCATGTTTAATCCCTCTACCGATACTACATTATAGCCGACTTTACGACTCCTTAAATTTATCTGCTGTCATTTTTCATCCCTCTACCGATACTACATTATAGCCGACTTTACGACTCCTTACATTTATCTGCTGTAATTTTTATTCCCTCTACCGATACTACATTATAGCCGACTTTACGACTCCTTAAATTTATCTGCTGTCATTTTTCATCCCTCTACCGATACTACATTATAGCCGACTTTACGACCCCTTACATTTATCTGCTGTCATTTTTCATCCCACTACCGATACTACATTATAGCCGACTTTACGACTCCTTACATTTATCTGCTGTCATTTTTATTCCCTCTACCCATACTACATTATAGCCGACTTTACGACTCCTTACATTTATCTGCTGTCATTTTTCATCCCTCTACCGATACTACATTATAGCCGACTTTACGACTCCTTAAATTTATCTGCTGTCATTTTTATTCCCTCTACCGATACTACATTATAGCCGACTTTACGACTCCTTACATTTATCTGCTGTCATTTTTCATCCCTCTACCGATACTACATTATAGCCGACTTTACGACTCCTTACATTTATCTGCTGTCATTTTTATTCCCTCTACCGATACTACATAATAGCCGACTTTACGACTCCTTAAATTTATCCGCTGTCATTTTTCATCCCTCTACCGATACTACATTATAGCCGACTTTACGACTCCTTACATTTATCTGCTGTCATTTTTATTCCCTCTACCGATACTACATTATAGCCGACTTTACGACTCCTTAAATTTATCTGCTGTCATTTTTCATCCCTCTACCGATACTACATTATAGCCGACTTTACGACTCCTTACATTTATCTGCTGTCATTTTTCATCCTTCTACCGATACTACATTATAGCCGACATTAGGACTCCTCACATTTATTTGCTGTTATTTTTCATCCCTCTACCGATACTACATTATAGCAAACTTTACGACTCCTTACATTCATCTGCTGTCATTTTTCATCCCTCTACCGATACTACATTATAGCCGACATTAAGACTCCTTACATTTATCTGCTGTCATTTTTCATCCCTCTACCGATACTACATTATAGACGACATTACGACTCCTTACATTTATCTGCTGTCATTTTTACTCCCTCTTGCGATACTACATTATAGCCGACTTTACGACTCCTTACATTTATCTGCTGTAATTTTTCATCCCTGTACAGATACTACATTATAGCCGACATTACGACTCCTTAAATTTATCTGCTGGACTGTTTCATCCCTGTACAGATACTACATTATAGCCGACTTTACGACTCCTTAAATTTATCTGCTGTCATTTTTCATCCCTCTACCGATACTACATTATAGCCGACTTTACGACTCCTTACATTTATCTGCTGTCATTTTTATTCCCTCTACCGATACTACATTATAGCCGACTTTACGACCCCTTAAATTTATCTGCTGTCATTTTTCATCCCTCTACCGATACTACATTATAGCCGACTTTACGACTCCTTACATTTATCTGCTGTCATGTTTCATCCCTCTACCGATACTACATTATAGCCGACTTTACGACTCCTTACATTTATCTGCTGTCATTTTTCATCCCTCTACCGATACTACATTATAGCCGACTTTACGACTCCTTACATTTATCTGCTGTAATTTTTATTCCCTCTACCGATACTACATTATAGCCGACTTGACGACTCCTGAAATTTATCTGCTGTCATTTTTCATCCCTCTACCGATACTACATTATAGCCGACTTTACGACCCCTTACATTTATCTGCTGTCATTTTTCATCCCTCTACCGATACTACATTATAGCCGACTTTACGACTCCTTACATTTATCTGCTGTCATTTTTATTCCCTCTACCCATACTACATTATAGCCGACTTTACGACTCCTTACATTTATCTGCTGTCATTTTTCATCCCTCTACCGATACTACATTATAGCCGACTTTACGACTCCTTACATTTATCTGCTGTCATTTTTATTCCCTCTACCGATACTACATTATAGCCGACTTTACGACTCCTTACATTTATCTGCTGTCATTTTTCATCCCTCTACCGATACTACATTATAGCCGACTTTACGACTCCTTACATTTATCTGCTGTCATTTTTATTCCCTCTACCGATACTACAGAATAGCCGACTTTACGACTCCTTAAATTTATCCGCTGTCATTTTTCATCCCTCTACCGATACTACATTATAGCCGACTTTACGACTCCTTACATTTATCTGCTGTCATTTTTATTCCCTCTACCGATACTACATTATAGCCGACTTTACGACTCCTTAAATTTATCTGCTGTCATTTTTCATCCCTCTACCGATACTACATTATAGCCGACTTTACGACTCCTTACATTTATCTGCTGTCATTTTTCATCCTTCTACTGATACTACATTATAGCCGACATTACGACTCCTCACATTTATCTACTGTTATTTTTCATCCATCTACCGATACTACATTATAGCCAACTTTACGACTCCTTAAATTTATCTGCTGTCATTTTTCATCCCTCTACCGATACTACATTATAGCCGACTTTACGACTCCTTACATTTATCTTCTGTCATTTTTCATCCCTCTACCGATACTACATTATAGCCGACTTTACGACTCCTGAAATTTATCTGCTGTCATTTTTCATCCCTCTACCGATACTACATTATAGCCGACTTTACGACTAGTTACGTTTATCTACCAATACTACATTATAGCCAACGTTATGACTCCTTAAATGTATCTGCTGTCATTTTTCATCCCTCTACCGATACTACATTATAGCCGACTTTACGACTCCTGAAATTTATCTGCTGTCATTTTTCAACCCCTTACCGATACTACATTATAGCCGACTTTACGACTCGTTACATTAAACTACCAATACTACATTATAGCCGACTTTATGACTCCTTAAATGTATCTGCTGTCATTTTTCATCCCTCTACCGATACTACATTATAGCCGACTTTACGACTCCTTACATTTATCTGCTGTCATTTTTACTCCCTCTAGCGATACTACATTATAGCCGACTTTACGACTCCTTACATTTATCTGCTCTAATTTTTCATCCCTGTAAAGATACTACATTATAGCCGACATTACGACTCCTTAAATTTATCTGCTGGACTGTTTCATCCCTGTACAGATACTACATTATAGCAGACTTTACGACTCCTTAAATTTATCTGCTGTCATTTTTCATCCCTCTACCGATAATACATTATAGCCGACTTTACGACTCCTTACATTTATCTGCTGTCATTTTTATTCCCTCTACCGATACTACATTATAGCCGACTTTACGACCCCTTAAATTTATCTGCTGTCATTTTTCATCCCTCTACCGATACTACATTATAGCCGACTTTACGACTCCTTACATTTATCTGCTGTCATGTTTAATCCCTCTACCGATACTACATTATAGCCGACTTTACGACTCCTTAAATTTATCTGCTGTCATTTTTCATCCCTCTACCGATACTACATTATAGCCGACTTTACGACTCCTTACATTTATCTGCTGTAATTTTTATTCCCTCTACCGATACTACATTATAGCCGACTTTACGACTCCTTAAATTTATCTGCTGTCATTTTTCATCCCTCTACCGATACTACATTATAGCCGACTTTACGACCCCTTACATTTATCTGCTGTCATTTTTCATCCCACTACCGATACTACATTATAGCCGACTTTACGACTCCTTACATTTATCTGCTGTCATTTTTATTCCCTCTACCCATACTACATTATAGCCGACTTTACGACTCCTTACATTTATCTGCTGTCATTTTTCATCCCTCTACCGATACTACATTATAGCCGACTTTACGACTCCTTAAATTTATCTGCTGTCATTTTTATTCCCTCTACCGATACTACATTATAGCCGACTTTACGACTCCTTACATTTATCTGCTGTCATTTTTCATCCCTCTACCGATACTACATTATAGCCGACTTTACGACTCCTTACATTTATCTGCTGTCATTTTTATTCCCTCTACCGATACTACATAATAGCCGACTTTACGACTCCTTAAATTTATCCGCTGTCATTTTTCATCCCTCTACCGATACTACATTATAGCCGACTTTACGACTCCTTACATTTATCTGCTGTCATTTTTATTCCCTCTACCGATACTACATTATAGCCGACTTTACGACTCCTTAAATTTATCTGCTGTCATTTTTCATCCCTCTATCGATACTACATTATAGCCGACTTTACGACTCCTTACATTTATCTGCTGTCATTTTTCATCCTTCTACCGATACTACATTATAGCCGACATTAGGACTCCTCACATTTATCTGCTGTTATTTTTCATCCCTCTACCGATACTACATTATAGCCAACTTTACGACTCCTGAAATTTATCTGCTGTCATTTTTCATCCCTCTACCGATACTACATTATAGCCGACTTTACGACTCCTGAAATTTATCTGCTGTCATTTTTCATCCCTCTACCGATACTACATTATAGCCGACTTTACGACTCGTTACATTTATCTACCAATACTACATTATAGCCGACGTTATTACTCCTTAAATGTATCTGCTGTCATTTTTCATCCCTCTACCGATACTACATTATAGCCGACTTTACGACTCCTGAAATTTATCTGCTGTCATTTTTCATCCCTCTACCGATACTACATTATAGCCGACTTTACGACTCGCTACATTTATCTACCAATACTACATTATAGCCGACGTTATGACTCCTTAAATGTATCTGCTGTCATTTTTCATCCCTCTACCGATACTACATTATAGCCGACTTTACGACTCCATAAATTTATCTGCTGTCATTTTTCATCCCTCTACCGATACTACATTATAGCCGACTTTACGACTCGTTACATTTATCTACCAATACTACATTATAGCCGACTTTATAACTCCTTAAATGTATCTGCTGTCATTTTTATTCCCTCTACCGATACTACATAATAGCCGACTTTACGACTCCTTAAATTTATCCGCTGTCATTTTTCATCCCTCTACCGATACTACATTATAGCCGACTTTACGACTCCTTACATTTATCTGCTGTCATTTTTATTCCCTCTACCGATACTACATTATAGCCGACTTTACGACTCCTTAAATTTATCTGCTGTCATTTTTCATCCCTCTACCGATACTACATTATAGCCGACTTTACGACTCCTTACATTTATCTGCTCTCATTTTTCATCCCTCTACCGATACTACATTATAGCCGACTTTACGACTCCTTACATTTATCTGCTGTCATTTTTATTCCCTCTACCGATACTACATTATAGCCGACATTACGACTCCTTAAATTTACCTGCTGTCATTTTTCATCCCTCTACCGATACTACATTATAGCCGACATTAAGACTCCTTACATTCATCTGCTGTCATTTTTCATCCCTCTACCGATACTACATTATAGCTGACTTTACGACTCCTTACATTTATCTGCTGTCATTTTTACTCCCTCTTGCGATACTACATTATAGCCGACTTTACGACTCCTTACATTTATCTGCTGTAATTTTTCATCCCTGTACAGATACTACATTATAGCCGACATTACGACTCCTTAAATTTATCTGCTGGACTGTTTCATCCCTGTACAGATACTACATTATAGCCGACTTTACGACTCCTTAAATTTATCTGCTGTCATTTTTCATCCCTCTACCGATAATACATTATAGCCGACTTTACGACTCCTTACATTTATCTGCTGTCATGTTTCATCCCTCTACCGATACTACATTATAGCCGACTTTACGACTCCTTAAATTTATCTGCTGTCATTTTTCATCCCTCTACCGATACTACATTATAGCCGACTTTACGACTCCTTACATTTATCTGCTGTAATTTTTATTCCCTCTACCGATACTACATTATAGCCGACTTTACGACTCCTGAAATTTATCTGCTGTCATTTTTCATCCCTCTACCGATACTACATTATAGCCGACTTTACGACCCCTTACATTTATCTGCTGTCATTTTTCATCCCTCTACCGATACTACATTATAGCCGACTTTACAACTCCTTACATTTATCTGCTGTCATTTTTATTCCCTCTACCGATACTACATAATAGCCGACTTTACGACTCCTTAAATTTATCCGCTGTCATTTTTCATCCCTCTACCGATACTACATTATAGCCGACTTTACGACTCCTTACATTCATCTGCTGTCATCTTTCATCCTTCTACCGATACTACATTATAGCCGACATTACGACTCCTTAAATTTATCTGCTGTCATTTTTCATCCCTCTACCGATACTACATTATAGCCAACTTTACGACTCCTTAAATTTATCTGCTGTCATTTTTCATCCCTCTACCGATACTACATTATAACCGACTTTACGACTCCTTACATTTGTCTGCTGTCATTTTTCATCCCTCTACCGATACTACGTTATAGCCGACATTACGACTCCTTACATTTATCTGCTGTAATTTTTCATCCCTCTACCGATACTACAGTATCGCCGACTTTACGACTCCTTACATTTATCTGCTGTCATTTTTCATCCCTGTACCGATACTACATTATAGCCGACATTACGACTCCTTACATTTATCTGCTGTCATTTTTCATCCCTCTACCGATACTACATTATAGCCGACTTTACGACTCCTTACATTTATCTGCTTTCATTTTTCATCCCTCTACCGATACTACATTATAGCCGACTTTACGACTCCTTACATTTATCTGCTGTCATTTTTCATCCCTCTACCGATACTACATCATAGCCGACTTTACGACTCCTTACTTTATCTGCTGTCATTTTTCATCCCTCTACCGATCCTACATTATAGCCGACTTTACGACTCCTTACATTTACCTGCTGTCATTTTTCATCCCTCTACCGATACTACATTGTAGCCGACTTTACGACTCCTTACATTTACCTGCTGTCATTTTTCATCCCTCTACCGATACTACATTATAGCCGACTTTACGACTCCTTAAACTGCTGTCATGTTTCATCCCTGTACCGATAATACATTATGGCCTACATTACGACTCCTTAAATGTATCTGCTGTCATTTTTCATCCCTGTACAGATACTATATTATAATCGACTTTACGACTCCTTACATTCATCTGCTGTCATCTTTCATCCTTCTACCGATACTACATTATAGCCGACATTACGACTCCTTAAATTTATCTGCTGTCATTTTTCATCCCTCTACCGATACTACATTATAGCCAACTTTACGACTCCTTAAATTTATCTGCTGTCATTTTTCATCCCTCTACCGATACTACATTATAACCGACTTTACGACTCCTTACATTTGTCTGCTGTCATTTTTCATCCCTCTACCGATACTACGTTATAGCCGACATTACGACTCCTTACATTTATCTGCTGTAATTTTTCATCCCTCTACCGATACTACAGTATCGCCGACTTTACGACTCCTTACATTTATCTGCTGTCATTTTTCATCCCTGTACCGATACTACATTATAGCCGACATTACGACTCCTTACATTTATCTGCTGTCATTTTTCATCCCTCTACCGATACTACATTATAGCCGACTTTACGACTCCTTACATTTATCTGCTTTCATTTTTCATCCCTCTACCGATACTACATTATAGCCGACTTTACGACTCCTTACATTTATCTGCTGTCATTTTTCATCCCTCTACCGATACTACATCATAGCCGACTTTACGACTCCTTACTTTATCTGCTGTCATTTTTCATCCCTCTACCGATCCTACATTATAGCCGACTTTACGACTCCTTACATTTACCTGCTGTCATTTTTCATCCCTCTACCGATACTACATTGTAGCCGACTTTACGACTCCTTACATTTACCTGCTGTCATTTTTCATCCCTCTACCGATACTACATTATAGCCGACTTTACGACTCCTTAAACTGCTGTCATGTTTCATCCCTGTACCGATAATACATTATGGCCTACATTACGACTCCTTAAATGTATCTGCTGTCATTTTTCATCCCTGTACAGATACTATATTATAATCGACTTTACGACTCCTTACATTTATCTGCTGTCATTTTTCATTCCTCTACCGATACTATATTATAGCCGACTTTACGACTCCTTACATTTATCTGCTGTCATTTTTCCTCCCTGTACAGATACTACATTATAGCCGACTTTACGACTCCTTAAATTTATCTGCTGTCATTTGTCATCCCCTTACCAATACTACCTTATAACCGACTTTACGACTTCTTAAATTTATCTGTTGTAATTTTTCACCCCTCTACCGATACTACATTATAGCCAACATTACGACTCCTTAAATTTATCTGCTGTAATTTTTAATCCCTGTACAGATACAACTTTATAACCGACTTTACGACTCCTTACATTTATCTGCTGTCATTTTTCATCCCTCTACCGATACTACATTATAGCCGACATTACGACTCCTTAAATTGATATGCTGTCATTTTTCATCCCTGTACAGATACTACATTATAGCCGACATTACGACTCCTTAAATTCATCTGCTGTCATGTTTCATCCCTCTACCGATACTACATTATAGCCGACATTACGACTCCTTACATTTATCTGCTGTCATTTTTCATCCCTCTACCGATACTACATTATAGCCGACTTTACGACTCCTTAAATTTATCTGCTCTCATTTTTCATCCCTCTACCGATTCTACATTATAGCCGACTTTACGACTCCTTAAATTTATCTGCTGTCATTTTTCATCCCTCTACCGATACTACATTATAGCCGACTTTACGACTCCTTAAATTTATCTGCTGTCATTTTTCATCCCTGTACAGATACTATATTATAACCGACTTTACGACTCCTTACATTTATCTGCTGTCATTTTACATCCCTCTACCGATACTATATTATAGCCGACTTTACGACTCCTTACATTTATCTGCTGTCATTTTTCCTCCCTGTACAGATACTACATTATAGCCGACTTTACGACTCCTTAAATTTATCTGCTGTCATTTTTCATCCCTCTACCGATACTACCTTATAACTGACTTTACGACTTCTTAAATTTATCTGTTGTCATTTTTCATCCCTCTACCGATACTACATTATAGCCAACATTACGACTCCTTAAATTTTTCTGCTGTAATTTTTAATCCCTGTACACATACAACATTATAACCGACTTTACGACTCCTTTAATTTATCTGCTGTCATTTTTCATCCCTGTACAGATACAACATTATAACCGACTTTACGACTCCTTACATTTATCTGCTGTCATTTTTCATCCCTCTACCGATACTACATTATAGCCGACTTTACGACTCCTTAAATTCATCTGCTGTCAGTTTTCATCCCTCTACCGATACTACATTATAGCCGACTTTACGACTCCTTAAATTTATCTGCTGTCATTTTTCATCCCTCTACCGATACTACATTATAGCCGACTTTACGACTCCTTAAATTTATCTGCTGTCATTTTTCATCCCTCTACCGATACTACGTTATAGCCGAATTTACGACTCCTTACATTTATCTGCTGTCATTTTTTATCCCTGTACAAATACTACATTATAGCCGACTTTACGACTCCTTACATTTATCTGCTGTCATTTTTCATCCCTCTACCGATACTACATTATAGCCGACTTTACGACTCCTTACATTTATCTGCTGTCATTTTTCATCCCTCTACCAATACTACATTATAGCCGACTTAACAGCTCCTTACATTTATCTGCTGTCATTTTTCATCCCTCTACCGATTCTACATTATAGCCGACTTTACGACTCCTTACATTTATCTGCTGTCATTTTTCATCCCTCTACCGATACTATATTATAGCTGACTTTACGACTCCTTAAATGAATCTGCTGTCATTTTTCATCCCTCTACCGATACTACCTTATAACCGACTTTACGACTTCTTAAATTTATCTGTTGTAATTTTTCATCCCTCTACCGATACTACATTATAGCCAACATTACGACTCCTTAAATTTTTCTGCTGTAATTTTTAATCCCTGTACAGATACAACATTATAACCGACTTTACGACTCCTGAAATTTATCTGCTGTCATATTTCCTCCCTGTACATATACTACATTGTAGCCGACTTTACGACTCCTTAAATTTATCTGCTGTCATTTTTCATCCCTCTACCGATACTACATTATAGCCGACTTTACGACTCCTTACATTTATCTGCTGTCATTTATATTCCCTCTACCCATACTACATTATAGCCGACTTTACGACTCCTTAAATTCCTCTGCTGTCATTTTCATCCCTCTACCGATACTACATTATAGCCGACTTTACGACTCCATAAATTTATCTGCTGTCATTTTTCATCCCTCTACCGATACTACATCATAGCCGACTTTACGACTCCTTAAATTTATTTGCTGTCATTTTTCATCCCTCTACCGATACTACATTATAGCCGACTTTACGACTCCTTAAATTTATCTGCTGTCATTTTTCATCCCTCTACCGATACTACGTTATAGCCGAATTTACGACTCCTTAAATTTATCTGCTGTCATTTTTTATCCCTGTACAGATACTACATTATAGCCGAAAGTACGACTCCTTAAATTTATCCGCTGTGATTTTTCATTCCTGTACCGATACTACATTATAGCCGACTTTACGACTCCTTAAATTTATCTGCTGTCATTTTTAATCCCTCTACCGATACTACGTTATAGCCGAATTTACGACTCCTTACATTTATCTGCTGTCATTTTTTATCCCTGTACAGATACTACATTATAGCCGACTTTACGACTCCTTACATTTATCTGCTGTAATTTTTCATCCCTCTACCGATACTACATTATAGCCGACTTTACGACTCCTTACATTTATCTGCTGTCATTTTTCATCCCTCTACCAATACTACATTATAGCCGACTTAACAGCTCCTTACATTTATCTGCTGTCATTTTTCATCCCTCTACCGATTCTACATTATAGCCGACTTTACGACTCCTTACATTTATCTGCTGTCATTTTTCATCCCTCTACCGATACTATATTATAGCTGACTTTACGACTCCTTAAATGAATCTGCTGTCATTTTTCATCCCTCTACCGATACTACCTTATAACCGACTTTACGACTTCTTAAATTTATCTGTTGTAATTTTTCATCCCTCTACCGATACTACATTATAGCCAACATTACGACTCCTTAAATTTTTCTGCTGTAATTTTTAATCCCTGTACAGATACAACATTATAACCGACTTTACGACTCCTGAAATTTATCTGCTGTCATATTTCCTCCCTGTACAGATACTACATTGTAGCCGACTTTACGACTCCTTAAATTTATCTGCTGTCATTTTTCATCCCTCTACCGATACTACATTATAGCCGACTTTACGACTCCTTACATTTATCTGCTGTCATTTATATTCCCTCTACCCATACTACATTATAGCCGACTTTACGACTCCTTAAATTCCTCTGCTGTCATTTTCATCCCTCTACCGATACTACATTATAGCCGACTTTACGACTCCATAAATTTATCTGCTGTCATTTTTCATCCCTCTACCGATACTACATTATAGCCGACTTTACGACTCCTTAAATTTATTTGCTGTCATTTTTCATCCCTCTACCGATACTACATTATAGCCGACTTTACGACTCCTTAAATTTATCTGCTGTCATTTTTCATCCCTCTACCGATACTACGTTATAGCCGAATTTACGACTCCTTAAATTTATCTGCTGTCATTTTTTATCCCTGTACAGATACTACATTATAGCCGAAAGTACGACTCCTTAAATTTATCCGCTGTGATTTTTCATTCCTGTACCGATACTACATTATAGCCGACATTATGACTCCTTAAATTTATCTGCTGTCATTTGTCATCCCTTTACCGATACTACATTATAGCCGACTTTACGACTCCTTACATTTATCTGCTGTCAGTTCTCATCCCTGTACATATACTACATTATAGCCGACTTTACGACTCCTTAAATTTATCTGCTGTCATTTTTCATCTCTCTACCGATACTACATTATAGCCGACTTTACGACTCCTTACATTTATCTTCTGTCATTTTTCATCCTTCTACCGATACTACATTATAGCCGACTTTACGACTCCTTAAATTTATCTGCTGTCATTTTTCATCCCTGTACCGATACTACATTAGGGCCTACATTACGACTCCTTAAATTTATCTGCTGTCATTTTTCATCCCTGTACAGATACTATATTATAACCGACTTTACGACTCCTTACATTTATCTGCTGTCATTTTTCACCCCTCTACCGATACTATATTATAGCCGACTTTACGACTCCTTACATTTATCTGCTGTCATTTTTCCTCCCTGTACAGATACTACATTATAGCCGACTTTACGACTCCTTAAATTTATCTGCTGTCATTTTACATCCCTCTACCGATACTACCTCATAACCGACTTTACGACTTCTTAAATTTATCTGCTGTCATTTTTCATCCCTCTACCGATACTACATTATAGCCGACTTTACGACTCCTTACTTTATCTGCTGTCATTTTTCATCCCTCTACCGATCCTACATTATAGCCGACTTTACGACTCCTTACATTTACCTGCTGTCATTTTACATCCCTCTACCGATACTACATTATAGCCGACTTTACGACTCCTTAAATTTATCTGCTGTCATGTTTCATCCCTGTACCGATACTACATTATGGCCTACATTACGACTCCTTAAATTTATCTGCTGTCATTTTTCATCCCTGTACAGATACTATATTATAACCGACTTTACGACTCTTTACATTTATCTGCTGTCATTTTTCATCCCTCTACCGATACTATATTATAGCCGACTTTACGACTCCTTACATTTATCTGCTGTCATTTTTCCTCCCTGTACAGATACTACATTATAGCCGACTTTACGACTCCTTAAATTTATCTGCTGTCATTTTTCATCCCTCTACCGATACTACCTTATAACCGACTTTACGACTTCTTAAATTTATCTGTTGTTATTTTTCATCCCTCTACCGATACTACATTATAGCCGACTTTACGACTCCTTAAATTTTTCTGCTGTAATTTTTAATCTCTGTACAGATACAACATTATAACCGACTTTACGACTCCTTACATTTATCTGCTGTCATTTTTCATCCCTCTACCGATACTACATTATAGCCGACATTACGACTCCTTAAATTGATCTGCTGTCATTTTTCATCCCTGTACAAATACTACATTATAGCCGACATTACGACTCCTTAAATTCATCTGCTGTCATGTTTCATCCCTCTACCGATACTACATTATAGCCGACATTACGACTCCTTAAATTGATATGCTGTCATTTTTCATCCCTGTACCGATACTACATTATAGCCAACATTACGACTCCTTAAATTTTTCTGCTGTAATTTTTAATCTCTGTACAGATACTATATTATAACCGACTTTACGACTCCTTACATTTATCTGCTGTCATTTTTCCTCCCTGTACAGATACTACATTATAGCCGACTTTACGACTCCTTACATTTATCTGCTGTCATTTTTCATCCCTCTACCGATACTACCTCATAACCGACTTTACGACTTCTTAAATTTATCTGTTGTAATTTTTCATCCCTCTACCGATACTACATTATAGCCAACATTACGACTCCTTAAATTTTTCTGCTGTAATTTTTAATCCCTGTACAGATACAACATTATAACCGACTTTACGACTCCTGAAATTTATCTGCTGTCATTTTTCATCCCTGTACAGATACAACATTATAACCGACTTTACGACTCCTTACATTTATCTGCTGTCATTTTTCCTCCCTGTACAGATACAACATTATAGCCGACTTTACGACTCCTTAAATTTATCTGCTGTCATTTTTCATCCCTCTACCGATACTACATTATAGCCGACTTTACGACTCCTTAAATTTATCTGCTGTCATTTTTCATCCCTCTACCGATACTACATTATAGCCGACTTTACGACTCCTTAAATTTATCTGCTGTCATTTTTCATCCCTCTACCGATACTACGTTATAGCCGAATTTACGACTCCTTACATTTATCTGCTGTCATTTTTTATCCCTGTACAGATACTACATTATAGCCGAAATTACGACTCCTTAAATTTATCCGCTGTTATTTTTCATTCCTGTACCGATACTACATTATAGCCGACATTATGACTCCTTAAATTTATCTGCTGTCGTTTGTCATCCCTTTACCGATACTACATTATAGCCGACTTTACGACTCCTTACATTTATCTGCTGTCATTTTTCATCCCTGTACAGATACTACATTATAGCCGACATTACGACTCCTTACATTTATCTGCTGTCAGTTCTCATCCCTGTACATATACTACATTATAGCCGACTTTACGACTCCTTAAATTTATCTGCTATCATTTTTTATGCCTCTACCGATACTACATTATAGCCGACTTTACGACTCATTACATTTATCTTCTGTCATTTTTCATCCTTCTACCGATACTACATTATAGCCGACTTTACGACTCCTTAAATTTATCTGCTGTCATTTTTCATCCCTGTACCGATACTACATTATGGCCTACATTACGACTCCTTAAATTTATCTGCTGTCATTTTTCATCCCTGTACAGATACTATATTATAACCGATTTTACGACTCCTTACATTTATCTGCTGTCATTTTTCACCCCTCTACCGATACTATATTATAGCCGACTTTACGACTCCTTACATTTATCTGCTGTCATTTTTCCTCCCTGTACAGATACTACATTATAGCCGACTTTACGACTCCTTAAATTTATCTGCTGTCATTTTACATCCCTCTACCGATACTACCTTATAACCGACTTTACAGCTTCTTAAATTTATCTGTTGTCATTTTTCATCCCTCTACCGATACTACATTATAGCCAACATTACGACTCCTTAAATTTTTCTGCTGTAATTTTTAATCCCTGTACAGATACAACATTATAACCGACTTTACGACTCCTGAAATTTATCTGCTGTCAATTTTCATCCCTCTATCGATACTACATTATAGCCGACATTACGACTCCTTAAATTTATCTGCTGTCATTTTTCATCCCTCTACCGATACTACATTATAGCCGACATTACGACTCCTTAAATTCATCTGCTGTCATTTTTCATCCCTCTACCGATACTACATTATAGCCGACTTTACGACTCCTTAAATTTATCTGCTGTCATTTTTCATCCCTCTACCGATACTACATTATAGCCGACTTTACGACTCCTTAAATTCATCTGCTGTCATTTTTCATCCCTCTACCGATACTACGTTATAGCCGAATTTACGACTCCTTACATTTATCTGCTGCCATGTTTTATCCCTGTACAGATACTACATTATAGCCGAAATTACGACTCCTTAAATTTATCCGCTGTTATGTTTCATTCCTGTACCGATACTACATTATAGCCGACATTACGACTCCTTAAATTCATCTGCTGTCATTTTTCATCCCTTTACCGATACTACATTATAGCCGACTTTACGACTCCTTACATTTATCTGCTGTCATTTTTCATCCCTGTACAGATACTACATTATAGCCGACATTACGTCTCCTTAAATTTATCTGCTGTCATTTTTCATCCCTTTACCGATACTACATTATAGCCGACTTTACGACTCCGTAAATTTATCTGCTGTCATTTTTCATCCCTGTACCGATACTACGGTATAGCCGACATTACGACTCCTTAAACTTATCTGCTATAATTTTGCATCCCTCTACCGATACTACATCATAGCCGACTTTACGACTCCTTAAATTTATCTGCTATAATTTTGCATCCCTGTACCGATACTACATTGTAGCCGACATTACGACTCCTTGAATTTATCTGCTGTCATTTTTCATCCCAGAAAAGATACTACATTATAACCGACTTTACGACTCCTGAAATTTATCTGCTGTCATTTTTCATCCCTTTACCGATACTACATTATAGCCGACTTAACGACTCCTTAAATTTATCTGCCGTCATTGTTCATCCCTGTACAGATACTACATTATAACCGACTTTACGACTCCTTAAATTTATCTGCTCTCATTTTTCATCCCTGTACAGATACTATATTATAACCGACTTTACGACTCCTTAAATTTATCTGCTGTCATTTTTCATCCCTCTACCGATACTATATTATAGCCGACTTTACGACTCCTTAAATTTATCTGGTGTCATTTTTCATCCCTCTACCGATACTACTTTATAGCCGACATTACGACTCCTGAAATTTATCTGCTGTCATTTTTCATCCCTCTACCGATACTACATTATAACCGACTTTACGACTCCTGAAATTTATCTGCTGTCATTTTTCATCCCTCTACCGATACTACATTATAGCCGACATTACGACTCCTGGAATTTATCTGCTTTGTTCGAGGATTTATAATCATAGATTAGGAGTCAATCATTAGTTTAGGAGTCGATCCTGTACATATAAATAAACATTTCTATAGAAATCGATGGTAAGAATCTACTCCACATTCTGTTTGATCAATTGTTCTTTTTTCTCTTTTCTATTTAGGCCAGAATCAAGAAGTAAAGATTGTTCTTTGGGAACTAGCAACAAGTTATATCCCACTGTGATATCTTCCAGCAAGGGGAGAGGGCGTGTGGGCGGATTGAAGATAACTTCTTCTTCCATCCAACAGGACACTCAAAATAGGGGTCTTCTGAAAGAAGTCAATGACAAGCAATATGCAGCCCAAAAGGAAAACGATTTGAACGACTTGACCACAGTAGGCACAGGTCTATTTGGAAACAGAGCAACTGCAAACCACATTGCATCATTATTAAATTCTGTTAGTAACTCCAAAGAAAGCAGCCAGGGTTTGATGTTTGAGAAGCTACATCCAGTACCAACTTCTAAAGAGAAATCGTCTCTGCCTGAGAATGGTTTGCTGGCGTCATCGAAGAAGCAACAGCAGTCGACATCTCCTATAAATCTGGTAAGATAGTTTCATAATATTTGACAATATTTCTGAAATGCAGTGTTTGAATTGGTGCTTATTTTGAGTTTGAAAGCTATTTTAGTTTAGAAGAGAAAATAATGTTCCTAACAAAATGGCTGAATAAATCCAGATAAGCTTTGAATTATAAAAGCTAACAAATGAAGAATTTCCAGCAGTCGATCTGAAGATTGACTGCCGGAAATTCAAAAAGTCTTGATACAAAGAAGTCTTGATACAAGCAGCAAAGTTCCTTCTCGTGTGAAGACTGAAAAGTATAAGCAAAATTTTCAAATAGCCAATCTATTTTATGGAGTGATTTCGATTTCTGATTGGCCGATAGCAGAGCATCATCCAATTTGATTGGTCACTTCATATAAGCCCTGTCTAGAACCTTCCAATTTTTTGTAGTTATGCCCTCTTAGCTATACCAAAAATATTGCAACCCCTTATTTTGTATAATGGGAATGTTCATTCAGTTTCAATTTTGCTAAAAACATGTAGAAAAGATAAAGTAATACAAACCAAATAAACACAGGAAAAGCATGTTTTATTTTTGTTCAAATGTCAAAAAGTATGCATAAAGAGTAAAAAGAACTCAGTTTTATTTTATTTATACCTTAAAAAAGGTAAGCATGTAAGAAAGTAAGACTTTTTAAAATTTGTTCAACATATATATGTGTGTGTGTGTGTGTGTGTGTGTGTGTAAATAAAAAGCAAAAAAGTGATTTTTTGTTAAGTAAATTTGCTACTAAAATTGTAATAAAAAAATATTAAGAAAAGCAAAATGAATGCAGCTTTATGTCTTACCCATGTTGATGACTTGCATAAATTCCCTGATATAAATAAATAAAAAGAAATGCACTACCAAATAATGTAAAATAAATTTTTGTTTATTTTCGTTAAAAGAAAAGAAATTACTTTTTAGTGTGCGCCAAGGTGGCAGTCGGTATGAAAGAAGGAAGAAGGTGAAGACTTGAGAGCGAGAGAGAAAAAGTCCGACTACGTGTTGTGGCAAAGTGTGAGAAAGAGAGAACCAAGCAATGTTTTTGACGTGCGAGAAAAGCTGTCATTTCAGCTGCTAGATTTCACTCTGCGAGCATTGCTGTTGGTGTTGGTCACCCCTTTCTCTGACGAGAGAAGTTCTGTATGCCTTTTATATTTCTTTATCGGCTCCCAAAGGCTTGCAAAAATAAGATTTTGAAATCGAGCCTTGATTGGTCAAAAATTCATATTTTTTAAGAAAAAAATGCTTTCAGCAACGTCAGCCATTTCTCAAGCATCCTTCTTTTTGACCTAAGAAGTTTGGTGTGGGTGAATGCTGTAATTCCCGCGCCAACAAATTTATAAATTTTGATGTGTGTGTCTTAGAAAAATAAAATAAGAAAAAGCACATCCAGGGTCAGTTATTTAAAGTCAAACTCCAACATATTCAGGAATAAAACGTTTTAGTTTGATATTTGTCGGCAGTTTTGTAAATATTTTGCTCTGATTCTACATAGTTTATAATAATAAATTTCTTTTTTACTTCATTTCTTTGTTCAGATGTTAGGTGAATTAATGGCTTTTGTGCCAAGACTTGCTTGATTATTACAATTTATTATTATGAGATCTTTTGTTAATTCTGGTTTTAAAACGATCTTTAGAATGGCTTTTATAAATAATGCTTCTTGAGCAGAGTGTGAGAACATTACAAATTCAGCTTAACAGGTAGAAAGTGCCACAATCTTTTCCTTTTAAGTTTCCATGAAATAATAGGTGCGTCTTTTGAAAGTCTGAAACAATATCCAGTTATACTTTTTCGATCTTCATTATTTCTCCAATGTGAATCTGAAAACCCTTTTGATTTTTGGGGATGCATAGATTTTCTAAATATTAAAGATTTTTCCTTTGTCTCTTTTAGATAATGAAACACTTGTTTAGACTGTTTAAATCTTTAATTGTTGGTCTTCATAATTTTCATGATAGTTTTGTTACTGTGTAACATTTACCGGGACTTGTGACTAATTGACGATAAACTATATTGAGGAATAATAAAGAATCTTATATATTTAATAGTAAATATATAAGATTCTCTATTATTTCTCAATATAGTTTATCGTCAATTATTTCAGATTCCAGGATCATTTTTTTCTTTATATTATTTTCAACCGGTGTGGCTTGTTTCTTGGAATCTTGTATTCCAAATTTTAATAGAATTATGTCAATATATCTCGATTAATTCATCTTAATAATTCAGTAAATTTTTGAATTTTTTTGTTAATCCATACTTAACATCCATTAACATTTCATTACGATTTAATGTGAATAAGTTTATTACTTAAATTTCATGTGTTCAAACATTGGTGTACTAATCATTGTTTGAATTTTTGTTCAATCAAATAATTATGAAATATTTTATTCCATTTCTTTGCATTAAAAAACCATACACTTTTAAGATTCCATACTCAGTTTTTATTTTTCAGTTTTAATCCCTTAGGAAGAGTAATAGAAATTTTCACAGTCTATCAGTCTTAAATAAGCATTTTTTTACATCGATTTGATGGGTGTTCAGGTTATATAGCAATGCGTGTTGCAATAGAATTCTGGTTGTGTTTTAGTTTGCTGTCTGCAAAAAAAGTTGGGAAAAATTCTATGGCATAAATTTGAGAAATTCCTTTTGCAAAAAGTTCAGCTGTATACTATTCAATGTCTGACGCTGAAGTCATTTTTGGTAAAAAAAAAAAACAACTAGTGTTGGCGCGATTAATTGGAATCGGAAAAATCCGAATTTTGGGGGATATCAGAATCAGAAAAATTTGAGCCTATTTTCTAATTCCAAAACGATTCTTTTAATTTTTTCTTGACAAAAAAAAAAAAAAAAATGGAACACAAATTTATTTATTAGAAGTTGTTCATTTACAACATAAGACTAAGAGCCATGGAATAGGTTATAAATCGCATTTCCAGACTTTGAGTTTAATTTATTTCTTTTATTGGTACGTTGCATTAAACATCCTTTTGCAATCCTTTTCGCTATTGACCCCACCACTGCTTGGGAGCAATTTGAGGCGAGAACCTTACATCTCGGGGAAATTGTCAATGTTTATTTGGCCGAGCTGACGAAGTTGACAGTGTTGTTTGGTGGGCTACCTGAGCAGGACTTGGTATGCAAATTTTTGGCAGGGCTCCCAAGCAACTCCTGCAGGCTAGCTCAAGCATAGCTTCATTGTCCCTTAATGACCTGGTAGACCGGGCCAGAACCGTGATGAAGAATACTTATGAGATGAGACAACCATTAGTTGCTGCTGCACAGCCCAAATCAAATGATAGACCGTCCCATGAGGCCCGTCCTGCATGGTGAAGTCGTGTGTTATAGGTGCAATGGCCAGGGCCATATTGCAAGGAACTGTCGGCAGCGACTGACAGCTGTTCGCTGCTACTGACTGGTTATATGGCCAGGATTGTTCTGGAAACGGGGTCGGGGACAAGGTGCCAGTGTCGACTTCTTCCCCAAACAGAAATTAGACAAGGCACTTTCGACCATTAATGTCTATATCAATGAGACATGGTGCTCAGTTCTCCTCAACTCAGGGTGCTCTCGTACCATAGTAAACGCGGACCTCTGCCGCACTTAGAAGGAGAAGACTACTAGAGTAACCACCCTCAGTGGAGTGACGCAGACATGTTGCGGGGTGGGTGCTGTGAACATTCGCACTAGAACTGGAAATTCGGCTACTGTCAAAGCGGCTGGTAGTACTCAAGAAATCTCTGAGCTTTGACCTACATCTAGGCTATGATGTCATCAGAACCCTAGGTGGTGCTCACATAATGCAGACGGGGGCTATACAGTTTCAGGAGAAGGTTCCAGTGTGTGCTGCTTTGAAGATTGATCAGCCAGACTTTGTCAAATTTGACCAGCAGCAGAAGGCTTGGACAGCCGCGTGGAAGTGGTCGGAAAATTAGGAACCAGTCAAACTGCAAAATGAGGTAACAGAGTACCATATGCCCGACCAAATGAGGCCTGCATACGAAGAGGAATTTCGTGATTGGATCAAGGATGGCTGGTTGATTCCCTACCCCTATGAGAAACTTGGACCTCCCAAAGGCCTGATTCTGCTGATGGCAGTCGCTCAGCACAACAAAGCAAAGGTGAGGCCAGTGATGGACTACCGTGAACTGAACGCGTATGTTGATGCGTTCACGACAGATGCTGACGTTTGTGCCAGTAAGATACAAGAGTTGCGCCAGCAGGGTTCCAATGTGTCCCTGCTGGATTTAAGAAAAGCATACCTGCAGGTCCGAATCAGTGAAATAATGTGGCCATTTTCTGGCAAGAGGTACACATTGTTTCACTGATTACCAGACTAGGCTTCGGGCTGAATGTGGCATTCCAAATAATGAAGACCACAATTAACGCTGTGTTGTCACAGGAAAAAACAATAAAAGATGGGATATCAGAATACCTTGATGACATATATGTGAACGAAGATATTGTGTCATCATCATGTGTAAGGTCCAAACTGGCTGAGTTTGGTTTGATGTGCAAGGACCCAGAATGTTTAGAGAATGGCGTCTGTGTCTTGGGCCTGAACATTCGGCAGGAGCAAGGGACTTTGAAATGGAGGCACGGAACTGCAATTCCTGAAGTGCCCAATGTCTTCACGAGGTGAGCAATATTCTCCCTGTGTGGAATTTACCAGTGTGTAGATGGACTCGTGTGGCAACGGCTATCATAAAACGGAGGACAAGCACAATCACCAAAGGCTGGGATGATGAAACAGTCGACGATCTGTTGGTTTGCATGGTGAAGGAGACCATCACAAGGGTAAAACAGGACGATCCCACCAAAGGAGACTGATGCGTGCAGAAAGACAAACTGAATGTGTGGGTGGATGCGAGCTCTCTGGCAGTTGATGTGCTATTGGAGAAGAATGGAGCTGCGATTGAGGACGCCTGCTGGTTGCAACTGGCAAATGACACTGCTCATATCAACCTGGCAGAGCTCGATGCAGTGATAAAAGGTATCAACCTGGCACTCTAGTGGAAAGTCAGGAAATTATGCATACACATGGATTTGCTATGCGTGTACCACTGGATATCAGACACACTGACAGGCAAGACCAGGGTGCGCACTAAGGCAGCCAGTGAGATGCTGATCAGACGGAGGTTGGAGACCGTAAAAAAGCTGGGAACAGAGTACAACCTGTCTGTGGATGCGGTACTGGTCACTTCAAATTGCAACCTTGCTGATAGGCTCACTCGGGTGCCACAGAGATGGTATGACACCATGAAGAAGAAAGCCGAGCCATTACCATTATGTGCCACTTCTATTGAGGTGGTGGATGAAATCAAGAAGATACACCACCTCAGTGGGCACCCCAGAGTGAGACGGACATGTTGTTTTGTGCAGTTGTCCAATCCGTCAGTGTCCAAAAGTGCAATGAATGCAGTAGTCAAGGAATGCAAAACATGCCAGTCAATCGACCCCGCCCTGGCCAGGTGGCGGAAAGGTCAGATGGGAGTAGATGCGACTTGGAGCCGACTGGGTATGGACATAACCCACTATGGCAGCCAGCACTTCCTCACCCTGATCGATTGTGGATTGACAAGGTTCGCAATCTGGTTAAATGGTTAATAAGACAGAATTCCTCCAGTGTCATTCATGAATTGGAGTCCATATTTTATTTTATTTTTTTTTTTTTACATGGAGGTCACCACTTATCAAGGCATGGAAACCACTCGGGATAAGGGTTATTGCGTGTAACCATTAGTATTGGAGATTTGATAAAGTGTCTTACTTAAGGGGGCGATTCATCAGAAATTTGTTTATGTTGGACTTGAAGACATCCAAGTTGTAGTCAGGTGGGAAACAGGCAAATGGAAGAAAGTTCCACAGTCGTGCACTTCTAAGAAAGAAGCTTTGTTCATAGAATCTACGTTTTGATTTAGGCACAGATAAAGAGTGGGGAAAATTACTGACAGTGGTTTAAGCTAGACAGGTGTTTTTCATGAAAGATTGGCGAGGGGGTCCAAAGATTGTTGCTCGGACAAGCACTTGCCATGGAAATAACGATAAAACAAAGACAGGCTCGCAACGTCTCTTCTGTGGGAGAAAGGTTGCAGGAAAGAAATAAAGGGCATCCCCCACTAAGCCACGAAGTCTATTTTGTACTCTGTCAAGGCAAGATAGGCTGTTTTTAGCAGCTCAGCCCAGATGTGGTAGCAAGTGGGGACTTCAGACGTTTCGTAGACAAGTAGGGGATCCAGCTCAGACACAGATGTGCATATGTACCAAGTGGCAACGGCACAGCAGAGCGGTGCCATCGAAGCGTTAAGAGGATCGCAACAAGAAAACAATGCACGATCGCAGAGGCGGAAATCTGAGGGCTGTATGAATTAGGGGACACTGTCTGTTGAAGCCTCTCAATAATCGATTCACCAACAGCTTTTAAAGAGGGTGAATCACTGGCATTATCAGTGAGCAAGCCGCGCTAGTCGATGGTACCCCATGCCATGTGAAGGATATTCGGCCTGCCCTAAATACGAACCAGTTGGTGAGTAGCAGTAATGGTGAATCATCCAACGATGACTTGTGGATCCAACCTATTCCCCTCGATGGTACAACTGCGAACCCCAACACTGATGCTGATAGTTCCAGCACCCTTTCTGAGAGCTCTGATGAAGATGAAGAAGTCCAGCCTGATGGTATGACTGTACGCCCTAATGCTGATGCCAATTGTCCCGACGCCTCTTCTGAGAGCTCCAATGAAGATGAAGTAGTCCTTTGTAGGAGTGCCCGCAACAAACGACCACGTCCACCATGCCACATGTGTGCTCTGGAGACCAGAGAGGAGGAGTGTAGAGTTGAATCTAATAATCAAGAAGAAAGTGCCTGATGTGTGTATTGTGTGGTTATACAACTTACCTTCGGATGGGATCTGAGAGAGAGAAATTAAAGATGGCAGCCATGGATTTATAAGATGTAGTCTCATGGAATCTCACGAGATCTCATCTTCCATTGTACAGGTATGCAAATGAAATGGGGTCAGTTTTTTAATAAAATGCCTGTTGGCACAGGTGGTTGGGAGAACACGTGCTGGAAGTTGAGAAAGTTGACAGTGACAAATTCTAGCTGAACTTTTGCTTATTGTATTTATTTTGTTTTGTTTTGCTGTTTACCATTTAACTGCATAAAAGTCTCACTACGAGTTTATCAAAATCTTGGATAAAATACATAAACGAGAACCTTTAGAAGTTTTCTGAATTAAAAGGAAATTATGTCTACATTTAAACTCCTCCCCCAAAGAAGAATGAGATTTGAGCATTTGTTACTATAACTAACAGAACAAAAAAAAAGATGAAAAACAAATACGCAACAAATAAATGTTATCAAAAGCAAGAGTTTTCTCAATACCTGGATAAATTTATTTGTGTTTAAACTTATTTTAAAGTGTGCTTCTAGTTCAAAACACAGCGTTCACTCTGTCGAGTTAAAATAAAAAATACCTGTGCCTAAGACCATTGATAACCGCTCACAATGGAAAAATTAAAAAAAAAAAACGCTGGTATAAACACACCAAATGTCAACAATCAAGTGAAAATGTTTTGTTCTTTACGAGTATTTTGTCTCCAGTTTTGAACGAATAAATACGATAAAAAATTAGAATGACATCTCCTACGAGGCTACGAAGTCTATTTTGAACTCTATCAAGGCAGGACAAGTCCTTTCTAGCAGCTCCTGCCCAGATGTGGCAACAGTATTCCATCCTTGGACGTACCTGGCTCTTATATAGATAGAGAATAGCATCAGCAGTGAGATATTTACCGGATCGATAGAAAGATCCCACCATTTTTCCAGCGGCCTTGGCAACAGATTTGATGTACGTGTTCCATTTAAGATTAGGAGTAATGGTCAAGCCCAGAAGCTTGTCAAAACTTTAGGCCTCCTGAAGACGAGAGCCATTCATTTCAATTGATGCCAAATGTGGATTAGAATGTTGATGATGTAAAGAGAGAAGTTTGGTTTTAGATGCATTAAAAGTAACTAGCCACTCCTTTCCCCATTGTACTACGTGCTCAAGATCAGAGGAGAGAAAATTGGAGAGAACTTGGTCGTTTACTGTCTTAGATGTGCTACCATAAATGGTAGTGTCGTCAGCATAAATGTCTACAAATGATGTAAGGATGTGATTTGGAAGATCATTAATGTAGATCAGGAAAACAGTTTGGCCCAGGATGGACCCCTGAGGGACACCGGCATTAATACTGTGAGCTTCTGATTTTTGCCCCTCAACTACTACTCTTATGAACCTATCAGAAAGAAATGATATAATAATTGAGAAGACTTTTCCAGCTATACCATAGCTAGCGATCTTATGAAGTAAACCTTTATGCCATACCCTATCAAAGGCTTTAGATATGTCAAGAGCAATTGCCCTAGAAAGATTGCCACCGTCGAGAGATTTGCTAATCCTATGCGATATAACTGTAAGCACATCTGCTGTAGATCTAGCAGAACGGAAACCATATTGAGTGTCACTAAGAAGGTTATTTTTGTTGAGATGGTTGATTACTTCTGTATTTAACATAGATTCTAGCAACTTACTCATGACGCACAGGAGACTTATTGGCCTGTACTGAGAAGGGGATGAGCGATCACCTGAATTCTTAAATACAGGGCATACTGATGAGATTTTCCAGGGAGATGGGAAACTATTCTCCTTAAGACAACGTTTAAACAGTTTTGTAAGTATGGGCGCTAGTCCAGGTTGAAGTTTTTTGAGTACTATAATTGTAATACCATCAGGGCCAGTTGCTTTTGTTTTTGGTTTTTGATAATAGTTGGGATGGAGCACACGCTTCTGTTCAGGATTCTGTTTGCTATTTGCCAAAACTGGTGGGAACCAAGCCGCTGCTCAGCTACTTTGGACTTAACAGATTGAGCATACAACTCTCTTGCGTTCCTTATTACTTTCTTACAATGGTTGATGGCAGTCCTGAAAACGGCTTTAGTTTCCATACATCTATTACGTTTGAAGCAGTGGAAAAAGTGATTTCTGTGCGCAATGGCAGCAGCACATTCTGGAGAGAACCATGGCTGGCTGTTAGGTTTTTGCTGAAACTTTTTAGAGGGTATGAAATGGTCAATACCTACAATTAACCATTCAGTCAGGTCTAATACTATAGAGGACACATCCTTTTTAAACATGGAATGCAGAGGTAGATCAGATATAAATGTACGGAAGCTATCCCAGTCAGCCTTAGTGTATCGATATACTGTACGATGGAGAGGTACGTCTGGGAACTTATTACATTTCATTTTTATCTTAATTGATACAACAGAGTGGTCGGAAGATCCAAGAGGCGACAGAACAGAAACTGAACATAGTTCAGGGCAAGTTGTGAGAAAAAGGTCTAGTAGGCTCGCATACTGGCCGTCATTGTCGGGCACACGGGTGGGTTCCTGAACAATCTGAGTGAGGTCATAGACAATGGAGAAATCATGACAGAACCTCCCCTCATCATCGGTCTTGTTTGAGTGGGTCAACCATTCGACGTTGTGAACATTGAAGTCTCCACATACGTGAATGTTAGCTGAAGGATAAGCAGATAGGACTTGGTCAATTTTCTCAGATATGCTTTGAAAGATAGTAACTCCGCTGTTGTGGGGGCGATAGAGAGTAAATATAAATGCAGTAGTGTGAGCTAAAGCAACCCGGAAGCACATATAGGGTAAGTTAGGATCTTCCCTGGAGATGTCCCTCCCACATGGAAAGCTATCTTTAATATAGGCACATATTCCATGCCCATGGCGATCTTGGGGGTCAGATTTAGAAGTTAAGTTAGAGTATCCTGTAATTGCAAACTCTTCTAGGGAAATAGCCTGTCTAATGCCAGTTTCACTTAAAAATAAAAGGTCTGGTTTAGCCTCCTGTAATTGGGTTTCAACCTCTGGAAGGTTAGAACGTAGACCCCTGATGTTGGAGAAGGAGACATGGTAGTAGGGGTCTACGTTGGAAGTTGGAGAACCGGGTTTAATCGTGTATTTTTTCTTGAAACTTGTCATGATGAAATTTTGGAATTTGTGGACTAGGTCGTCAGATTTACTTAGAGCAGGACAGAGAGGGGAAACTAAGAGAGAAAAAGAAACGAAGAATTTTTTTTTTTTTTTTTGTAGCTAATGATAAGGTAAAGCCGTAACAATTACCCACTAGTATGGCATCGAGAGGCCCCACCAGAAGCTACTGCATTGTCCAGAATCCATTCACCAAATGGCAATACAGCAGCCCCAGTACTTTGCACCTGCTGATAGGACAGCCTCCTTAGTGGTCAATCCAAGGTTCGGGTCCCTGACTATCAGGCGGATAACGTCAGCCCAGACAAAACGTTTACCTCCAGCACCCTTACTAGTGACATGGCTACAAGGATAGACAGAAACAGAAAATTTCCACCAACTCTGCCAACTGTTCGCGCAAAATACTGCCAACCTAGAAAACAGCTTTTTCTTCTCCCTTTGTCAGAAAAATCACTCATTAAAAAATGATGACTGAAGGACAAATAAGAAGAAGCGAGAGTAACAGGAGCTGCCGATAACGCATCCACAATGCGTTTTCTACTCTCCATTAAAAAAAAGAAAAAAAAAAGAAAGAAAAAAACTATTAAGTATTCTACTTAATAAAAGTCCAACGGACGTGTTTAAGGGAAAGTATGGTGATAGATTCCCCTCTCACGAACTAAAAATGAGTACAATTAGGTAATCTATTTTTGCAATCAACTCGGTAGATAAATAAACATTTATGGACGAGAAAAAAAAAAGCTAGCATTTAATACAACAGAAATAAATAAATTAAGTACTGAAATAAAATGTAGTTATTAATATTTGAATCTAAAAATAAAAAGTGCGAATTAGTAAAGAAATCACTTATCTCAAAAACACTTCCGTCTCCCAAATGCAAACTAGTGAAGAATTTAACTTTTAATAGCGTTCAGAAGATTTTTTTTTTTTAAATTAACCGTTAAAAGAAAAGCGTGATTTTATTCCGAACTTTAACTAGTCAAGTTTTAAGACTTGTTAAATACTTATTATTATTCAAATTATTGAAAAGAAATTGTTAAATACTTATTATTATTCAAATTATTGAAACGAAATTGCTAAATGCTTATTATTATTCAAATTATTGAAAAGAAATTGTTAAATACTTATTATTATTCAAATTTTGGAAAAGAAATTGTAAAATACTTATTAATATTCAAATTATTGAAACGGAATTGTTAAATACTTATTGTTATTCAAATTATTGAAAAAAAATTGTTAAATACTTATTATTATTCAAATTATAGAAAAGAAATTGTTAAATACTTAGTATTATTCAAATAATTGAAACAGAATTATGAAATATTTATTATTATTCAAATTATTGAAACGAAATTGTTAAATACTTAGTATTATTCAAATTATTGAAACGAACTTGTTAAATACTTATTATTATACAAATAATTGAAAAGAAATTGTTAAATACTTATTATTATTCAGATTATTTAAAAGTAATTGTTACATACTTATTATTATTCAAATTATTGAAAAGAAATTGTTAAATACTTATTATTATTCAAATTATTGCAAAGAAATTATTAAATACTTATTACTTTCAAATTATTGAAACGAAATTGTAAAATACTTATTATTATTAAAATTATTGAAAAGAAATTGTTAAATACTTATTATTATTACAATTATTGAAACGAAATTGTTAAATACTTATTATTATTTAAATTATTGAAACGAAATTGTTAAATACTTATTATTATTAAAATTATTGAAACGAAATTGTTAAATACTTATTATTATTCAAATTATTGAAAGGAAATTGTTAAATACTTATTATTATTCAAATTAATGAAAAGAAATTGTTAAAAACTTATTATTCAAAATATTAAAAATCATTGTAAAATATATTTATTCTTGAAATTATTGGAATTAAATTGTTACATAATTATAATTATTCAAATTATTAAAAGGAAATTGTTAAATACTTAGTATGATTCAAATTATTTAGGAGAAATTGTTAAATACTTATTATTATTATTCAAATTATCGAAAAGAAATTAAATACATATGCAAAATATTTATTATTATTACAATTAGTGAAAAGAAATTATTAAATACTTACTATTATTTAAATAATTGAACAGAAAATTTTCAATATTTATTACTCAAAGTATTGATTAGAAATTATTACATACTTATTATTACAATTATTGAAAAAATTGCTAAATACTTATTATTATTCAAATTATTGAAAATTCTTGTTATTATTAAAATTATTGAAACGAAATTGTTAAATACTTAGTATTATTCCAATTATTGAAACGGAATTGTTAAATACTTAGTATTATTCAAATTATTGAAATGGAATTGTTAAATACTCAGTATTATTCAAATTATTGAAAAGAAATTGATAAATACTTATTATTATTAACATTATTGAAACGAAATTGTTAAATACTTAGTTATCTTATTCAAATTATTCCAACGAAATTGTTAAATACTTATTATTATTCAAATTATTGAAATGGAATTGTTAAATACTTAGTATTATTCAAATTATTAAAACGGAATTGTTGAATACTTATTATTATTAAAATTATTGAAACGGAATTATGAAATACTTATCATTATTCAAATTATTGAAACGAAATTGTATAATACTTAGTATTATTAAAATTATTGAAACGGAATTGTTAAATACTTAGTATTATTCAAATTATTAAAACGGAATTGTTAAATACTTATTATTATTCAAATTATTAAAACGGAATTGTTAAATACTTAGTATTATTCAAATTATTGAAAAGAAATTGTAAAATACTTATCATTATTCAAATTATTGAAAAGAAATTGTTACATACTTATTATAATTCAAATTATTGAAACGGAATTGTTAAATACTTTTTATTATTCAAATTATTGAAAAGAAATTGTTAAATACTTATTATTAATAAAATTATTGAAAAGAAATTGTAAAATACTTATTATTAATGAAGTTATTGAGAAAAAAAAATTGTTAAATACTTATTATTATTCAAATTATTGAAAAGAAATTATGGAATACTTATTATTCAAATTATTCAAAAGAAATTGTTTAATACTTATTATGATTAAAATAATTGAAACAGAATTATGAAATACTTATTATTATTCAAATTATTGAAACGAAATTGTTAAATACTTATTATTATTCAAATTATTGAAACGAAATTGTTAAATACTTATTATTAAAATTTTTGAAACGAAATTGTTAAATACTCAGTATTGTTCAAATTAGTGAAACGTAATTGTTACATACTTATTATTATTCAAATTATTGAACCGGAATTGTTAAATACTTATTATTATTCAAATTATTGAAAAGAAATTGTTAAATACTTATTATTATTCAAATTATTGGAAAAAAATTGTGAAATACTTATTACTTTCAAATTATTGAAACGAAATTGTTAAATACTTATTATTATTCAAATTATTGCAAAGAAATTGTTAAATACCTATTATTATTCAAATTATTGAAACGGAATTGTTAAATACTTATTATTATTCAAATTATTGAAACGGAATTGTTAAATACTTATTATTATTCAAATTAATGAAAAGAAATTGTTAAAAACTTATTATTCAAAATATTGAAAAAAATTGTAAAATATATTTATTCTTGAAATTATTGGAATTAAATTGTTACATAATTATAATTATTCAAATTATTAAAAGGAAATTGTTAAATACTTAGTATTATTCAAATTATTGGAGAGAAATTGTTAAATACTTATTATTATGATTCAAATTATCGAAAAGAAATTAAATACATATACAAAATATTTATTATTATTACAATTAGTGAAAAGAAATTATTAAATAGTTACTATTATTTAAATAATTGAACAGAAAATTTTAAATATTTATTACTCACAGTATTGATTAGAAATTATTACATACTTATTATTACAATTATTGAAAAAATTGTTAAATACTTATTATTATTCAAATTATTTAAACGGAATTTGTTAAATACTTATTATAAATCAAATTAATGAAACGGAATTAGAAAATACTTATTATTATTCAAATAATTGAAACGAAATTGTTAAATACTTAGTATTATTATTCAAATAATTGAAACGAAATTGTTAAATACTTAGTATTATTATTAAAATTATTGAAACGGAATTGTTAAATACTTATTATTATTCAAATTATTGAAACAAAATTATTGAATACTTATTATTATTCAAATTAGTGAAACGGAATTGTTAAATACTTATTATTGTTCAAATTATTGAAACGGAATTGTTAAATACTTATTATTATTCAAATTATTTAAACGGAATTGTTAAATACTTATTATTATTCAAATTATTTAAACGGAATTGTTAAATACTTATTATTATTCAAATTATTGAAACGGAATTGTTAAATACTTATTATTGTTCAAATTATTGAAACGGAATTGTTAAATACTTATTATTATTCAAATTATTTAAACGGAATTGTTAAATACTTATTATTATTCAAATTATTTAAACGGAATTGTTAAATACTTATTATTATTCAAATTAGTGAAACGGAATTGTTAAATACTTATTATTGTTCAAATTATTGAAACGGAATTGTTAAATACTTATTATTATTCAAATTATTTAAACGGAATTGTTAAATAGTTATTATTATTCAAATTATTGAAACGGAATTGTTACATACTTATTATTATAAAAATTATTGAAACGAAATTGTTAAATACTTATTATTATTCAAATTATTGAAACGGCATTGTTAAATACTTATTGTTATTCAAATTATTTAAACGGAATTGTTAAATGCTTATTATTTTTCAAATTATTGAAAAGAAATTGTTAAATACTTATTATTATTCAAATTATTGAAACGAAATTGTTAAATACTTGTTAATATTCAAATTATTGAAACAGAATTGATAAATACTTATTATTATTCAAATTATTGAAACGGAATTGTTAAATACTTATTATTATTCAAATTATTGAAACGGAAATATGAAATACTTATTATTATTCAAATTATTGAAACGGAATTGTTGAATACTTATTGTTATTATTTTTCAAATTATTGAAACGAAATTGTTAAATGCTTATTATTATTCAAATTATTGAAACGGAATTATGAAATACTTATGATTATTCAAATTATTGAAACGGAATTCTTGAATACTTATTATTATTCAAATTATTGAAACGGAATTGTTGAATACTTATTGTTATTATTATTCAAATTATTGAAACGAAATTGTTAAATACTTATTATTATTCAAATTATTGAAACGGAATTATGAAATACTTATTATTATTCAAATTATTGAAACGGAATTCTTGAATACTTATTATTAATCAAATTATTGAACAGAAATTGTGAAATACTTATTAATTAAATTTTTGAAATGGAATTGTTAAATACTTATTATTATTCAAATTATTGTAACGGAATTGTTAAATACTTATTATAATTCAAATTATTGAAACGGAATTGTTTAATACTTATTATTAATAAAATAATAGAAAATAAATTGTTAAATAGTCAATGTTATTCAAATTATTTAAATGGAATTATTAAATACTTATCATAATTAAAATTATTGCAAAGAAATTATTAAATTCCTATTATTATGCAAATAATTGAAAAGAAATTGTTAAATACTTGTAATCAATAAGATTATTGGATAGAAATAATTGAATACTTATCATTATTCAAATTATTGAAATGGAATTGTTAAATACTTTTAATTATTTAAATTATTGAAATTGAATTGTTAAATACTTGTCACCGTTCAAATTATTGAAACGAAATTGTTAAATACTTATCATTATTCAAAGTATTTAAAGGAAATACTTATCATTAGTAAAATTAGTTAAAATAAATTATTAAATACTCATTATTATTATTTAAATTATTGAAAATAAATTGTTAAATACTTATTATTATTACTCTAATTATTGAAAAGAAATTTTTAAATACTCATTATTAGTCAAATTATGTAAAGGAAATTGTAAAATATGTATTATTATTACAATTATTCAAAAGAAATTATTAAATACATACTATCATTTAAATAATAGAAAAGAAAATTTTAAATATTTATCACTCAAATTATTGAAAAGAAATTATTACATTCTTATTATTACAAATATTGAAAAAATTGTTAATTACTTATTATTATTCAAATTATTGAAAAGAAATTGATAAATACTTATTATTATTTAAAGTATTTAAACGAAATTGTTAAATACATATTATTATTCAAATTATTTAAAAGACATTGTTAAATACTTATTATTATTCAAATGACTGAGGCGTAATTGTTTAATTAAATTAAAATTTTAAAAAGGTGAATTGTGTAAACATTAGTTCAATGAAAATCAATATTTTGAGGGTCTCTTGGAATTATGGAGGTTTGAACACATTGTCATATGTCGGCAGTTTGGGGCAGCAGAACGGGTAATCATATGCCAGCGGTAGGTAAGAGCCAAAACAGGTAATCATGTGCTAGCGGTGGTGGGGGGGGGACATGTAATTATATGCCAGCAGAGAGAGGGAAACAGGCAATTATATGCCAGCGAGGAGGGGGGAACATTTTACGCCCACCCGGGCAACAAAATCTGATGCTGCATCCAGCATAGTATAAATACGCCCACCTCCCCATGTTAAGAATGGCTTCCAAGGTTTGAGGTATTTATTCCGACAGCCATTCTTCTACATTCGTCTTTCTTTCTTTCTTTGTGTTCATCAAAACTTCTTTACTTCTTTTTTTCTTCCAATTTTTGCCCCTCTGCTCGCTCACATCTTATTACTTACTGCACAAAACATATGCTGCAGGTTATTTTTTATTCATATATTCATAGTTTTCACTTTGGGACATTCCTTGTATTCTTTTTGGACTCATGCATTTATTTTTATTTCTTTATTATGGGATATAAATTGGTAATCCTTCCTATTGATGACCCAATTTAGTTTAAGGGTCCCGAAAAACCATCCTATTGGTGACCTTGCTATGAATACATCCCATAAGTTGGTGACTCTGACTCCTATGAGTTGGTGAACACCGACTATAGATTGGTGAACTTCAGCAAATTAGCAACACGCATCCTATAGATTGGTTACCCTGCTGTGAATATGTTGTGGGGTCGGTTGACTGGGGACAATCGACCCAACAACTAACAAGGTAGACATGGGCAAAAAGCAAAGGAAGTGAAAAATCGTATGATCTGGATGCTGGTCACCTGGAATGTTGCACGTCACAGGGTTGGCTAAGGTCTGGAGGTCTGGAACAGGTACTCTAGACGTAGCATAGGTTAAGGTCGCTCACTGGATCTGGATGATCGGCTGGCCATCAGTGTTAATGAGAATGTAAGGTCAGTGTTAAGGAACGGATGACACTGAAAACGTGGGGTCAGTGTTAAGGAACGGACGACACTGAGAATGTAGGGTCAGTGTTTAGAAACGGACAGTCGGTAGGGAGCCAGGTGCAGGCAAGGTTGCAGACAAAAGGAGCAAGGTGCATACAAGGTTGCAAGCTGGAGGAGCAAGGTGCAGGCGAGGTTGCCAGAAAGCTGCAGGAGGTGTTGGAGCTGGATGCACCAAGGGCTGCATGAGTGAGCTGGATGCACTGGAGACTGGAAGTGAAGTTCGCTGCTGGTGGAACTCGGGAGGCAAGCAATAGTGAATCACATTAGTAGAAAAACTTATTAGCCCTGATAAGATGCTGAGATGGCTGCTGCTGCTGGAAATCCTTCAGCTGATGGATTCGGTCAACGTGACTGGTAGCATTAGTCGCACTTTGGGAGCCTCCTCCTATTACCGGACGAAGCTGCTCTGACTGGGCTGAAGCAGGCTGCATTCATTTGGGAGGAGTGATATTAGTTGTGTCGCTTCCCATAAGACAAACAAACGACTCTAATTAATTCTAGAAGAAATTTTTGCAATCAAATGTAGGTTGGGAGTTTGTTGATTTCATTTAAATTAATTTCGTCTAAAAATAAAAAGTCAATTGTTTGAATTATTGGCGTTTTGCTTGATATATTTGAATTCCGACGTGCATAGGAGAGTCGAGGATGGAAAGAAAAAGGAAGGTGAATGTATTCACTGAACTCAGATATTGTTTATACATTTAGCTTGCGTTAGCCTATTGCATCCTTTGTTTAAGGGAAGGCAAAGAGAAACAGTGGATGTGAAGAAAGAAAGAAAAATGGAGGCGGTGATTTTGAAACCGTGACAAATACATCCTATAAGTTGGCGATCCTGCCGTGAATTCAGGATCTGATGAGTGCTCATGCAGAATATGGATCACACATTTAAATGACGTCACGAAAATCGTGGATCACTTTATTTAAAAAAGCAATTAGTTCTAGTAATAGATATGGCAACATTACTCAATACATGGACGAATAGTGGCTTTGTAGAGATAAATGATACGAGTGAGTAACTTTCCTGCCTGGTAGAGAGAGTCACAGCAGCCTTGGTAATTGCTTCAATGTATTTGTTCCAATTCGTGTTGTTTGTGAATGTTAAGGAGATTCAGTGAAGTACTTTAAGGTAGTGTAACATTAGCCATGCCAATCAGTGGTTGTAGTAGTAGTTTCTTATAATTATTAAAGGAAATAAGCTTAGTATTGAATGTTACCATCCATTTTTGGACTTACTACAGACTGGAGGTCTTCCACTACAGTTTTAGCTATTTCTTTAAATGTGTATTCATTATTTTTCCCCTTGACTAGAGCATAGTGTCATTATCTTAGAGATAATTTTATCAGAGAGGTCGTTTATGAATATCAGGAATTAGAAATATCTGAGGATTGACCCCTATGGCACACCCGCATTTATATCATGTTGTTAAGATGTACGACCACCAAGGACAACCTGGATTTTTCTATTATCTAAGAAAAAAAGCATCATGCCAAACACTGTGAAAAGTCTTCGATATGTCTAGGGTTATTGCATTTGCAAATTTTTCAATCACATAGAGCATGTTCTTTTTTCCTTCAAACTCCTCAGCTTAATATTCACAGGCAGAATGAATTGGAACAAGTACATTGAAGATATTGCAAAGGTTGCTGCAAAGAAAGTGGGTTCTACCATGCGAGAAAATTATTCATATCTGAGAGTATCCTGATTCTCTACATAGCGGCTATTCACCATCGGGCATGGAGCATCTACTATTAGTCTCTGTCTTAACCAGGCTCTGAAAAAGGGTCTCCAATTTAATAGGACTTACACTATTAACCAAGCTCCAACCTCTGTTCAATCGTTGCATCTTTGTGTTTGTTTTACAATTACTTTAATGGAGTTTGCTCTGATGAACTCATTGCACTTGTACCCCCTCAACAAACCCTAAACCCTTTCCCTCAACTAACCTGACAAGCAGCAAAACCCTACCCCACTTCACTGTAGAGATTCTTAGGTGTCAGAAAACCTTCTACTCTAATCCTGCTTCCCTTTTCTCTGACTGGACTAACATGCAGAAGTTTAAATGTAATGTGAACAAACATCTTGCTGTTCAACTCTTTACATAGTCTTCCATAGACATGGTCCCAAATAGAAACTTTAATGTCAGAGTTGCAGTATGCCTTATTTGGGATGAACAAGACAAGAGAAAATTTTCAAAAATATTTAATTTTTAGTTCGACTGGAACATTAAATTCTTGTGATATTAAAACTAATGGAGGTATGCCTTCATGATTTTAAAAGAATAAGCTTTTTCTGAATTAGTAATAACCTTTGAACAAAGAATAGGACGTTCATTTAAAAGTCTTAGGTAATATTTGTTTGTAAGTATTATTAAAAAGAATCAAATATTTTACTTATTTCGAAAGAAAAAACAAATTTGTAATATTGTTTTGACCAGACATTCAAAATTGGCATGATGTCACCTGAACAGCGAATTTTACACAGACTTCTATATTTTTGCAGTCTTATTTCTATAATAATAATAATAATAATAATAATAATAATAATAATAATATAATTAATAATGCTATTAATAATAACATTAAAAATAATAACAACAATAATATTAATGATGTAATTAATAATAATAATGATAACAATATTAATAATATTCATAATAATAACAATAATAACAAATTTAAAAATTATAACAACAACAATAATATTATTAATGATAATAATAATAATAATATTATTAATAATAATAATAATAACAATAATATTAATAACGATAACAACAATAATAATAATTACAATATCAACAATAATAACAATAACAATATTATTAATAATAACAATAATAATAACAATAATAATAATATTAATAACGATAACAACAATAATAATAATTACAATATCAACAATAATAACAATAACAATATTATTAATAATAACAATAATAATAACAATAATAATAACAATTATAAAAATGAAAACAAAAACAATAATAATAATAATAATAATAATAACAATAATAATAATAATGACAACAATAATAATAACAATAACAATAACGATAATAAAAAGAATAACATTAATAATAATAACAATAACAAGAACAATAATGATAGCAATATGATAATAATAATAATAAGAAGAAGAATAATAACTATAACAATAATCATAATAATAAAATTGCAATAATAATAATAAGAAGAATAACAATAATAATAATAACAATAATAATAATAACTATAACAATAATCACAATAATAATCACAATAATAATAAGAAGAATAACAATAAAAATAATAACAATAATAATAATAACAATAATAATTATAACAATTACATGAATAGTAATAATAAAAACAATAATAACAATAAAAATAATAACACCAATAATATTAATAACAATGACATTAATAGTAATAAAATAATAAAAACAATAATAACAATAACAAACAACAGCAAAAACAATAATAATAATAACAAAAGCAATAATAATAACAATGACAACAATAATAATACCAACAATATTAATATTATTAATAATAACAATAAATATAGCAATAATAATAACAATAATATTAACAATGAAAATAATTATAATAATAATAATAACAATAATAACAACAATAATAACATTAATAATAATAATAACAATAACAAGAATAATGAACATAATAATAACAATAATAATAATAACAGTAATAATAATAACAATTATAAAAATTATAATAATAATAACAACAATAATAACAATAATAATAATAATAAAACAACAATAATAATATTAACAATAATAACAACAATAATAATAACAATAATAACAATGATAATAATAATAATGCCAATAAGAAAATGATAACAATATTGAGGATCATAATTATAATAATAATAACAATAATAATAACAATAACAATAATAACAATAGAAATAGCAATAATAACAACAATGATAATGATAAAATTAATAATAATAATTATAATAACAATACTATTAATAACAATATAAATAGTAATAGTAAAAAATTAATGATATCCATAACAATAATAACAGTAATAATAACAATAATAACAATAAAAATAATAATAATAATAATAATAAAATAACAATAATAACTATACCAAAAATAATAATAACAATAATAATAATAATAAAAATAACTAAAACGATAATAATAATAACAATCACAATAATTATAATAATGATAACTGTTGTGGTTGCAAGGTTGAACAATAATTAGTAAGGAAATACAATGAAGACGCAAACAACAAGATAACACAATAATAAGTGTATTAAAGAAAAGGTATATTTACAATATCTACAAATGACGGTGTCGAGTCAGAGAGTCTTGGTGGGAGGACATGTACGCTCTTCGGCGTCACTTCTGGTGGCATTTGAGTAAGACACACCAAGGCCAACCTAGGCTTGCCATTTATAGTGTTATGTTATTCGCATATGCAAATAAGTGGTTGCCACCACAACACCCCCCTCCCAAGATTTGAAGTCACACAGATTTCAATATCTTTTTCTTTTTGGGTTTACCCTTAATGGTTCATTCACTTTTCTTTTCCTACCTGATCTTCGGGGTTCAGGTGCATTTTGAGGCGGTTCCAAATTAAAAGATTCGTATATGATATCTATGGTGTCCTCCTCTTCGACTGTTGTCGTATCATCATCATCTTGGATATGACGTTTTTTTATCTGATTTAGGTGCCTTTTATGTATATTCTGTGGACCTTTAATCATGTATGTACAATCACCAATGCATTTATCCACTACTCCACATTCCCAGTAAGATGTGTTATTTCTGTAGCACTTAAAATATACTCGATCTCCCGAGTTATATTTCTTTCTTCTCGTGTGTGTAGTGTTTCGGATAATTGCCTGCCTTGGCAATAGTTTGTCAAACGCTGATTTTACCTTTCTGGCAAACATTAGATCAGCTGGTGATATGTTTGATGGTGTACTAGGATGTGGTGTAATCCTATATACTTGCAAGAATTGTTGCAAAGCTTTTTCTGTTGGTGTTCCAATGGATTTCTTTAACGCTCGTTTTAGCGTGTCCACGAACCTTTCCGCGAGGCCATTCGACCTTGGATGATACGGCAGAGTCGTGATGTGCTTCACTCGGAACGTGTCGCAAAATTCCTTAAACTCTGCGGATGTGAACTGCGTTCCATTGTCAGTGACCAGTGTGTCTGGTACACCGAATCTTGCAAACAACTCGTGTAGGAACCCTATTGAGTTGTTCGTTGTTGGATTCCTGCAACGCATTACCTCCGGCCATTTTGTGAAACTATCCACTATAATTAAATAATAGTTTTCATCTACTGGACCAGCGAAGTCCATGTGGATTCTCGACCATGGTTGGTCGGTTTTCGGCCAACGTTTGTGTACTATAGGTGGAGATTTTGCCGCTAACTGGCATCCTTTACATTTATAAATTGTTGTCGCTATGTCAGTGTCCATGTTACGCCAGTACACGTAGCTTCTCATTAACGACTTCATTCGATTTATCCCCAGATGTCCTGTGTGGAAATCTCTTAACATCCTATTCTGCAATGTTTTGGGTATTACCACTCTCTCGCTGTACAGTAACACATCGTCACATATGGAGAAAACTTCCTGCACCTTTGTGTCCGTTATAATTTTCTCTTTTATGTCCTTTATATATTCGTCTTTCTCGGCTTCCCTTTTAATGTCCAACAAAGTTACGGGTAGTTCCTTAATGATGTTTGCTACCATATTTTTTACTTCAACATTTGTCCAAATTGCTGCAATGACTGCTTCTTCCAGATTGTGTTTCTGTGGTATCAGTCTTGACAGTCCATCCGCATGGCAAATCTTTTTTGATGCTAGATGTTGTAGCTGGAAATCGTAATTAAGTAGTATTGTACCCCAGCGCAGCAATCTATTTGCGGTGTATACCGGCAATCCTTTTTTTGATCCATAGATCGTGACTAACGGTTTATGGTCAGTTTCAAGTATGAATTGTCTACTATGTACATATCAGTGAAATTTAGTCACGGCAAAGATTATGCTCAACGCTTCTTTTTTGATTTGTGAATATGCCCTTTCGGCTGGTATCAGCGTTCTCGAAGCATGCGCTATTGGTTTTCTAGACCCATCCGGCATAATATGTTGAATGCATGCTCCTAAGCCGTAGGAGCTAGCGTCACTAGCGACGACTATTTTTACGTTTGTGTCAAAGTGCGTTAAGAATAATTCGGATGTTAGTGTGCTCTTTATTTTGTCAAAAGTGGTTTGACATTCTTGCATCCAGTTCCACGGTGTATCCTTTTTAAGCAGATTATTTAAGGGGGCTCGCAAGTTATGCATTCCTTCAATAAAAGATTGGTAATAATTTGCGAGTCCTAAGAAACTCTGCAAGGTTGTTACATTATCGGGTGCTGGCATATTTTTTATTGCCGCAGATCTGTCCGGGTCTGGACGTCGTCCATGTTTGTTTATTATGTGTCCAAGATACTTAATCTCGCTCATACAAAAGTCACATTTACTTTCTTTTACTTTAAAGCCGAATTCTTGTATTCGAGTAAATACTTGTTTCAAATGTTCGTTATGTTCTTCTAGGGATTTGCTCCTGACAACAATGTCGTCCAGGTATGCACATGCGCACTCAATACCACTTAGCATGGTGTCCATCGCTTGCTGAAAGATGGCAGGCGCTACTTTGATGCCAAAAGGCAATCGGTTGTATTTGTATAATCCCTTATGCGTATTGATGCATAGTATTTTTGAGCAATTCTCCTCGACCGGTATTTGCAAATACGCGTCGCTCAAGTCTATCTTGGAGAAGATATTACCCCCATTCAACTTCGTGAATATTTCCTCTGGGCTTGGTAGGGGATAATGGTGATCTTTTAATAGGGAGTTGACCCCGGTCGAAAAGTCTGCGCACACTCTAACTTCGTCATTCTTTTTCTTTACATATACGGTGGGGACTGCCCACTCGCTGTGTTCTATTTTTGATAGAATTCCCGTCTGTTCCAATCTATTTAATTCTTTATCAATCTTTTCCAACCCAGCGAACGGAACATTTCGCTTTTTTCTAAAAATTGGGCTGGCGTTTTCTTTAAGTTCAAACGAGGCCTTGAATTTATTGCAGCGACCTAAGTTAGTCGTGAATGCCTCAAGAAATAATTCTTTTAAATCGTCTTTTATATTTACTGTTGTTGGAGAAGAACATTCTAATTTTTTACAGAATGTATTGATTGGCTTATCCCATAGTCCGAATTTCTCAATTAAATCTATTCCAAACAGATTTTCACCATTTTTTAGTACGAATATTTTTAATTTCTTCGAAATCCCTTTCAATTTTATCGGGAGGACAACTTCTCCTTCAAATTTTATACCACCACCAGTTACCGTCCGGGCTGCTTTACTAGTTTTCATCATGGCCGGTTTTCCCAACTTTTTCCACGTATTCAGGTTTATTATAGAAACATCGGAGCCGGAGTCGAGTTGTAACTTTATTGATGTTTTAAATATTTCCACTTTTACGTATTTTCGCCGATCTTTGTCTAATTTTGTATTTGATTTTGTTTGCTGTACTCTCTTTCTGGTGTAATCTTTATATCTGCAGCAATCGCTTTTGTGTCCCACCTTCTTACAAATGTAGCATTTTTTCTTCTTATAAGGACAATCTGATTCCCAATGCTTTTCTGCACATCTCTTACAGTTATATCTAGGAAGAGGCTTGTTATATTGTGTACTATATTTATGGTTATTATCTTTGGAATATCCCGTTCCCTTGCTTTTCTTTGTAAAGTTCTTGGTTGGTGCGTATGGTTTTCCAACTTTTCTTACATATGCCACTCCGGATTCTTCTATATTTTTTTAATCCTTTTTTAGTGTAATGGCCCTTTCACAGTCCTCTGCTAGTTTCTGGAGGGTTAAATCTTGCTCAGATTCCAGCTTAGACAACACTCGTCTGCGTATTTCTGCATTTTTCGTGGAAACTAACCCTTGAGCGAAGATTAGACATTTAAAATCTTCTACCGTTAGTTCTGCAAGCTTAAAATTATCGCAGTTTTTATTGACAACTGATGCGTATGTCAAATAATCTTGGTTGTCCATCTTTCTTAGATTCATGCACAGCCATCTTTTATGAAAAAAGAGATATATTTGGATTAAATAATTCTTTTAGTAATTTTACAGCTTCCATGAACTCTAATTCCGCAGTTTTTTTAGGTAATATGTAATCTACGAATTTGCTGTGTTCTGATGTACCCAATTTTCTGAGTAAGAGACTCACTTTCTGACTATTTGGCCAATTTTTACAGTCCAGTTGAAAAACATCCTCGTATCTTGTGTAGTATGCTTCAAAATTCTTCTCTTCCTCAGGCACATAATGAAATGTGTCCATGCTATTAAAAATAGTTGTATGGGAGAAATTAACACTATCGACATTTTCTCGATTACTCTTTAGTAGTTCCAGTGTTTTAGCAAAACGTTCCTCTTGTCTTTCTTCATATTCCAATTGTAGTTTCTTATGCCTTTCTTCCTGTTCCAATTGCAGTTTTTTCTGCTTTAATTGTGCCATTTTCTGCTTTTCTTCTTGTTCCTGCTGCCATTTCAATAATCTGTCCTCTCTCTTTTCCTCGCGGTCAGCCTGTGCCTGTATTTGTGTTTGCAAAAGCTCGTTTTTTGTAGCTTGTCTGCGTTCATCCCGCTCAGCCTGTGCTTGTAAAAATTGCATGAACATTTTTGATAAGTCTTCCATGTTTTTTTTGTTTTTGTTTTTTAGTGTGTAGTTAAAATAAAAAAAAAATTGTACCATGTACAATATACACCGGTGTGGGTTACAACAAAAAAGCAAATTGCTGTAAGCTCCTGTTTTCAATAATAATATCGCTGCTTGCAATAATATATTCTTTTTGCGAGTCACGCTGCAAAATAAAATAAAACAGGTTTATCTGGAATCACAAAATGGAATTGACTTTCCGTTTTTAGGCACTTACTAATAAGTAACTCTTTCCACACAATAAAAGTTTGGGTTTTTTTTTTTGTTTTTTTTTAATCGAGTCACAATTGAATAAATGTATGCAGTACATTTAGTTCGTTGAGTTTTTTTTTCTCTAGTATTTTAGTAATTAAAATACCTCTTAAATTGAGATTACCTTTTTTCCGTGACGTTTTACTGTATTATCCGTTATTCAGTGACAACTTCAAGAAAAAAATCCTTTCCTTGAATTTTAGTTTTAGCTGTGGTATTTCCTTTTAGTACCGACGTCAACCAAAACATTAATTAAAAAGTCCTTTAGTTGTTGTTTTGTTTACGGAGAACAGTAATTAGAATCCACTGGTGAACTTTTTTCGTAGGTTACTTCCTTGCTTTTCGTAATACGGGTCTGACCTGTCGTTTTTGCGACAGAACAAAGTTCGCTTTTCGTTTGCAAGTTGGTCCTTTAGTAAGATTTGTCATGTAGCGGCAAACAAAAATTCACTTTTACATTCGTTTGCAAGTCGGATTCCCAGAAAACGGCGTAAATTGTCGCTTTTGCCACGTTAGAGTTTGTTTTTTTTTCACTTGAGTTGAAACTTCTCTTTAGCGTAAAATCCGTTTGCTCGTCAACACTTTGCATTCCTTAAAAAAAATGGTCAACCTTTGCGTTGTACTTTTTTTTTTTTTAAATAGTTCTTCGTCAAACTGTTATATTTGACGCTTCATATCTCGTCGCCAACTGTTGTGGTTGCAAGGTTGAACAATAATTAGTAAGGAAATACAATGAAGACGCAAACAACAAGATAACGCAATAATAAGTGTATTAAAGAAAAGGTATATTTACAATATGTACAAATGACGGTGTCGAGTCAGAGAGTCTTGGTGGGAGGACATGTACGCTCTTCGGCGTCACTTCTGGTGGCATTTGAGTAAGACACACCAAGGCCAACCTAGGCTTGCCATTTATAGTGTTATGTTATTAGCATATGCAAATAAGTGGTTGCCACCACAACAATAACGATTATAATAATTACTATAACAATAATCATTATACTAATAACAATCACAATAATAATTATAAAAAGAATAACAATAATAATAATAATAAAAAAAGTATGTTATTACTCTTATTGTTATTATATAATAATAATAATGATAATAACAATAAAAATAATAATGATAATATAATAACAACAACAATAAAAATAATAATAATAATAACGATAGCAATAATAATTATAACAATATTAATAATAGAAATAATAATAACAATAATAATATCAATAACAATAATAGAAATAGTAATAAAAATAATAAAAACAACAATAACAATAATAATAATAATAACAGTAACAATAATAATAATTATAACAATAATAATAAAACAATAATAATAATAACAATAATACTAATAACAATAATACTAATAACAACAATAATAATAATAACAATAATAATAACAATAAAAATGATAATAGCAATAATAATAACAAAAACCAATAATAATAATAATAATAACATTAATAAGAATAATGACAATAATAATAATAATGAGAATAACAATAATAAAACTAATAACAATAACAACAATAATTATAATAACAATAATAATAATATTAACAATAATAATAACAATAATAACAATGATAATAATAATAATGACAATAACAATAATAGTAACAATAACGATAATCATAACATTAATAATAATAATAACAATAATGATAACAATAATAAAAATAACAATAATAATAACAATAATAATAATAAAAATGATAATAATAATAACAATAAAATAATAACAATAGTAATAATAATAATAACAATAGTAATAATAACATTAATACTAACAATATCAATAATAATGACAACAATATTAATAGTAATAATAGTAATAATAATAATAATAATAATAATAATATCCATAACAATAATAATAATAATAACAATAATAATTACAATAATAACAATAATAATAATAAAATAACAATAATAATTACTAGCAGGACCCGTGGAAATTCCACGGTAGTTAAAATCTTTTAAAACACATCAGTAAGAAATTCTTTATTGTTATATTACAAAAATGAACGTATGGAAGCAAGTAGAACAAAGAACTTTAGTTTAAACTTTTATTGAAGGTCAATGCGATCGTAACTGATGCTGTTGATATTGGCAGGAAGTGCTGGTGATGATTGAGGCGGTGACAGGGACGTTGATCAGCTGCTTGGAGTGAGAATAGTAGTCAGTCAGCAGGTTCTTGGGAGTCAGACTGTGAATTTTAAAAAAACTGTGTGACATTGTTGACATCGATTTTGTGAAAGTTCTGATGATCCCAAATTGTTTAATATTTCAGGACATTTTGGATTACACGTGTGAGTAATGAATAGGTCACAGAAAACTGCCATTGCATCTTGATGAAGCTGTTGTAGATTCCTATGACTTCCTGTAAATGTAGATGGTAGAATAACTGGTACACCAGAATAACCATCTTCATTCCTTGATAAATGATCCATTAAGCCAGACTATTGAGCAGCTCTTGGTTGACTTTGATAGCTTTTAATGAAGTTAAATAAGCAACCGTCAACTTTTACATATGCAATAGACTTTTCTATTTATTTTGAATTTTATTCAATGAAGATTTGGAAATTCACAAATATTTTTTAAGTCGAATTATTGATATGGATTTCAATTAATGCATCACAACTTCCTGATAATATAAATAGAACACTTTGAATTTTCTGTACAAAAGTTTTTTCCATAAAAACATTGTAATCTGTTATAATATTCAGATTCTTGTGTGCATAGAAAATGAAGTGTTTCTGTAAAACTTACGAAGTACAGTTAAATTTTGATTTTTCGATAATCAAAATGATGTGAGGTAGGTTGTACCTATCAAATTTATGTCAATGTTATATAATTAAGTAAAGTTAAACAAACTGTACACTACTTTTTCATCAAATTCTGAATTTTAAATATAAGGAAAGCAATTAAAAAAATTTTTTTTCCAAAATCATATTTACATCCAAGTTAATTTTTAGATTCCATAGCTGTTCCTGATTGTTTTCATAACACTTCACGGTAAACAATATTCTTAGTATATGTTACACCACACTTTCTGCCCTGATTATCATCTCTATGCAGTTGCATTACCTTAAATTTCACACTGTACTTAGATCGAGCTCTTGAACATGCCACATACAGCTGACCATGAGGAAATACAGGTTGTTGAAGATATATACCAACCTTATCAAAAGTTTGGCCTTGTGCTTTATTGATGGTCAGTGAATATGCTAATCGTATTGGAAACTGTATCCGATGAAATGCAAACGGAACATTTGTATCACTTGGCTTTAACTAAATTCTTGGAATGATAACTGTGGAATTCTATTAGATCCATTAATTAAAATAGCAATGATGCTGTTTTGATGATATTCTCTTATTTTCATCCTAGTTCCATTACAAAGTCCTTGATTTATGGATAAATTTCGCAGTCGCATTACTATTGCCCCTATTTTCACATTAAGTCAGTGAGGTGACATTCCAGATGGAGTTAATGAATTTATGAACTCGATAGGATAATTTTGAAGTTCAGCATCATCATCGGAGATGTAATCTGTACTTAAATATGTATTTATGCCACCGGGAAGATTATTTAGAATTTCTACATTTACTGTTAAACATTCTGTATTTTTTGGAGTCATGATGATTCTATTTTCCATTTCTTGAGGGCTGCAATCAAATATTTCTGAGATTAGAGAACAATTACATACCGAATCATCAGGAACATCTATGGCATCTACAGGAACGTCATTAAGACTGCTCGTTAATGTACCATTACCAAGATGAAGGAGCCATCTAGAAAACTCCTGTTCATTTATGTTAGTTCTGACGTTTTGTGTTAGTTGTAATTGACTGAAATGATGCCACAATAGGCATCTTTTAAGACAGGTGTCTATAATAGATGTAGGTGATCCATGTGGCACTACTGGCAAAATTTGCCTGAAGTCACCTCCAAGTATGAGAAATTTTCCACCAAATATTTTATCGTTACCCATTATATCTTGTAAACATCTATCTATTGGAAGCAGTGCATGATTAGGTATCATAGAGGGTTCGTCTATGATGAATACCTTTACCTTTCTCAAAAAAGAAGCATGCTCTGATACAGGAGAAACGTTACAGACACTGGTTTCTGTCAGAGGTACAGGTAGTTTGAATATACTGTGGAGTGTTTTCCCTGAAGTTAGTAGCATTGCAGCAATGCTGCAGTGGCGGTTACAGTACTACTGGAGGTGAAGTAATCATATAACATGTTGAATAAAAAGGTTTTTCCTGATCCGGCTGGGGCATCTAAATAGAAGCAATTGCTGTGTGGGGCTACTTTTTCAGTTGCCATGACAGCCTTGATTATAGTATTAAAGACCTCTAATTGTTCATTGTTTAACAATTCAACATTAGGCCCGCTTGTATTTCAAGTCATATTATCTATTTGAGGATCACCTGTTGGTTCAGGTAAACCCATTGCCTGGCAAGAAGAACCGTGCTCATTAAATATTGGTTTTATCAAATGAATAACTGGGGGATATGTATATACACTGGTCCCCGCCCTTTGCGGCCCGGGCGACAAGATCAAAGTGTAGTATCTGTTCCGACAGATACTGCAAGCAAAGACCATATGTGGAGGTAACCCCACATATCTACCTTGGTCAATGTAGGGGCAACCCTTCATACCAACAGTTCCTATCAAACTCCCATTTCCCACCCATCGGGAGCTGGTCCCCCATTTCCCTCCCCCCCCTTCTTCTCTCTCCACATTAAAAAACGGCCTTGTGCCTAATTTGCTCAGTGGGGAAGCAAATAAATACAAACTGGGGGATATGTATAATATATCCACCAGTCCACTACACTTTACCGTAAAATTCGGCTAAAACAATTGTTGACGAATTACCTCCTTTGAATCGATATTGTCTGCTTGTGACAATTGAAGCGAAAACCTTATTAGGTATTAAATGCTAAAACATTTTAATACAGCTGGCTAATTGGCTATAAAGTAAGTTATTCTGAACTTTGATCTAACATTTTAATTAAAAAAAAAAAAAGCTTAACATTTTCTTGTATCTTTTTTTTATATAAAGAAAAATGTAAGCATCATGCTGAAATAATAAAAATGCCATTCTTAATAAGGGGAGAGGGTTTGACTATTCTAAACCTTCACCTAAATAACCATTTAATGAAAAAAATGTTTAAAATGTTCTTGTATCTTTTTATAATTTTTGTTAAATAAGAAAAATCAATAAACTTTGATAACACTATTGTAAGAATCATGCTGAAAGCCATTCTTAATATGGGGAGGGGGGTTAACTATTCTGAAACTTTACCTAACAATGTAAAAAAAATAAGGGAAAAATATATGTATGAACAATAAATATTTCTTCAGTTAAATAAATTGATAAAGCTGTTGTAGATTCCTAGGACTTCCTGTATAAATTATACTGTAAATCTTTAAATAAGGAATAAATATTTATTTAAACCATAATTATTGAAACAGTATTTTACTGCATAAAAAAACGGTTATGGGGAGAAGGATTAACTATTTTGGACCTTCACCTAAATAGCGATTTAATGAAAAAAAAATTTAATGGTCTTGTATCTTTTTTTTTTTTTAATTTGTTTTAAAATAAAAAATAAAAAACTTTGATACCGCTATTGTAAGAATCATGCCGAAAGCCATTCTTAATATGGGGAGGGGGGTTTAACTATTCTGAAACTTCACCTAACAATGTAATAAAAATAATGGAAAAAATATATGTATGAACAATAAATATTTCTTCAGTTAAATAAAATATACTGAAAATCTTTAAATAGGAAATAAATAAGTGTTTTATTTCATATTAAAAAAAATTGTTGTGTCCCTGTCGGTGGGCATTAGAAGATGATGAATGCCTGTAAAAGAAGCAAAATAAAACAGACAAAACATAAATAATAACTATGTAAACAACGTGAAGATGTATAAATGTTACAAAATTACTCGATTCGGCATTAAATAACACGAAAAAGGATTGATATGCCGTAAAACAAAAACAAAACAGAACAAGACGTAAAATATGTTTTGACTCTGTGTTACTGTTACTCAGTGTATTTGCGAATGGTTATTTATTTAATAAAGTCATTCTTGACTTTTGTAACATTTATTTCGAAACATATTTTTTGTTATGTAAGGCTTACTCAAAAGTAAATAAAAAAAAAAGTGGCACAGTAAAAAAAAAAAAAAAAAAAAAAACGAACTCGTAACATTAAATGCAAAAAATATATTTATTACTGAATAAAATAAAATAAGCGTTCCGTATTCACTACAATAATAAACAGAAGACATCGTTAAAAATGTAAGTAAAATACTATTTAAACTGTGGAACGATACCTTCTATGCATAATTATCTTTAAAATAATCCAGAACCATAAAAAGACAGTTCATATATATTTTTTGTTGTTGTTGTTCGGGAAGTTTTGGAAAATAAAAGGGGTTAATGATTTTTTAACTAATAAAGAGTGAACAATAAAGGGAGATAATTCACATTAATTAATGTTTGCGATGATGATGACGCGTTTCATTAATTAATGTTTGCGATGATGATGACGTGACACCGTACGGACAAGCAAATTAATATATAGATAGCAACAACAATAATAATAATAATAATAATAATAATGACAATAACAATAATAATGACAATAACGATAATCATAATAATAACAATAGAAATAACAATAATAATAACAATAATAATGATAATAATAGTTATAATAATAATAATAATTATAACAATAGCAATAATAATAATAACAATATTAATAGTAATAATAATAATAGTTATAATAATATCCATAACAATATCAATAATAATAATAATAACAATAATAATAATAATTACAATAAAAATAACAATAATAATAATAATAATTATAATAATAATAATACTGATAATAATAATAACCATAACAATAATAATAATAACAATAACAATAATAATAATAATAACAATAATAATAACAGCCACAATAATAATAATAATAATTACAATAACAAAAATGATAATAACTATAACAATGATAATGATAATAGTAATAATAGCAATAATAATAATAATAATGATAATAATAAATAAAATGCTGTATTATTTTAAAGGGTTTATTATTATTACTTGAATTAAATGTATATTAGATTTACTGCAAACAACGAAAATGGAATTCCTCTGAAAAATATGCCTGATTTTCCAGGAAAAGTCGGCTTTTATTTTATTGTTCTCAACAGTTGTAAAATACGCTTAAATATGATATTTTAATTTGTCCAGATTTCGCATATATTATTATAGAGTTATGGTTTCAAAAGTACAAAACAAACGTATTTGGGGGCCATCAGCTAAAATCGAAACCGAAAGTAAAACTGTAACATTTAACTGATTACAACTAAACTAAGATGAATGCCTAAAATGTATAACAATTTTTTTCAATTTCGACCTCTTTTTGACCCTTAAAATATATTTACCGGCTAAAGACCCATAAAAGAACGGTTCATAAAAGTCTAATTATTTGAAAGCCCCTAGTGTGATTTTTAGTTAAAGTTTGAAAATATAGAGGCAGACACAGTTTTATAAATTACATTTATATTTGATAACGTTTGAATCACATTTTTTTGTTTATGATGTCTTCTTCCTTTTTGTGGCCAACTATAAAATTCTTTATAAAAAATATTGAATTGATTCCCATTGATTATTTAAATTTTATAACCAAATTATTTCGTAAAAAGTGATTTTTTACGAGTTCATTTTAATACTAACCAATTAATAGGAAAGAACCAATAATGTTATTTACGTGAAAACTATAAAAATTGTCTTCAGATATTTTTGTCAAAGTCAAGAGAAATAAATCATTATATGGTTACTCCTCTTTTATAAGAATATTCAGTCATTAAGGGAAAATGTCTCTACTCTGATTATTTTCTTAGCCAGAATAAGTATTTTCAGAAAGACACTAAAACATAGAGCAAGTAATAAACAGCAATATGAATATAAGTCATTCTATTTGGACCTGAAAATTTGACAATCTATAAGTCGAGTGCCTAGGGAAACAAAATGTTTTGTTACTTTTAACACCAAGCTTATCTTTTACCAATTTTTTAAATCTTTGTTTTCCCTCCGTCAAAACGAATGCTTTGCTCTTTGCTTTGATAAGCTTCTAGGAGTCACTTTTATTTTGGATCTAAAAAGAAAAACTGACATCTATTTTTCCAACTAGGTCGCTGGAAAAATGGTTGGCTTATTCTATGATTTCAGAAAGTCCTGAACTCCTAATGCAATGCGTTATACAAGAGTGAGATATGTCTTAAGATAGAATACTCTTGCCACATCACTGCTTAGAACATTGCTTGTTGCCTAGACAGAGTTGAAAATCGATTGCAAAATACAATGCAAGATAATTTCTTTCTTCACATATTGCTCACATTACTTTATTATTCATGCAAGGTGTTCAACTAAGTTCCACTCTCCAACTTACGCTTACATTTACAGCAAAAATTCACTTTCCACAATGGAAAAAAAATTTCGTTCTTTCGCCATGTTCCTAGTATCAGGTGAAATTTTCACAAACAGAACATCTTTGCACATGCTTACTGTCTTGTAACATATTGCTGTGGAACTGCTTCCCTGCATATTACAACATGATTATGTTCAAATTTAATGTTAACAGATTCATGTCATAAACCGGTCCTATGAGTCTTCAATTCATCCTCAACTCTCTCATGAGATTCTTCATCTTAGAACACGTAATCAGTTGATTTTATTAACCTTTATCCTCGAGTGGCTTTGACCTTGACAAGTGGTAATCCATTGCTTCAATGTGTAAAGAAATGTGTTTTACATGAAATAAGATTTTCAAATAATAAAAACGATTATGACTTAAAAAGCAAATTTCTTTTGCAGATTGAACCTGATTTGGTGAAGAGCAAGCCGCCACTACCATATGCCAGGAAATTTTTGTTGCACTAGAACAATCATCTGCTTCTCATGTCCTGGATTCTTTATTCTCCAGAAATTTTAGGTAGCAAAAGCGTGTAGTCACCTCGTGTCTATCACAAATACGAAAAGGAGGGGAAGGAGCAATGTGTATTATTTTACTACTACTACTACTACTACTACTACTGATAATAATAATAATAATAATACACCATTGGGTTATATATATGAAAAGTTGTTTTTAAGCTGAAAATGTGATTTAAAATGTTTCAATTTATCTTTATCAAAAGCATGCATATACAACTGTGTAAAAAAGTGGTCACATATTTTTATTAATAAGCAAATTTATGTAAATTTTTTACAATGCCTAAATAGTATGTTTCATGGATGAAATTTTAAAAATCGTTGAAAATAATATACAAAAAAAAATAATACTGAACATGCTTCAGAAAACCAGGAAAATCATGACCATGCCCAAAGCACTACATCCGAAGGACGATGTTGACTGACTCTACATAAGAAGGAAAGACGGTAGGAAAGGACTTCAATTCATCCTCAACTCTCTCATGAGATTCTCCATCTTAGAACTTGTAATCGATGAGTGAACTTTTTACAAATAGTGACTTTTAATATTTTGTCCATTTTGAATATTCTGTAAATCATGAATGAATGCAGAATAAAGTGTTCCAGGTTGAAATAATTGTATTAATGAATACATGTGAAATTTTTTTTCGGCAGTTTTCATATATATATATATATTATATATATATATATATATATATAACGCAAAATAACCTTACACCAACCATTAAATGGGAAATCCTTAGAAAATCGAGCACATGTAAATCCCTAAACTCCCCATGTCTCCTCTGCCTAAACGAGAAACTCCTTATCTCCAATTTTAAAGACAGAGACAAATTACTAAACAAAAAGCAGGAAACCACCATAAACTGTAGGCATTACAAATCCTACCTCCTTAGCAACTATACATCTCTCTAAAACACCTTTTAGACAAAACCACATAAATCCCCCAAATTATATATCCAATACCCACCAAATTATATATCCAATACCCACCACAACTACCATGACATACACTCAACCAAACCCTCTCAACCAATTCCCCCCACACTCCACACAACCTTACCCCCTCCCCCTAAGAATCCCCCTAAATCCAACAAAATAACACATACCCCCAATCACCACCAACTCTAAACACCACATATCCTCATCCCACATAACCACCCAATAATCGGCATCAACTCCCCTCCCCCTAGCCAACCTCCTGCCCAACCCCAACACCCCCTACATGCAACCTCCACGACTTAACACGGAAATTGTTTACATAAAACTATGTGGATTTACACCTGCACAGGTAAGCACGCATGGAAATGTACAACTAACCGATGTCTTATGTGCATAGACGGATACCTTACAGTATGACACCCCAATACAGACTTCCACCTAAACTGATCCATAATACCCTAAAAAACCAAATACCCCAACTTAGAACAATAACTACAGCATTCAATCCCCATATAAACCACCTCAAACTCCTCCCCAAAATCTATAAACATGGCTACCTAGGACCACTATCCCGGGTACGTGGGCGTTTATTAATGCGCATGTAAGTATATGTGGATGAGACCTGTGCCCACATTTACGGCATCTCACGCTATATACCCGTATGTATATGCGTGCGCACATATCGGTGCTTGAGGAAGTGTGGATATGTATCTTTGCAGATGTATATAACGAGACCATATGTGTGTGCATATGTGTATGCATGTATATCTGTGTACATGCATGCGTGTGGGGACGTACATCTGTAGGTATGCAGCGGAGTACACAGGCGCTCCCGTGTGCACCCACATTTAACCAAAAAAAAACAAAAACAAAAAAAACCCACAAATGAAAATGAAAATATTATGTATCTGACCCTGGGAATTAGTTTATGCTCATATCCATGTATAATCATGTCTACATCGAACGAAACAAATGAACTTAGATTTAAATCTTTGTAGACGAATATGTCTATACCAATAACTGTCTGTATAAATGGGTGTGTATGTCTACGTGTGCGTCCATGTGTACATAGGGTACCAATGTATAAGTACACGTACATATGTATACGTGTGTGAATGTGAGAGTATATGTGCCCTCTGCCTGCTGTCCACATACGTGTGTGAGCGTGCAGCTGTGTATATATGTCGATGTATGTGTTCATGAGTATTGGTATCTGTGTGTGCACATGCGCTTGCATGTATGCATAGGGATGCAGGTATGCCTGAATCAATAAGCGCACATGGGCCCGTGTATACGTCTCCTTGGGGTAGGGGCGTCGATGTGTGTATGTATCTGTGTATGAGCGCATCCATGCTTGCGCACACGTACCCAATTTTAGCACTTTAAGGAAAATTTGACGTAAGCGGGAGCGACGCATGCATGCACACATATGTGCATATATTTGCACGCCAGAGCGGAGATGTATGTGTACATGTGAACGTTTCTTTAAATATATATGTGTGTACGTGCACATGTGTGTGCTCGCGCGCGTAGCCGCTAACTAACCCTCTCCAAACAATTAACAACAAATAAAAACTAAATAAACCGAATCATAGCCCCCCCCCCGCCTCTGAACCTAAGCAACACCCAACAGGTCAAGACATACTTATCAAGAAATTATCTCACCAACGAGACGCCAAAAACTTTAACATTAAGACTCAAATTTTAAAGTAACCCTCTCCTCCTACACCCACATATTCCCCTTCCCCTTCCATGTATCCTTATGCCCTCAGCCAAGCCAGAAATTAACTTCCCAGACCCTCCCCCACAAGTTCCTTAAACTCCAAAACTAAAACATTACCTACATACCAAGCACCCCTTCCCACCTTTCCCCCTTGTTCCCTTCCTCCCTCCCTCCCCCCGCTCTTCTCGCACCCCTCCCCTGTTCACTCTTTCACTCTATCATCCCATAACAACAAACATTTCTGTAAAAGTCTGAGGAAGCTACAGACGGCCAAAAAACGGTCGGGTAGCTGAAACAATAATGTAACAGAAAGATTCGGTAATAAAAAAAATAAAACGCATATATATATATATATATATATATATATATATATATATATACGATATTAGGTACGGGCAAAATGAATGCCGATGCTTAAAATGTATAAATATTTTGATCCCTCCCTTTACTTAAAAAATTCACAAAAATCAGGAAATTAACCAATTTTAATGAAATTTTCAGTATTTATCAAATGATGATCGCGTAATATAATGAACTAATTATTTTTATTTAAATCCGATTGGAAATGTATTATTTTGTTTAAACAAAAAATACCTTTACCTATGTTTTCAGTAGTAAATAAAAAACGCAAGAATTTGTTTGCTTTTTTTATATAAATAAAGCATCGTAATTTGTAAAAATAAAATAAAATAATTTTTATAGGAACATTATGAAAAAAAAAAAACCCTAAATCCGTATTAACAAATTAACTCAAAGAAAAATGAATTTCTCGAACTACCGATACTACCATTGAATTAAACATTGCTTATTTAATATATTCACACAAAAAAATTATAATTGCAAAAAATATTTCTACTTCTTTTTAAATTACGGGTTTTGCATAATTTTTATATGTAAGATTTTAATAATTTCCTTGCTCGCAAGAATGTGAAACTTTCGGCGTAACATATTTTTATATAATATTAAACAATAATTAAGAAGAAAAATAATTTAAAAATAGGAACATAGAAAAACAATTAAATTATAAAATGCACAAATTAATACAAACATTCAAAAAAGGAATGTACGGATGCGCCACTGGGGAAAAAAACTTCCTCCCTTTTAATTAACTGACGTCATTTTTACAGTCTTTTGACTGCCTGAAATTTTGGGACTTCGTAATTTTCGTGTTTACAAAATTTTAGTTTGTTGCGTTTTGTGAACGCCGGAATCACTCGGTTTTGGGCTATGTTTTGTACAGACAAGGTGTTTTTTTTGTTGTTTTTTTTAAATTTAATTCAATATCTTAGGACTTTACTAATTATCTTTGAAATAGACCCAGAAAGCTAATATTTATCTTTTAAAGGATTTTTTACAATGAATTTATTTAACTTCAAAATTTAGCTGAATTAGGTATCTCACCGTGAAAACATTTTTATAACTTTTTTTTTTTTTTCACGTGAACAAATATTTTTTTTCCTTTTGGAAATTAACTTTAGTCCTTAATCTTTCAAATACAATCAAAAAGTAGTCGGAAACCCACAAAAAAATTAGGACCAAGTAAAGATTAGATACCCCAGTAGCAGAAGACAAAGATAGGCGCACATTTCAAGTGACACCGATTATTGTTCGACCTTGACATTGCTGGTGGTTGTTTGTAAACACGTCAAATAGCAGACATGTCCGAATTTTCGCGAAAACTTTTTACGACTTAAAAGAAAAAAATATATTTACAAAACATTTTCTTTAATATTTTAAAAACTTTTAAGGATTAAAAAGACTTTTTCTATTTACACAAAACTTTTTGTGTAACAAAACGAACGCAAATTTAACAAAACAGAACTTTAATAAAACTAATATTAATAAAAATTATAATAAAAATAAAAAGAATGAACTATATTAATTACAAAACATTAGGAACTAAAAATTTCGGACGCTAAACTTGTACTTAATTTGACTTCATGGAGAAGTAAGTAAATAGCAAGTTTTTTGTTTGTTTTTTTTTTTTTAAATAAAAATAAAAGTTATAAAAAGATTTGTATCCTGTGATTACACTTCATCTTTCTAAAAATAAAAGTTATAAAAGATATGTGAATAAAATATATTTTTTAAAATCTCGATTGTTTTGCTTACTTGTGATTTTATGCATATAAATTGCCTCGGTCTAGAAGGATTTCTCCTTTCACTGACCACCTACATACATCGCACTTTAAATAAATATTACATTTTATTAAAAACTCACAAAGAAAGATACACACACACACACACACACACACACACACAATAAAATAAAATTAATCTTGATCGCAAAAATCCAAACAAGTCAGTTATTTTATATTCGTTTCTGCAATTAATAAGTTTGGTTATGATAATTTTATTTAATTTTTTTTTTTAATTGTGTATTTTTTTATTGACATCATCCGAAATTCTCAGTTATAACGTTGCTTTATTTATTTCGTATTATTTTACGACCTGCCCCAGCGTAGTTAAGAACGCCTTTCAGAATAAACAACTCCCTATGTTAAGAACAGCTTTTGAGGTTGGGGGTGTTATTCCGAAAGCCGTTCTTAACATAGGGAGGTTGGAGTTTTTATAATATGCTGGGGCTGGTGCAGTGGGTGCA